>NC_092569.1:33759667-34072167 GCF_037975245.1 Apostichopus japonicus
TACATTTAAAATGACACCTTTTAAATCTCAGAATTACCATTTGCTAAGTAATAATCAAGACACGGTAATCATATTCCAACAAGAATAGCTGGGACGATATAAAAGATCCGCCCGTTTAATAAAGGACTGTTAAACACAAATGCGTTACATATCATGTCTGAAATGTTCTGTCAAAATATCACTTGAACAAAGAACATCTGTCTGGAATGCGCAACTAAGTTTAATTAAGGAAGCATCCGGCTATTGCCTTTGTTCTTTTACGTTAGCTTACATATCTAATCCCGGAAAATGCCATTAATCTAATATTTCCTGGATGGAAGTGGTAATATGAAGTTCAGTTCTGTGTTTATTGACTTGCAGACTAGATATTAATTTCAGTAGAAGACTAACGAAACAACCACTGCCTTAAACTAAAACAAATCGGACCAGTTTGCCTAAATGTTGTTTCTTCCGATCGAACAGATTCAATTGATCCTTCTTTTATTACGCAGGTTATCGTCAGTGCCGAGGTACGGTCTTCAGGTAGGTGTAGTAGTTATGCCATCCGACTTACCTTATTATGACAAGTAACCTCTGTGAGTTATATCAGCTATGTATTAAAAATGTTAACACTAAGTTGGCCAGCTGAATGGCTAAAACATTGGCTCTTTATAGTGTTTGCTCTAAATGTGTGTTTTTCAATCGTGTCAACATTTCCGAACATTTATTATGAGATTGATTTTCTCTGAGTCGCGTATTTTCGGTCTCTTCACACCCTACGTGCTACATCGATATTTTCTCAGGTACGCTCAAAAAAATGGGATTGGACTGTCTTCATGAGTCTTTTGATCTCACTTGGATAAGACTGATAACTACGGAAGTTTGATGAAAACTAAATTCAAGTTATTTGGTCTTTGAATATTTTATTGCAGGCTGAAAACTAATCAAAGCTAATGATTCAAAACAGTTACATCTGAGAATTCAATAACGATTACCGTATATAATTTTAGTCGCGAAATATTCTCCTATATTGCAGTTGAGTAATAGTTGGCATTTAAACTGATGTATAACCTTAACTCTTATGTAACGAAACTAGTTCTCTTACAATTGGCTGAGAATCTAAGGCAATACTTTCGTTAACTGAAATGATTTTTCAGTCCCAATAAAATGTTAACTTTGTTTTACTTTCCATACAGGTTCTTCATACTTTGTTTTTCAACAACCTGCGTATCCGAGAGATTGCAAAGAAGTATCGAATGCTTGTTCCTCTACCCACAATACATCTGGAGTGTACCTTATTAAACCAGATGGCCATCCGGAACCGTTTGAGGCTTACTGTGATAATGATCTTGATACTGGTGGTTGGACGGTATGGCCGATTACTTGTTGTTTCCTTTTCAACTTGAAATAGATATGTAAAAAATTCCTTTTTTACAATTTTGCATATAGTAATGTATAGCGGTGTAATAAAAGTCGTTATTTCAAATAGAATCTTGATAATTGTTATTGAAGCTAGTGTTTAAATCAATGTTATATATTTTAAAATTTAAGAACAGTGTAGTTCTTCTTCCAAGAAAACAGTAAACTTCTAGCCCACACACTATAAACTGAAGTTAGAAATATAAATTCTTATTTCTGTGTAATAATTTTTAGCAACAAATCGCATTGCAGCCTAAGGGAACGAATATACATATTTAATCACGTCCCGGTTAACGCTTAACTTTTTGATATTCGTTGTAGGTATTACAGCGAAGAAGATTGGATTCTGTAAATGTTAATAGAAGTTGGAAAGACTTCAGAAATGGATTTGGCTTTCTAGGGAGTGAGTTCTGGATCGGAAATGAGAAAATTGCCTACTTAACAAATCAAAAGCGGTACCAACTGAGAATGGACTTTGAGAACGTTGCTGGAGAAACTTACTATGTCACATACGACGATTTTCGTATCTCAGATGAATGGGGGAAATATTATATATCAAGTTTAGGTAAATTCCTAATATCAGATGGTAAGTGTCTTTTACATTCTTATTCAATATAAAGCCAAATAATAAGAATATCATTTATGTCAAAAGTAAACGTGCATAAACTGAAAGGTGTATTCTAAGAACGAATTGATCTTTTGGAGGTAGACTTAACTTGTCAATTATCTTTTCTTAGTTTGAAGAAACTGCTACAATACATATCGTACAAGTATACATATAGTAAATCAGCGAGTACAATGACGATACAATGCATACAGTAGCGATAACAGTTTGACCATGTGATTGTGAGTACAGGCTCAAAGCGCGTGTGTAAATACTTAATCTTGCATTAGTATCTATACTATATTTCCAAAATGCCTCCATAAGTTAAAGTGTGATTACGAACTCACTACAAGACTGCCTTGTACTCAACACTAACCTTGTCTCTGACCAAGGAATCGTATGTACCGTTTGTACAACAGAACGCTTACACTGAATACAGTTACGTCCCCCAGTTTCATCAGCACAACCAACGCAAACGAAATTTGGAAGTTTCTATTAATTGTCTTTTTTGTCAGAGAGCAGTATACTTTCATTGAGAGAAACCCTGTAACAAAAGCTATGACTATCTGGCTTCAGTTGTACAACAAATTATGGGGTGTAATCTCGTAATGTTCAATAACTATTAATATAAATGTGACAAAGGAGCGGTCACTGCGTGATTTAAAATGTTCTGAAGTCATTCGAACTGCTTCTGAAAGTGTGTTACTTTCCTTTAACCTTCTGACAGCCAATTATTGAAGTAATTAAAAAAACATTTTCTTTGGCACTTGTCATATTCGTTGTGTCTGTATCAGGTTACTTTTATTCACCATTTTTTCCCTTTCCTGTTGTCTAGAATTAAAAATTGAATGGTGTCCAGCTAATGAGATATTTAGCAATGAGACATGTGAGAGGACTTGTGAAGACCTCGATACTTGCATCTCGGCTACCTCTCGCACAGAATCAGAGCAATGTGTTTGCGTCGGCGATTATCTGAGAGAGCAAGGACAATGCATCCCTCTCAACCAATGCAACTGCTTCGTTGATGAAAAAGGAAGTGTATTAGGGGTCAGTACGGTTCTTTCAGGACTTTTTAAGCTTTACTCTTACTTCATTGTCCATATCATTAGAAGAAAATCTTCTATTATTTAAACTTGTTGATTATCACATTACATTTACAGATAACCGAGTAGCGCTCACATCGCGGTTGGGAAAGGGGCATAAACCCCACCTCCGTCGCCAGTTCTGGCAAAACTGTCAGTCAGGAACGTATTACATTAATCAGGAAGATAAGACATACGAGTTTGCATCCCCTTATAAACCAAAAACAAAATTCATGGATACTTCATACCATAGTCTTGCGGTTACAACTAATTGTAGGCCTAATGTTAAGTCGCAATAAGCCGTTGAATGCAACATTTGACGACTACCTTTGTTCTTGATAGCGGATCCATAGGCCCCCTACATCGGAGTTGGTTTAAAAAAAAACCCATAAAACTTGTTTAACATTGGTCATCCATTGTTGACATCCTGTTCATTTCACTGTGAAAATTTGTGACAAATAATTTGTTTACTATTTTTTTTTTCTCTGAATATCTTAAATTAGGAGGGCACGTTTTACATCAATTCAAGATGTACACGAAATTCAACTTGTAGGAACAACCGTCTTATAGATGAGAGTTACCAGTGTAGTGATGACGCAACCTGTGATGAGAGGAACGATGTCCGTAAATGTTACTGCAATAACTTGTTTATTTGTTGTTTCTTTTTGGCTTAACACAGGTTGGCGATTTTTACGTCAATTCAGGATGTACACGAAGATCAACTTGCCAAAACAACCAGATTATAGAGGCGAGTTACCAATGTAGTGATCACGCAACCTGTGCTGAGAGGAACGGTGTCCGTAAATGTTACTGCAATCCAAACTACGAAGGGGACGGAGAGACGTGCACAAGCGTACTCCCAAAAGATTGCTACGAGCTTTATGTTTCCGGTACACTCAGTGATGGTGTTTACACCATTTACCCTGATGGTTGGCCAAGCGGCATTCAAGTTTACTGTGAGATGGAAAGTAACGGAGGAGGATGGACGGTGAGTTTTGCAACATTTAATGATTTAAATTTTGAACTTCCTCACATTATACTTTACTTTCCTCAAAATGATGCACCGCAGATCTCGTTGAGATGAACTTGACCATTTTAGGAAAAAAAATAAAGAAAAAAAATACTCTTGCGAATTATCTAAATTTCACAATATCCATTTCTTTGTTAACTACTTTACGGCTTTGGATGTCATGCATTATACAGTTGGAGTACCTTTTTTTCTTCATTTCATAGGTTTTCCAGCGACGATCGAGTGCCTCCGTTGACTTTTATCTTGGTTGGTTGGACTACAAGAACGGTTTCGGTAATAAAAATCAAGACCACTGGCTAGGTAACAAATATATCCATTCTATGACCAACCAGACTACGTACCAGCTTCGTATTGATCTAAGGGATTCCGCTTCATCATCGTATTACGCCCTCTATTCGACTTTTAGCATTAATAACGAGGCAGACAAGTATCGACTATCAATTGGATCATACAGTGGAACAGGTGAGTAGTTGATGTTCTAATCATTGAAGCATACATAAATCTGGAACGATTACGTCAATTACGAAAAGCGTGAAGACCCCCCCCCCCAAAAAAAAAATACAACAACACAAAGAAACGTGCCAACCAAGGAGGATCACGTGACGTGCTCCCCTATAGCAATTCATTCTTGTAGTACTCTTTAAATGTTTATTCTAAAACAACTAATGTCTTGATCTCATAGCTACCGTATTTCTGGCTAAATGATATATGAGTTCAATGTTTACAGCAATTTTCAATTCCAAACATTCCTATTTTCTTTCAAACGTTTGAACTACAGCTGGAATGCACGTAGGTTTTCAGGACTGTATACAATGTGTATAGACATAAGAAGCAGACGATAATATTCGCTGTTCCTTGGCAACACAGGTCTCTTTGCCGTGTTTGTACGTAACAAGCACCTAACGTGATAGGAGTGACCGTCATACGCAATCTTTAAGACTATTACAGTAGATGTTCTAATTAGCTACAACATTTATAGTCAATTCACTTTATGTCAGTTCTATTCTTCATTTAAACTTATTTATCTCATGATCTTTCATGTGCCTGGTGTAACCTACGTTTAAACTCCAACATGGAAGCTCAGGTTGAAAAATCTAAAGATTGCATTATGCTATAAAAATCGGGTAAAAAATTGAACAATCGATGACAATTAACACGGACCCTTCTTGCCATGCCCAGTAAAACAGGGACCTTTGATTACTCAGGATTGGATCTTTAAATGATACCCTTGCTTTCCTAACTTGAAGGATATATTTAGGTACCTCATACAGCCCAGCCCCCCACCTCCCCTACCCCTCCTGGCCCAGATTCGAAAAAAGCCTAAGTTAACATGTGTGGTACAAGCACAGAAATGAACATTCGGTTATGCAAACTAAATTACACATAATAGTATTCAAGAAATATACGACTTTATACCGACACACACAAGAAATCTATAACTCGAGTTTTGATAGTATAGGAGACTAATCAGATGGCTATATGGAAATAAGAATCAACTAAAAGAATGAATGAATAGTATTGCCAATACATTCCGATAAATAAATGTAAAATAAAGAGCGATATTAGCGACTCCATACTAACCAAACCCTGGCAATTGCTTTGAGTAGTTTCCCCATTTGTATGTGGCACTTATTGTGGCATTGTATTTAAAACGAAACAAAAACAAAATTGTATAATAACGTACTTGCAAAGACAAAATACCTACCTTTGTATCATAAATATTCAACACACGCAAACAAACAAAAAACAAAATACGCGGAACTGACGTTTTCATCTTGGTAAGACAAAAACGCATTGCCCTCTAACTTGTATCCGATGTTGGATTCATTCAAAGTTTATAAATTGATCGGTTCATTTACTCTTTCTTGTTTGTTGCAGGCTATGATCGTTTGTCTGGTAGCAACAATAAACAATTCAGTACAAAAGACGAGGACAACGATGGATGGAGCAGCTACGACTGTGCTGAGAGACACAGAGGAGCCTGGTGGTTCTATGAATATTATCACTGTAGACGTTTTTATTCTGCTTCTCAGTGTCGGTCTTACTGTCCCGGTTATAGTTATTATTGCTATTATTTTCCCGATGGCAGCGACAACTGCGCTTATTGCGCTCTTTCTCACCTCAACGGAGACTACGACGGCTCTACTCGAGGAACGAACATGTTCTGGTATAGTTATAGTTTGAACAGTTATGGATGCAGCCTGCAATACACAGATATGAAAATACGGCCGGTGTAGACAAAACACCCTATAACACAGTGTCCAACAGTGCATGCTTTACTTAGAAAGTAGGGAGAGATCCATACAGATCTTCGAGTGTCGGAAACCAGGACGGGCTGAAGACAAGAAAAAAAGCAGAAAATGCAACAAATATTCCAACCAGAGCAATTCGACAAATAATTCATGTTTAAGGGAATGAGAAGATTTATAGCAATTATTGAAATCAATGTCAAATTGTAAATGTTAACAAGGTTACTGTTGTTTGATAGTTTACAATTGATTATTGTATGAGTCTCACAAAAGAATAAGATCAGAAATCAAAGTGAACATGTTCATTTTTCTGTTCGTGTTTTCAATTCTTACCCTCACCTAGCCCCCCCCCCCCCCAAAAAAAAAATAGTTTGTCAGAAATTAACAATTGCGTGAAAGTGGTTTCTAGGATCACACACCTACATATTATATCATACATCGATGGGAGTGTAAAGATTCAATGTAACATACACTTGAATGGATATATATATATATATATATATATATATATATATATATATATATATATATATATATATATATATATATTGTTAATGCAATGGAGGTAAACGACAAAGGCAAATGAATATATATAAATGAAAATCGTAATGAGTTGGAAAATCAAGAACAGTGAAAAAACTTTCAGCCTCAACCGGGATTTTCCAACTCATTACGATTTTCATTTATATATATATATATATATATATATATATATATATATGTATATATATATATATATGTATATATATATATAGGAATAACGGAAAAACTGTTAAACAACTATGCTGCATTTAGAGAAAGGCTGGATCTCGAGTGAGATACAATAATTGAATTAGGTAAGTGATTGGAAGTAAAACAGCCAATGTTAGGTTTTTGCAGAGCTTTCGAGCAAAACTAGCTCTTCTTCAGTGCATGATCACCGAAAGTGACAAGGAGTAGCAGGAATTGAAACTGTTTTATAGAGGAGATGTCGGCATGGTTGTAAGGGCAAAGCGACTTACTGATTTCTGCTGAATTGAGCAGAAGTTTTAGAAATTCGGATTATTTTAATCCGCGTCGGATTATTTTAATCCGATTCCGTCGTAATTGTAAAGGAATTGTTTTGGTTTATCTGGGACGGCAAATCGTTTCTGATGTTTAAACCGAATGGTGCCGTGGTCTTTAGGTTTAGTTCCCAGAAATTTTCTTTCGCTTTCCTAGATTTATCTGTCCAAGAATCGTTCTGGTCAATGGCAATAACACGCAAATTCTCAATTGAATGATTTTGGAGATTGAAGTGATTTGCAACAGGTTGGTAGATCTTTTTTGTTTTGATCGCCGATCTATGTTGTGTCATTCTCATTCTAAGAGTGTTTTTTGACTCTCCAATGTATTGTAAGTTACAAATATTGCAGTAGATGAGGTAAATGACATTTTTGGATAGGCAGTTAATTTTGTGCCGAATTTGGAACGTGCGTTTGGTTTGGTTGCTCTGAAAGGCCCCGGTCGAATCGACAAGTAAGCACGTTTTGCAATTTTGTGTACAGGGCGATGATCCTGTAGTTTCTGTTTTGCTTTCCCCTTATGGGGTGTCATCCCGAAAGGATGCCCGAACTAAGATATCCCGTAGGTTGCTGGGTCTTTTAAAAGCGATGACAGGTAATTCTGGGAATACTGATTTCAGGCGTTCGGTGCCTTGAAGTAGGTGAAAATTCTTCTGAATGATATTAGCCAGTGGTGGGAGACCAGGGTGGAATTCAGTAACCAATGGTACCCTTTTGGAACTGGTTTGACGAGTTTTGTACGTCAATGTTTCGGTACGGGGTTTGCTTTTAGCCTTTTTGATGGCATTTTCAATAGTACCCCGAAAATACTGTCTGTTTAGGAGGTGTTGTGACAGTTCTTTAGTGCGTGAATCAAAATCGACTTCAGAGGAGCAAATGCGTCGAATGCGCAACGCTTGACTGTACGGAATATTTCTGGTACAGTGACGTGGATGGCAACTGCTTGGTAAGAGGTAGTTGTGCTTGTTCGTGGGTTTATTGAACAAGTCTGTTTTGAGTGAACCATTTTGTAGGGTCACGGTAGTGTCCAGAAAGTGAACGCCAAGTCCAGAAAAATCAGCAGTGAATTTGATGGTATGATGAAACGAGTTTATGTCATCAATGAAGAGTTTTAGATTTGCCTCACCATGGGTCCATATCATAAAGATATCGTCAATGTAACGTAACCACGTGTGTGGTTTCAAGTTTTGTCGAGATAAAAATTCTTTCTCGAGGTTTCCCATAAAGATGTTGGCAAAGGACGGTGCCATTTTGGTACCCATTGCGGTGCCATGGATATATATATATATATATATATATATATATATATATATATATATTTATTTATATATATATATATATATTTATATATATATATATATATATATATATATATATATATATATATATATATATATATATATATATATATATATATATATTTATATATATATATATATATATTTATATATATATATATATATATATATATATATATATATATATATATATATATATATATTTATATATATATATATATATATATATATATATATATATATATATATATATATATATATATATATATATATATATATAAATATAGTGCTTTACGGCGTATGGCACTTAATGATGGTGAGATTGGGCATGCTTCCGGTAAGCCAACCGACGGTACTGGGGCCTTAACAATAAGCCCTTTTGGCCCACTGGACAAAACTATGGCCTTTCTCGACAAGAGGATATTGGCGCTTTCGGCACCTTAAACCTGTAGCACTTTCTACGCCTCGCAACCACGGCGAGCCGGTTTCAAGACGGATAGGACCATCTTCCTTTACTAAGCCTATTTTAGCCTATACTGATAGCATAACTAAGGTTTTTTTTACGCCTAGTCAGACTCTTCACCCTCTCCGCATTCTTATCATACAATTCGTCATTCTTCTAACAAACTGAAACAACACGGAAGAGCAAAGAAACGGAATTGCTCAATATATTGTTCATTAATGTTATTAGTCACCAATAACTCTCAACAAGACTGGTTCTCCTTATTATCACAGTGCTTCGAATCATGGATGTGTTTCCCCCGAATTTCCCCCGGACGATTACCCCTCGGACGATTCCCCCTCGGACAATTCCCACCCGAACAATTCCCAATCCTGACAATTGCCCCCCCCCCCCGGACAATTCCCACCCGGACAATTGCCAAACTTGACAATTGCCCACCGGCGAATTCCCACTCCGTACAATTCCCAACCATGACAATTGCCGCCGGACAATTCCCCTGGACAATCCCCCTCCTCGGAAATGTCGACGATTGATTGACAGCCGATGTAGGAGGGTTTAAACTATTAGTCCAGTAAGAATGGGGGTTTACCAAGAACTAACTGCAAGAGGAGATTTCTCTTTTACATATTGTTGTTGCTTCCCCACTGAAGCATTTAAAGATATTGTTCGAAGCCCCGCCCACTCATGAATATTAATGAGATTGGCACCACAAACAATAGGGACCATATACTCACTATGGGTAATCCACCACCTAAGTATGGGGATAATGAAACCTTGCGTCATTGACTTTTTAACGAAATTACATTTGGCCCGCCCCTCATGAATATTAATGAGATACGATAAGGTATCAACCTACACATGTACCCCACCTCATAGCAATGCCACGAAACAAGTAAGAACAAAATCGGCCATTCTGTTACCGAGATACGGAGTCCGTCCATTTATGAATATTAATGAGATTGGCACCAAAAACAATAGGAAAATTTACTCACTATGGGTAACCTACCCACCAAGTATGATACCGATCGGATCTTGCATCATTCAGTTATCGTGATTACAATCCGGCGTCACAGAAACACACACTCACATGCGTGACTGCATAGATTCCTATTGCCTCTGGCAAGGAATAAAAAAGCGTCAAAGAAAAGTCTACTCGGAAACAAATGCAGCTATAGTGCGCGTGAAGTGCGCAGAAAATGTTAAGGTTAACTAGCTAACATGCATGTGGAAGGATTAAATAATTCTCACAGCATCGATGAAGCTAGGACGCGCGAAGCGCGCCAAATCTATTTTTTTCACAAATTTACTAAATTGACGCTCAAAATATTTTCATTGTGTCAGTGTAGCTAACAGTATACACAATGTACGAGAAAAAAAAAGTGTTTTTGGTACTTTGTCTCCTAAAATACAGTCCTTTTTGCTTATCAATTCAGCGGTGTTCGTACGTTTTACTACATTGCAAAATGATTACATTGTCAGAGTGACCGGACGAGAGTGGTTATTCAGATATCTTTGTAAGTAGACCAAAGTAAACCAATATCTCACAACTTTATATTGAAAAATTAAGCGAAAGACACTCTCTACAGAGCAGACATGGTTTACACACAGAAAACCGGAAATAAATAAATATATCATTAATACACGAGAATCTCGCACAAAGATAAGAGTTGTTCGTATCTTTAACTTCGCGATTATTTTTTTCTCAGGTGAGTTGGGGCTGTTGGTTATGCTGATATAAAATAACATAGTACGCACACACACTTTTATTGGTAACTAGCGTTATAAAATCGTCCCAATTGGTTGCTCCCGAATTGACAATTATCCGTGGGAAAATTGTCCGGGGGAAAATAATCCTGGGGGGGGGGGGTTCCAGGAGGAATTGTCCTGGAGGGTAATTGTCCGGGGGGTAATGTCCGGTGGGGAGTCGTCGGGGTGGGAATTGTTCAGGGGGAGTTTTTTCTGGAAAAAATGAAAAATTTCGGTCAAAATTGACCTTTAACCAGTCATATTTACCACGTTTTCGTTGCCACGTTTGAGAAATTGTGTCCTACGTTCCTTATACTCCACCATACAAAACTTCGTATGATTTTGAATACTCTAATAGTCTAAACAAATGCCTAATAGATCTACCGTACAACGTTCGCCAGCTTCAGTTATATGAATTAAAGTCCAGACATTGGACAATAAACAAGAATCATCCTGCTGGAAACATTGTAAAAGAGCACTATGTTTGTCTTTCTGATATAATATGTAAAAGAACATGTAAGAGAATAATTCAAACCGGAAGTAAAATCGCTGATAATATGATATCATATGATAATGATGAAACTGGCAAAACATTAAATCAGAAGTAGGATAACTTGTCGTTACCGAGCCAGAATTCTCGTTGTAAGAAGCCAAAGCCGTTTTTGTAGTCGTTCCAACCACGGTAAAAATCTACAGCGCCATCAATCCTACGTTGAAAAACCTCTTAAAGATAAACTTTATATTTCATAACAATACTATTTATTTTTGGTTGTACGGTGGGGGGGGGGGGGGTGAATCATCTTTCTATTAATACCCTCTACATCGATCATCTGTTTCAATCAAACAAGGAAACAAAGAAGTATTTCAAGAAGACAGATATAAAGCACATACCGTCCATCCACCTCCATCTATTGAATTATTACAGTGGACGTTGAAAGGTTCAGGAGCACCGTCGGGTTGTATCATGAAAACACCAGATTCAGTTTGATCATCACATCGATCATAGACTTCCTTGCAATCTCTCGGATACTGAGGCTCTTGGTAGTAGAAGTAAGAGGAACCTATACAGTATATAAACATAATATTTTGTTTGCTAGCTAAGAATTTCACAAACAAAATGCTTTCCTAATATTATCCCTAATATAGCGTTCTTAATTTAATAACTCTTCAAATTTTCGTTTCGTTTAACAAAATGGAGAAGACACAATTATTGCTTTTGAAGTTTGAAAATTCCTTTCGAATATGCAAAATTATGGACAAGTTAATACAGCAATGCAATTTGCCTCCAATGTTTTCCCTTTCTCACCACACCAATACATTAGTCAAACGTTAATTGTCCTTTTATACATATGCGGGGGTTTCATCATTGTGTGAAAGGACGTATAATGGGTTCCAAATTAATGTCATCACATGCTTAATAATATTCTTCACTGTTGGTTGAAAGCCTGATCTTAATATCGTGTCCCTAACTCTAGTTAATTGAAATGTTACCTATTTTGACTGGTTTCACCTCCCTTATTCCAGATAATAGAACACTTCATGTGATTTGTGATGTCTCAATTGCAGCTACTCTTCTATACTTTGAATTATAGGCTATTATAACCTTCATTTTGATTTATCCTTGACACGTGATACATTTGGGATGTTTGCTTAGCTGTCAACGTTTTCTGTTGTTAGAATTCCATCAAAATGCAACGTTTATGTACAAATATCAGCCCCCCCCCCTGCATACATAATTGAAATAATATATAAATAAACTAGCTAAAGACATTTCAACTCAATTGCACAAATGATATCTTTCACTCTGCTGTTGCCAGAAGCAACTTTCAAAATATAAAGACCCCCCCCCCCCCCAACGCCCTCCCTCGCAGAATAAAACAAAACATTCTTTGCAGTACAAACTATTATATGCGGATATGGTTTCATCTAACGATACAGACAATATTTAGACACATGAATATGCTTTCATTAATGTAATGCATCACTATTAAAACTCCTAATGAAGCATCCAGCTGGTTCGTGCTATAGATTAAAGACTAAAACACTCCTGAATATAAAATCAGTGTTCAAGCACAATTGTCACTCAAAACAACAACAACAACAACAACAAAATAAAAGGACATGTTTAGAAACAATTACTTACTCTCAATGCTTCTTCTTTGTCTGCTTTGACTGTTATCGTCGACTCGCAAATCATCCTGGGAGCGAAAGAACGAAATTATAGATAAAAACAAATTAACTTTACTATAACTTACTTTACATTCATACCAAGCTTAATAATTGTAATAACGGGATATAGTAATTTGCAATTCAAAACTCTCATATATTTATGTCAATATGTATTCCTTAAAATAGGCTAAATGTTAAAATTATTGATCTATCAAAGTATTGTTGCAATGTTTTTCTATTTATTTGTGGAATGAAACTCGACCAGTTATGCCATTCACGTTTTCATTTGAATGCAGCATCGAGTAACGTCGGGGAATTTCTACAATTCAACTCATTCAGCTGCTTGATATGCGGTAACTGTTACATGATATACATTATAAACCAACTAATTTCGCTGTGGGAGTAAAAAGTATCACTGATGTAGTCAAAAATAACGTTACTATATCTTCAAAGGTTCAGTGGCGGAGCTAGGGGTATTGGTCAGGGGGCGAGAATGGTCTGTAGGGGCGCTTTCGACACTATATAAACGGAGCGCCACCACAGGTTGGCGCGGAGCGTACAGACATTTTTTGAGTAATTCTCCCTAGATCGCCGGAAATGACCCTTTCCGGGCCTTGCTTATTTGCAGATAAACGGAGAATAAATAGGTGTCGTCGCCATTTTGTCAGAAAATTACACTGTCCAACAAAATGTGACAAATGTCAATAGGTAGATGAGAGCGCAATAAAAAGTCAATAATCGCGAATAAGTAAAAAGTGATAACAAGCTGAAAAGGGCGCCAGCAGTCCATTTGAGTCCGTCGGGGGGGGGGGGGGGGGGGAATCCGCCCCTGACTGTATGGACGCTTCGCCAGTGCAAAGGTTACTATTAATTATTTAATATGAGATATCAGAATTGACGTACCCTCAACTATATAGAATATAGAAAAGGAACACGAGTATGTAATTAGCTCTAATACGTCAACAGCTTATGATAAATTCACATAAAAAAATCCATTCTGTATTAATATTTCCTGTAAATCTCATATTTTCATTCATACTGTATTCATGTTGATTTCAATTTGAACTATACAATCAGTGTATTACTGAAGACTTAACTTTCAATTTCTTTTTGCATAAAAAATACGTACATATATTTTCAAGTAAACTGGGTCAATTAATATATAGGAAGTTAGTGTGTAACCCATTGATTGTAAAGTAAATTTCCTCATTTAAGTAAATCCTTGGATATTTGGGAAAGTTTTTCTTTTTGGCATTAAAACAATTATTTAGTTTGTGTTGTAACTTAAAACAAACAAGGCCTTGGCGTGTTTTATTCTTTTTTTGAAACGAAAGAGCATATATTCTTTAGAAAAATTTCCAAGGAATATGTTCTCAACATCCAGTTATTGTGTATTTCTCATTTTGGTTTTGGAGATATACTTTTCAACAGCGAGTGTCAATTTAAAACTTCTTGGATATTTGGAAAACTTTGTTTGTTTTTTCATTTACAAAATATTAAATTTGTGTTGTAAATTGAAAGAGAACCTATGGGTGTTTCATTAATTTTTATGAAATCAAAGAACCAATATTATATAGAAAATATAAAATAATTATCATGGAATATATATTCGAAATCCAGTCAAAAGGAAGAAACAATGTAACAGACCAAATAGGGTCTGAAATAGTTACTTCAATAGTTTACAATAGGTATAAGCTTCCATTAACACCACAAATTATATATAAAACAAAAATTGAAAGTAGTGTAACTTATAGTCTCTTTTTAAATACCAGAGACTAGCAAAAATATTCGACCTATGTTTTTATATTGAATTTGTTATTTCACTCTGCAATGCGATAGTTGGGAGTAAAATTTCCTTAATTCTAACAAAATAGATCGACTTTTCATAACTCAGATTAAAGATTACGCTTTTACAAATTGTGTGTATTGCAAAAATCCTCTACGTTACAATTGCACTGAAGAAATATTCAAGTATATTTAATAATGTTTAAAAGAAAGTATTTCCACACACCGACGTTCTCCTTAAGGTATCTAGCCATTAATTTGCCATTACACTTTCAATAACTTTAAACCTTCCAAATGAATAGGACTTAATTATCACTGTCTGGCGTTACACCTCATCGTGGTTACCATTCCAAATTAGTTTATAAATAACAGTATTCAACTCCGAGATAGAGCTATTGGGAATTTGGCAGATTTTGAAAAAGATGAACAAGATGCGGCATAGCAAAGAATGTCTTAAAACTTAGGTTTCTGCCAATTGATGGAATATCTCTCGATTCGGTATGTTTAAAGATGCGTTAGAGACGAGCGACTTTCGTAGGAGAGATGAGCATATCAAGTTCTAATCCTGTTGTAAGTAAAAGTAATACCTAGCGTTAACGGACCATGTGACTGGAAACTATATCTTATTTTAATACTCACTGCGTCTTCGGTAGACTTCGTAGATGAGAATTCTTGCAGGAAAACTCCCACGACACAAAAGCACAAAACTTTAAACTGCATGGTTGCGTGAATTAGTGAAATGTACCAGTCAGGAAATAGAGATGATGTGTAAGAGATATAATCTAACAAGGAAATAAACACAATACTTTGTCGGAATCATGAAAACTACGACAGGATAATTATAAGGATGCCTAGAATGAAATAATTTCCCCAAAATACTGACCCTCATTTAAATGACTTCTGTTTCTTTCAAATAAATTATTAATCTTTTATCAAAAAGATTTTTTTACCTTCATTTTTGTAATGTATTGATATTGCGATCACATTGTAATTCTTGTAAAAGTAAAGAGCGACCTCTTTCTGATCAGCAATAAACATGGCGACCTCCAAAAAGTTCTGACTCTGTTTATATCTACGTAAATAAGACATATACGTAAACATCAAATGTTACATATGGCGACGAGGATGGGATAAAATCATCACCTATCATCATGGCAGTAGCACTGGACGTGGATACGGTGGCATCGTTTAACATGACGGGCGACTTTGCAAGTATGTCTCCTCGATGGAAACGTTGGAAAAGGGCATTCACCTTTTACATAACAAGTAGGGGGATAACCGATGACGCACAGAAAACTGCATTACTACTACACACGGCGGGCATGGATGTACAGGATCTGTTTGAAACGTTGCCAACACTACAACCTAGTACTAATAGTACAGATACGACGACAACGCAGAGTAAGTACGAGCTTACTATGAAAACATTAGATGACTATTTCACACCTAAAGTCAACGTGCCTTATGAGCGGCACATATTCCGCCAAATGAAACAGGAGGAATCTGAAACCGTTGACCAATTCATAGCGCGATTAACGCGACAAGCGGTAAATTGCGAGTTTGGCCAAGAATCAAAGGAGCACATTCGTGATCAAGTGATTGACAAATGTAATTCATCAGCCCTACGGCGTAAATTGTTGACAAAAGGGACAGGGCTAAAATTAGATGATTTACAAGAAATTTCTCGAGCAATGGAAACCGTTGATGCACAGATGAAAGCAATGGAGTTAGAAAATAACCATGGGTCAAACTTGAACACTGAAAAGTCAGAATCAGTTAATCACGTCGGCCAAAGGTCAAATCAGGTGAGGCCAAGCCTTAAAGGGGCACACTGGAATAAACATAAAAAGGGAAAAGCCTATAATAAAGATAATGGTTGTTATCGCTGCGGTAGAGAAGGACATTTCTCACGCGATTTAAACTGTCCCGCGAAAGATGAAGTATGCACAAAGTGTCATTTAATTGGGCATTTCGCGAAGATGTGCAAAACTAAACCAGAACGTTATCAAAAGGGGAAGCAAAAAGGGGGAAGACAAAACCGGAACAGAAAAGAGGATGATGACGTCAATCTAGTTGACTTGGCAAATGACTTTGCCTTCGCAGTGACCAGCTCCCGTAAGTCAGGTGTAACAGTAGATGTAAAAGTAGGGGGAGTCAATGTGGAGATGCTGATTGATTCAGGCGCGTCATGCAACATTATCGACAAAAAGACATGGGACAATTTAAAGCAACAACGGATAACCTGCGAGTCGGCAAAAATAGATAAGACTTTGTATCCATACGGAGGCGGAAAACCGTTAAAAGTGCTTGGAAAATTTGCAACGACAGCAAAGATCCGCGAGTCTAAAACCGAAGCAACATTCTACGTCATGGATGGAGAAGGATGCCCTCTATTAGGGAAAGAGAGCGCAATTGAGCTGAATGTGCTTAAAATAGGGCTTGACATTAACCAAGTAAAGAGTGCACAGGATATTCCTGCACAATATCCGCAATGTTTTGAAGGATTCGGCAAACTAAAAGGATATCAAGCGAAAATCCACATTAATCAGTCCGTGAAACCGGTAGCACAAAGCGTACGCAGAATTCCATTCAGCCTCCGACCAAAAGTTAAGGACAAGTTGAAGGAACTAATGGAACAAGATATCATCGAAGAAGTTAAAGGCCCTACACCTTGGGTAAGCCCAGTAGTTATAGTTCCTAAACCTGGGGGCGATATTCGATTGTGTGTTGACATGAGATTAGCCAATGATGCGATCATCCGGGAAAGGCACCCGATCCCTACGGTTGAAGAAGTTCTCTACGAAATGAACGGTAGTTCCCTATTTACCAAGCTAGACCTAAAATGGGGTTTTCACCAGATCGAGTTAGAGGAGAGTTCTCGGGAAATTACAACATTCGTCACACATGCTGGACTATTCCGGTACAAGAGGCTTATGTTCGGGATTAGCTCTGCTCCTGAAACATACCAACACATCATACAGCAAGTCATAGCAGGATGTGAGGGAGCCCACAACATCTCTGACGATATAATTGTTCATGGGAAAGACGAGGAACAACACAATACCAGATTAGTTAAAGTACTGGACTGTATCTCTAAAGCAGGTTTAACATTGAATAAGGACAAATGTCAATTTGGTCTTGATAAACTTACATTCATGGGTCATGATCTCTCAAGCAATGGGGTAAGTCCCAGTGATGAGAAAATTCAAGCAGTAAAAGACGCATGCAGGCCTACTAATGCAAGCGAAGTGCGTAGTTTTCTTGGATTAGTCCAATATTGTGCGCGATTCATTCCAGATCTTGCGACTGTGTCTGAACCACTAAGGCGACTGACAAAAAAAGGGGTCAAATTTGAGTGGGGCCCAGACCAAAACAAATCATTTTGTGATCTTAAAGATGCATTGACAAAGGCTGAAACGCTAGGTTATTTCGACCCAAACGCTAAAACCAAAGTCATAACTGATGCAAGCCCAGTCGGTCTAGGTGGTATATTAGTGCAAATTCAAGCAGGCCAGCCCCGCATAATAGCATATGCGAGTAGAAGTTTGAGTGATGTTGAGAAACGTTACTCACAAACTGAGAAAGAAGCATTAGGAATCGTGTGGGCATGTGAAAGATTTCATATATATCTTTATGGTATTTCATTTGAGTTGCTGACTGACCACAAACCTCTTCAGTATATCTATGCTAAAAAGGCAAAACCTTCTGCTCGAATTGAGCGATGGGTCCTGAGGTTGCAGTCATATGACTTCCAAGTAGTCTATATTCCTGGTCCAAGGAACATCGCTGATTGTCTCTCAAGGTTAATTTCCAAAACGGGGGCAAAATCGAGTGGTCAGAACATAGGGGAAGAACATATTCGGTTTATTGCTAGTCATGCAACTCCAGTGGCGATACCAATCCAACAGGTAGAAAAAGAATCATCAGTGGATCCAGAAATGTCATTGTTAAGAAAATGTGTCATAAATGAAAATTGGACTGACATTCCAGAAGGGTACAAAAGTGTGAGGTTCGAATTGGCAGTGTTGGGACAATTAGTTTTAAGGGGCACCCGCATTGTTATTCCACAATCTCTTCGTGCTCAAGTGATAAATTTAGCACACGAAGGCCATCAAGGCATAGTTAAAAGCAAGCAAAGGTTGCGTACAAAGGTATGGTGGCCTGGAGCCGACAAGGACATAGAACGAAAATGTAAATCATGTCACGGCTGTCAGGTGGTTGGTAAGGCAAATTTCCCTGAACCAATAAAGTCGACACCATTACCGACAGAACCTTGGCAACATTTGGCAACTGATATTCTTGGCCCACTACCTGATGGATCATATTTGTTAGTAACAGTTGATTACTACAGTAGATTTTTCGAAGTAGACATCCTGAAATCCATAACTACTGAAAAGGTTATTGAATGTTTGGAACGCATATTTTGTAGATTTGGCCTACCAGAGAGTCTCAAAACTGACAATGCTTCTAATTTCACTTCAATTGAATTTGAAAACTTCTTGAGTACCTCAGGAATTGAACATAGGAAGAGTACACCGTTATGGCCTCAGGCAAACGGGGAAGTTGAAAGGCAAAATAGGACGATTTTAAAAGTACTCAAAATCGCACAGATTCAAAAGTCTGATTGGAAAAGAGAGTTAAATAACTTTCTGCTGGCTTATCGTTCCACCCCACACTCTACAACAGGTGTGAGCCCTGCAGAGAGTCTTTTCAAAAGGTCACTCAGGACAAAATTACCTGATGTGAAATTTTCCCAAAGTCAGGAAGAAAACATGAAAGACAGGGATACTGAAATGAAACAAAAAGCAAAGGATTATGCTGATGTAAAACGACATGCTAAAACTAGTGACATTCAAATAGGCGATCATGTACTTGTAAAACAAAAGGAGCAGAACAAGTTAACTGCACCATTTTGTGAAGTACCGTTTGAAGTGGTTGACAGATTTAATAGTCAGGTAACTGTTGAATCCCCAGAAGGAGTTCAATACAAAAGGAATTCCGCTCACCTCAAAAAGTATCAAACTGATGAAACTTATTCGGATAGGAGTGCAACTCCACTACAAACTGAGAGTACACCTACCCGACCAACTCGAATCAGAAAAGTTCCCAAAAGATTTGAAGACTTTGTTACCGAGTTGAAACCATAGACTAGCTAAATAGTTAGTTATGGAATAGTTGTGTTTTAGCAACATTCAAAATTGTTATAGTTTAAAAAAAGGTATTTCACACGTTTCAAGTTTAAGTCTAAAAGGGGGAAGGGATGTAATGTATTGATATTGCGATCACATTGTAATTCTTGTAAAAGTAAAGAGCGACCTCTTTCTGATCAGCAATAAACATGGCGACCTCCAAAAAGTTCTGACTCTGTTTATATCTACGTAAATAAGACATATACGTAAACATCAAATGTTACAATTTTCATCCGAAAAATAGAAAAAAACAGGAGATTATTTGGAAGCTTGGCAAAAAGATCTTGAAAGAATAATTCATTTTCTCTCCCAAAGTTAACTAATATTCTAAGGGGAAAGAAACCTGTATGTCATCATTTACTCGGGTTAATATAAGATACCGTAGATGAATATAATTATCTTGACATAAAGACCTTAGTAACTATTATGAAGAAGTAGTATACGGAAGAAATAATTATCGTCGGCATGGTAACGTAATACACACAATATAACAACCATCTATAGATCATACGTTTAAATTTACTCTTTACTTTTATTTTTTGTTATTTACAACTATATCTATGATTTCATAGTATTGATAGATACATATTCTGTTCGGTAAACAAACTGTACTCATAACGTGCTTTGTAGAAGTAAAGAACAAGTCTCCTACATTCATTATGCCTCCTTGCTCCCCTAATTACTTAAAAAGGAAAGCCTTACTCCCAAAGATTTGTATGTAATCAATTTCTAAAATTTTACTACCTTGAATGTTAAATATCTTTTAGTATTTTAGTGGAAGAGACAACTAGAGTTCCAGCTGTTAGTTATATAGCTGAAAGTAAGAGATGTAGAAACCATCGACCGTATCAATACTATGGTAATCTTTATTCTGATGATATAACTCGGTTTAAAATAGAAATGTTTGCCAAATGTATGCTTCTTATTGCCAGGGGTTCTCAAAGAGATTCTAAAAATCTTTTGTTGACGTTTATTTATTTTGTGTATACCATTTATGGAACCAATAGATATATACATGATAAATAAAGTCTGTCGATTGCTTTAAATGGTAGAACAAATTTATTGTACGTCCACAAAAGATTTTAATAATCTCTCGTTTAGAACTCCAGGCAGAGTGAAGAATACATTTGGCATTTGTCCAGAATATAAGGATACAATGGTAGACATACGGTTTATGGTTGCTACATTACTTATTCCAATGTATTTGAAGCTAATAACAACGAATGACGATATTCATATAAAAATTAATCTAGCATCCCGAAAATTAATAACGGCATTATTATTATTATTTTCTCATGGAGGAGATTGATCATAATGTAAGAGTTTTGCACAAGACAAGAATAAGTTAAAGAAAATATATAAAGTAACAAATATAAACGTTTGAAATTAGAAAAGTCTAATATTTGCACAGACGAGAAAAAAAAATCGACGAGATATCATCATCGTTATCGTCATCGTCGTCGTCGTCGTCATCGTCATCGTCACCGTCATCGTCATCGTTATTGTTATAAAAATGTACATATTACGCTTTGCATCAGATTGTTTAATTCTATGTTTACAATAGTGTCCTTGTAATTCTTTCTCGGAAGAGTTCTGTGATTAACAGCAATATTACATAATGGATGTAAAATGTTTTTTTTTTAACTTACGGTGTTCGATTAAGTTTGAATGGGTGTTGGCAAGGTAACGCGGCAGTGAAAACATGTATAACCACTTCCTTAGAGGATCATGGTACACCACAAAGATCATTAAAGTATAATATAAAGTATACGAATTCGCGTAACTAGGATGAGATGTATACGTGAACAGACTTTTCTGCTCCATGTAGTAACTAAGGGTGTCAGAAAATAAGAATTTCCTTTGGGTTTAAAGCAATTTGCAGTGATTTGATGAAAATATGTACAAAATATATATTAACCATGGGTGTATAGATAAGTCGGATCAATAGAATATGACGTCACATGGGAAATAGAATGACGTCTTATACTACAACACATTAAACTCTTTTATAAACACTCGGATGTTGTGACTATCATCAAGATCCTCCGTCAAATCAACAGTATATCGTGAGACATTGGACGATATTGCCAGTACTAAATTTTCCGACTTAACTTTTTCTTCTTACACCCGGAGTAATTTTTATGATGGTTATTTGTTTCTCATTAGAGGCCTGAAAAGTTCGGGATATTTTGTGTTACATCCTCAATATCTCAAAAGTATTTGTGTGTGTGGGAGGGGGGGGGGTGGCATGTCCCCCGTCCACCACGGGTTCTACTCCCATGATAGTAACCACTACAGTGAAGAAATTAAAATAAAATAGAAAACTTTCAAACTAATTATCTAATGACATAAAAGTAGATAGAATTACTAAATTTACCACAAAATATCAAAATAGATATAGATAGTTTGGGCAAAACTTTTTTCTCACTTGATATTCATAATGCTCTGTCATTCTTTGTATTCTCAGGTGTTCATGGGGTGCAGTCAAGGGTGTACCGCCGTTTTTACTGAATTTGTATACAAATTTACATTGCTATTGCTTCACTTCAATGTCTCCTTAATTATGATTAACGTTACTAAGAGGGTCTTGAAAATAATATGTTACAGACTATAAGCAACTTGATGGTGAACCGTTCGATCACAAGAAAAATTGATATTTAGGCCCAGTGAATATTTTCTTTAGGATAAAGGAAAAATCATTTGCTGAAAGGGTATAAGTCATGTTTACTATACGTCCACCAATGACCTGAATAATCTCTCGTTTAGAACCCCAGGCAGTGTAATGAATACATTTGGTAAACATTTCGAGTTTTATCTTCCAGAATGAAGGATACAATAGTATCAATGGTAAGAAAGATTAACTACCTTTAAATTAGGAAAATTAAACATCACGAAAACCAAACAAAATATCATCTTTTACAGACTGTTAGAAAATTGATAGTGAACCGATCGATCATTTTTAATATACGTTAACAAAAGATTTTAAGAATCGCTCGTTTATAACCCCAGGCAGGGTGAAGAATACATTTGGCAAACATTTCTAAAACCGGCATTAAATTTAGTTTGATACTTAGAGCTTAGAGGGAATATTTACAAATTTTGGTGAACCGTTCGATCATAATTAATTTCCTTTAGACCCTGTGCATATAAAAGCCTTTTTTTCAAGTAAATCTTACTCTTTTTGTTGATAGTACGTAAAATCGAAATAAAATATTCAGATACAGGAAAAATCAAGTCTTTGGATTGCTTAAAGGGTGCAAAAAATTGATCGTAGGTATCATACGTATTGATCGTACGTATATATATATATATATATATATATATATATATATATATATATATATATATATATATATATATATATATATATATATATATATATATATGCGTGTGTGTGTGTGTGTAACATAGGCCTACATAGTTTTTGCGTGGATAAAACAGTTATCTGCATAGTAACGACACAATTCTCTTGCATATATACATTGTATCATAACTAACTTCTGATCTGTTAGCACTTGTCACGAAAATTCAACAATACATCTACAAAGAAAGCTTATTGATGAGACCAATAAGCAATTGAGCAATGGAAACAGCTTGATAAAATCAATATAGAGAGGTTAGACTTCGTTTGTTTTCTATATAAATGATATAATTCTCAATAACATTTACTTCAACAAGAAAATCCTACATATTTCTCCCAGTTTATTTTGCAATGCTTTAGCACAATCCAAATAAATGCCACCAAAAGATAAGCTTACACGGATGGTATATCCCTTCCTCGCTTTAGTAATCTGCAATCGTCTATTCATTGTGGTATAGCAAATAGTTTACTCCGCCCTCTATTTCCAATCTAAATGTCTTGGAATTTTTTTATTGCTGTCGTTAGTTATCGGGTATGACGGAGGAATAATATATTACACTACAGTTACAGAATGTCGATCGGTTGAACCGTGATTTTAAAGGAAAGTGATATACATGCCTTCACTAATGTTTCCCCTTTAGCTTGGTATTCACAAACATATAGCATCGTTATTTTTTGACCCAGCAACGACCCAGCAGTTAACTTT
This sequence comes from Apostichopus japonicus, assembly GCF_037975245.1. Classification (NCBI taxonomy): domain Eukaryota; kingdom Metazoa; phylum Echinodermata; class Holothuroidea; order Aspidochirotida; family Stichopodidae; genus Apostichopus; species Apostichopus japonicus. The sequence goes on from NC_092569.1 coordinate 33,783,791, forward strand.
TAAGTTTGGTAAAAGAAAGCCTTCACAACAGAATAAAAATGTCTGCCAAATTTCTTCTTCACATTGTCTGAAAATCTGAATGACATATTATTAAAAATCTTTTGTTGACGTTTAATTTATCTTTTGCACTCTTGAACTAATCAATAGACTTGATTTTCCTGTTTCTGAGTACATTTTTCGTACAAGAGACAAACTAAGAAAGACTTAACATTGTATGTAATATGTAATAGGCATGAATATCCTTTATAATAAACGGTTCACCAATCTTTTGGTAATAGTCTGTATCAACTTATATACAAGACCATCGCAGAAAACATAAAGTGATACAACACCAATGTACAGTTGATGGTAGTGATGATTATGATCATGGTGATGGTGATGATGATGGTGATGGCGATGGTGATAATGATGATGGTTATGATGGTGATGATGATGGTGATGGTGATGGCGATGGTGATAATGATGATGGTTATGATGGTGATGATGATGGTGGTGTTGATGGTAGGGATGATTATGATGATGGTGATTGTTGATTGTGATGGTGGGGGTGGTGGTAATGGTGGTGATGGTGATGGTTCTGATGATGGTGATGGTGATTGTGATGGTGATGGTGATGGCTTCAAATGATGTTATCGTGTAAGGTGATAGCTTGCATGACTATAAGATCAGTTAAAATACTCACTTCATGGAATGAGACCGCCAAATCCATCCTCGGCAGCGATTATTTAAACGGTCCCATATGGAAAGTATATGTTGTACTTACATGGACAACACTCTGTGACATTCCCTCAATTTGGAATATATAAATCCGCATATTAAGTGTAACGGTGCGTAATGTTTTGCATTGACCTTTGCCCTATTCTCTGGGCCACCGTGGAAGCGACCAACAAAGCTGACGCTAGTTACCCTTTGCCGCGTGGGACCGCTGCTATGACAAACAAGAACAAATGTCAGTATCGTAGTAACTAGGTTATCCGCGTCTTGTCTGGCGGCAATTATTTTAATGGACTTCAAAAGTCAAAAAATATTCACAAAGAAATATTGCGGCCTTGTATCCTGGTAATTTGTACCAATTATTATGAATTATGTTCGCTAAATAGGTTACATTTGGTAACATTCCTGTAGCTAGATATACAGATGGTTGTAATTCGGCGATGTAACATATATATATATATATATATATATATATTTAAACCAATGCATGATGCAAAGTCACTTTCTTATACCACTTTGATAAGAAAGAAACCAATTCAAGATCATTAGCTAATGTAGTAAATATCTTTAATTCCTCCTTCAATCTAAGCTATTGAGGTTATTACCATGCGTACAGGGGATGTGGCGGTGTACACCATACTTTTTCATCCCCCACCAACAACAAATCATAAGTAATATTTACAGTGGCGTAGGAAGGTACTTTTGAGTGGAGGGGGGGGGGGGCTGAAGACTGATGGCCGGCCTGGGGAGGGGTCTAAGGGAAGGGGGTGAATTGGATTTTTTTTGCATTTCCAGGTGGCCTCAGATGCAATTTGGTGCAATATAGCACACTTCAACCCACCCACTCCATTTTGTATATAATTTTGCATTTTCACCTGGCCTCAGATGCAATTTGGTGCTCCAAATGAGATTTTTTCTCATTTGGAAATGAAAAAGGGAATTTCTGACTTGCGAAGCTGGGGCGGAATGATTCTTCCGCCCCTCCATATTTTTCACTGGGGGGGGGGGGGTCTGGCGCCCCCAGCCCCCGGTTCCTACGCCTTGATAATTTATAAGCACAACCTTTCGTTTTTCGTTTAGCCAAAATTACAAAGCTAATTTATAGTATAAATAATCCTCACAGTGCATCATTTCACGGTTAAATTCAAGGGGTCGGCGTCCACATTCCCGGGGTCACACCCTTCCTTTTAATATATTCTCCGCCACTAAACCCCGATCATTGAGGCACCATTACGGTACTATACATACATAGGCCACGCCCTTCCTTTTCATAAATTCTCCGCCCTACACCCCGATCATTGAGACACCATTACGATAATATACATACATAGGTAACACCCTTTCTTTTCATAAATTCTTCGCCTCTGCACCCCGACCATTTGGGCACCATTACGATAATATACAAACATAGACAAGCCCTTCCTTTCCATAAATTCTCCGCCCCTACACCCCGACCATTGAGGCACCATTACGATAATATACATACATAAGCCACGCCCTTCCTTTTCATAAATTATCCGCCCTGCACCCGATCCTTGAGGCACACTTGGGATAATATACATACTTAGGCCCCAGCCTTCCTTTTCATACATTCTCCGCCCCTGTACACGCCCCTTGAGGCACCATTTACGATAACACGACAATCCTCATGACGCGACATCTGATGGGAGATATCTCCAGAAGTTTTGTTCTTATATATTTCGGGCGTTCATCATCAGCAAAGATGTCTATTGTATAAAAAACAAAGAAGATAATGATTAGACGTGCTTCTCCTAGTTTCATCCGACAAAGCTTACAAATTTATATATATATATATATATATATATATATATATATATATATATATATATATGTGTGTGTGTGTGTGTGTGTGTGCGACAAACCAGTACTAGGCAACTGCTGTGTTTACGCATGCTATATAATGCATGTAACTGTGTCATAATAAGCAAACGTCATTTCGAGTAAGGGAGTTGTCATCTTGGCAGGTCTGTGTCTCATGGTACCGACTTGATTCGAGGAGTTAGACACCTCGGCCGACAGGTCAATGCAGTAATGACTTAATATGTGGTCAACGACTTTAAATAATATAAGTATAAAGAAAAAGCATTGTTATCCCTTAGGGGTGGCTGCAAGGGGTTGCTTATTAACCAATCACTATCCTTGTTGATGGATTAAACAAAAAATAACAATCATAATTTGTTGCACATGTTTACAGTCATCTTGGCGGTTGTAAATGTTTTTTTTTTCTCGATCGATACCAGTTTGAAAAACAAGCTCATATCATACATAACAAATCGGTTTACCTTCGCCAAAAATATACCAAAATATGGCTAATCAATCTTTATAAACTTTGGCCAGTATTTTCTAATAATTTGACCAATCAATTGATAAGTGCATTATGCAGATTGAATAATTAAATCATTTATCGCTTCAATATAAATTTGCTCGATGCCAATTTCAGTAGGTAAAATGACCATTCATCTCCAGAATGGCTTCATGTGTCTCTAAGTAAATCTATTTAAAAAAAAGTGTTACATAGATTGGATTTGACTAAGTGTGGTAACATCCTTGACTTCATACCACACATAAAGTGCATACAAATATATATTAGTTGAAATTCTTTGCTAGAAAATTTAACAAATCTTTTGCCGCAAATTTGTTATCATTTCACTCGATAAAGGTTCACCTACTAGGGTTTCCTGTTGGGATCCAATTATTATGTGGGAGTCAGTGACGTCATGATTACCACAACACCATGACCTCTGTTATTATGTTGGTTTAGGATTATGATTCGATAGAAAGTTTGAAGAATTCTACTTTGTATTTGTGCTTCTTAGTTAATAAGTCCTGGCTCTCACATAGACCTCTAACCTTACATTCTGAACTGGTTCCGTTTATAAACTTGATTCCTAGTTTGTCTTTTCGTCCAAAGATTTTAATATAGCGGGAAATCAGACACTTTGAGGAGGCCAAAAAGAAGTGGTATAATATTTTGAGCTCCGAATATCACCCCGATTCTTTTAGAAGACTATAGCTGTACTCTGCAGACATTATGTCATACAAGTGATAGCAAGGTGTATCATGGAACGCCAAAACCTTCGCAACATAGCGTGTTGTTCTGAAGAGGGCGTCCATGTTTCAAAATTCATTTTCAGTTGTGTAACCGGGTATGTGAATATAGTTAAACTTAAAATGTTGTTACACAGTGTTGACACATCTGCGGTAACAAATACCACTTCACTCTATATAGAAAAAAAAAACTAGCAGTTTTCTTTTTAACAATTCGACCCTAGTGAGATTTAACAGTTTCTTACGTCATCTGTTTATGATCATAGAGCCGGTTAAAAGGGTATAAAACGAGCATTTTTCCAGTCAACAGTTTTCCTTTATTCATGTTTTGTTCCAGAATTATGAATATGATCTATATAAATAAAAACTGTGACAATCAATGACAGTTATATCTGGCTTATGAGAGTAGTGTTTTTATAAATTCTTCGACAGTCTGAAGGAAATCTTATTCGGAAGACCATGAGCGATCATAAATCTCTAAGGATCATAGTCTTCGGTGACAAAGATCCTAACCCCGTGAATTGTAGTCTCATTTCATACATTTGTTAAATTATATCGTAAATTGTAAGTTATTGATGAGCGTTCGATAAATTTAAAATTACACACTGAACTAGACCGCCACACCTCCCCCCCCCCCACCCCTCCTCGCACTTTTCAATATTTCTTATGTGACGAGTTACTCGGTATATTTTGAAAATGGACCAATATTAATATATTTCAGTTAAACGGAACTTACATACAAGGCAGCTAACAATGATATGAAACACTACTACACTTATCTCCCATCAAACTGTTTTGTTATACCTTCGCATTGGTACGTACGTGAGGCCCTCTTGTGACAAGGTATATTACATCGTAGTTGATGTTTTCCATACTCAAGATTCGGCATCATTTTTAGACTGTTTTATACCCGAGTATGTACTCGTAAAAAGTCTCACCGTAAATAATTGCCTGCAGGACAATTCCATACCAAGGCATTTTACAAGAGAACGTGTCAAAATTACAATCCTTTTGTTAGCTAAATTGGAAGATATTGCGGCCTATATTAGTGTGGAATATATCTGTACGGAATTGTTGATTGGTTATTGACATAACTACAGTCATGGAAGCTGGGTCATCTGCAGCGACCTGTATTCATACATGTGCGTTTAAGATTCCTTCCTGTTGTGAAAGTAAAATGTATAATGAGGCCGGGGAAGTTGTAGGAGGGGGAGGGGGGGAGGGGATTCTTGAAGAAGAGGGGGCGGACAGAAAACAAGGGAGAGCATGAATTCAACAAATGAAATGTTATTTCATTCGCCGGCAAAGTATGTGAAATTGTAACCACAATTGTAACTTTACATTTGTGTCTTTCCGAACAATTTGAATGATAAATTGAAACGTTAACAAACGATTCTTGTCTAAGTATATGAAATGAAACAGTTGTGCAAAATTTTACTCGATGATAACATGGAAATATATTATACCGTCATATGATACTACCGTGTACGATTTCATAGATGTGCAGGTAATACATTCACTGATAAGTTTGGAATTTAGCCCCAAAGTCTGACAAAAAAAAATGGAAAACAACCATTTCAAACAAGGGTGTGATGTAAAACAGTCGCGGTTTCGCTTTAAGTGTGTGTAGGCACCCTACCCTATTAATTTAAGTTTCACGAGGACATTTCATGTAACCTCTTGTTAATCTCAGTTCAAAATCAAAATTGACTAAGGGCGGTTTACTCTGCGTGGATTCCTTCAAACACGTTCATCTGGAAATACCAAACACATGACGGAATGTCTGACGTCATGGATACGACAAATAAACATCTTTTTTTCCTATGATTTGCATATCTTAGCAGAGGGACAAAAGGATCAGGACCACCTAGAGCGGTATTAGGAGAGGGAGAGGGAGAAGAAAAGAAAAACATATCGTGGTATGTCCTTGCCAACAATCATTGCTTAATTGAAGGGAAATTAAAGAAACTTGGTTTATCGGACACAAACGCTCAAAAATAATATAAAAAAACGTTCTCGGTTCAAAGTAGTAGATTTTATTTCATTCCGGTGATGAGACTAACATTTTTTCCCCTAATTATTCTTTTTTGTGTGGAAAGTTAAAACCTGCCATCCTCTTTGATATACTCTAAGAACGAAATTACATCATATTTGCCTCCGGGAACTTTGGGCAAAGATTATTAATAATTTAAACGTTATGTTGAATCATAGGTTCAGCTATGGTGCACTACTATAGGTGTGAAATACACAAAATATTAGGTCAGTCCCTTTAGATGCAACACTAATCCCAATGAACAAAGAAAATACATATATGACTTTCAAATTATATTGACAGTAAATTACAATTTTTTTTATCAAGATATACTGTGTTGAATAGCATCCAATGGTGCTTTGTTGTTAATATTATATTAAGTTAAAAAGAGCGTGTTTTCGTCATTAGAATTTATATCACTGTGGATTAACACTTATAGGTCTTTACTCTGGTGATGACGTCATCATATCTGAAGCCTTGGTTGAGCATTCAACAATTAAAGCATATTTTAAAGTTGAATATGTTTGAGTACTTTGTAGTAAAAGACTGTAGGCCTATATACTTTGCATAATAAGGACATCTTCTGAGGGGACTGGGCTGAATGGGTATCAAAACGATTAAATATTGTTTGAGATTTGGTGGATATCGGTGTATTAAGACTCAATGTTGGGTTTACTCTTTCTTTCTTTTTAAATTATCTATTTATCACATGGATTGTTCCTGTTTCTTTCTTCGTACGCAATGGATTCTAGAAGATCAACATCGCTATTATATGAAGTTTAGATAGACACTGAGAACATGATGGTAAGATATGATCAAATATTATGAAGTGATCTTTGGATTTCTTTCTTAAATTTGGTTTCGTAGATTTAAGATTATGTGACATTTTCAATATTTTATTATTTAGTTTTTATTTCCAAACGTAACCAAACATATAAAAAACTATTTATAAAACTTTGATAGCTCCAGGAAGATTTCCGTTCCAATTTCGGTCTTCAATTTCTACCTGGCATATTCTTAATGGTTCTCAGCTACTCCTACACACCTCCTAACAAGTGTTGTCACCTCGGAGCACGATTTTGTAAAGCTTCATCCCATTCCAGTAGGATCAAATTGTTGCGTATTGTGTTACATAAACGGATATCTCACGAACTGAGATTTGAAAGAAAACAGCTATATAGTGTCGGTAAAATTGTCTGGTCTTTAATGGTCCTTAGAGACCCAGTTATAATGTTGCCATGAATTCAAGATGGTCAAAGTTATCTCGAATTTATTTTAGGGACACTGCAACTATGTATTGCAAGATAAAACTTGAAATAAATAATTAATGAATGGTAATATTTAAGGGTGAACATAATGTTTAGGCATTGAAGGAATGTTTATTAGGAATTATATCAAAATGTACCTTATAGATGTCAAAATTATTTGCAAAGATATGTAAGCTATAGTGTTCAAGAACACATAATTTCTGGTAACAGATATATTAATTAAATTAAAAAAATAATAATAATATTATTAACCTCATAAAAGAAACATATTTGTAATGGAATGTAAAGTTGCCCATGTTATATAGTAACTATATTATAATATTATTCAAATGCAATGAAAAATTGAAATATTTGATTCAGCAAATGTAAGATTGTTAAAATTATGTTAATAATATCGCAAATTCAATACAAGACCCAGTGTAATGGATAACTATTATGATTACATTAACTACATTGGAAAACTTGCATTCTCATAGCAAATGAAACTTGACATAAAGACACCACAATAGAATAAAAATATATCTGAATATCATTATTGTTCATAGTTAATAATAAAACTACATCCACGATGTTTGGCATGCTATTGAAAAGATTTGAAGGGCAATTTATTATTGATATTGCTTAAAATACATTAAAGATATCGGAAATTCAATAAATGATATCTGAATTAACTTATTACTGTAATAAAAATATTATTAACCATATTAAAGATATTAGACTGTAATGAATGATATAGCTCAGGTACATTATTGTGACTCTACTGTAACTAAATTAAAGAAAATCGAGAAAAAAAAAACAGTTTAAGTGAATGAAATAAATTGCATAACTGTATAAATGTTACTAAAACTGAACGATATTTGATTTGAATTTATTTTACCAAAATTCATAACCAAAACCAGTAAAGATGGCCTGTCAGTCAATACAATGTATTATAAAATATTAGAATTAATTATATTCATAACCATGCTGTAAAGTACTTCAATTACTTTAAAACGAAATAAAAATATAAAAAATGAATCAAGAGCTCAATCTTATTACTGCAACTGTTATATCAATACTAAATAACTTCAGAGATATTTAGAAACGATTGATCTGAAATCCACTTGTGTATAGTTTAGTATTATTGAAACTACATATGTCAGGTTTGCAAGGAATGATATATGAGTTATTAATATTACTTTCCATTAAAAGTAAGATGTATCTCGGTCACCAAAGACGACGACAACATTATACGCTATGTTTTAAAACAAACACAGCGGATCCGTGTCTAAATAACGGTTAATGACTGCATACTAACTACAGACAAAGATTAAGTTTTAAAACGATCGAGTAAAATGAGTTTTAATTTGAGTTATTTATAACATTGTTGGTCGCTACATGTGATCATGAAAACAACCACTTCCTCTTAACTGTCGCGAGTTATGACTTTCACGTAATATTTGCGACATCGAATATTCTTGCTAATTTAAGTTAAAATGAAACTTGGCAAGTTGGTTTCTACAAAAATCCGTAATTTTATATACCCCGGTGAATAACGTAATAGCGGATTGATAAAACATACGCGTGGAGGTCGATATCCCGAATCGATGTAATTTTATAACTTTCATAGCCTGGCAGTCAACGGCCTTTGGTATTTTCTCCCGCCTTAGATGATTTAGCTTGCCTAACATAGTGACATATTGCAAAACAAAGCCTTTACCGTCATAGTCCTGCTAAATATGTTTTGTTTTTCTGACTGATACCGCGTCGTGTCAAGTTTTTAACAAGTTCGAACTCAGCGCCCCTGCGGCAATAGGCCAACGCGTTTTGGTAACCACTTTCCGTATCATAGGCAGAAGTTTGTGCCATGCAAATTAAATCGACATATTACCGAGACGATGTTGTGGTTACCATGTTAATATCGGGAAAACAGCTCGTACCGACGAGCCGGGATTTCACAGCGTTATCGTAACTGGCCGGGAACCCCCGTTGAGGCTGAGGGACAAAAGGGCATACGAAGGACCGGCCTCGGGCAAAAATCAAATTAGACATTTCAAGTTTAAGTTGACAACTGCTGGTAGGAATGAATTGTTCGCATAGGACTCCCTGGGTACTACAGCTTCCATGTCGCTATCACATCACGCTCTCTACTACCAGAAAGTTTGTCACCATGCTTAGTCGGCATTCCTCGCGAAATTTGGCTATACTCATTTCAATGATTCTGGGGTCAGACGTAGCCTGCCCGATAATATTAACTGGCAGCGACATTTTTTAGTTGAAACTTCATTTTGTACACCACGTCTCCCCAAGGGGTGCTGATTTTTGTTAGGGCCTTTTCTTCTTATGTTCCAAACTGGGTTTTTTTTCGCGCGACAAGCGTTAAGTTCGTTAGTTTAGGCTCTTGTTTTTCAAACCTGTGAGGTTGTATTGGTCGCGGGTTTTTAATTCTGTTGCCGATAGTACAAGCTATAGTTTCCATCGAGGAGTGCGTCCTCTTGACATCTCGGTGTAACGGCTATGGAATGAGCGATCCTCCTTAATTATAAAACATAAAAAGGAATTGAAAAGAAACCCATCTCACCTGTGTTTGCTGGATTATTTACCGCTAACCACAGACCAAATCAATCAATGAATCAGTTCTGAAGACGTGGATTATATAATGAGAGATATGGCGATCGTTAAACCTTTGAAAGGGTATGTCCAAATTTTTCACTTATATCACCAATTTATAAAGATTAATATTTAAATATATATATAAGTGCTTATAGGTTACAGTATAGGCTATTCTTCTCTTATATCCAACTGATCGTACTTTGTTTAATTTCGCGCCCGTTTCTAGTTACACAGCCATTGTTTTATCACGTGAAATCCTTTGTCAACGCCCTTATTGTAGACTTCCGCCATATTGATTATTATCGCAGTGATTAGTGACGTCATTATGATGATGAGGGAAGGTTAAACTTTTGTCTTTTCTTTTCAACGGGATCTATATTCAAAAATATCTTCCTCGTAATTAATTTTAAAGGATATTTCCCGGGTTTTTAATCGTCATCAAAGTTTTCCTTTCCATCTTGGAATTTTACAGTAACGCGTGGTCTTGTTTTGATCGATCCGCAACTTATTGTTACGTCACAATTATGCCATATTTATAGAAAGAAGACAAGATAAGAAAACGAAGGCATTTTGAATATATATTTGTTTTCCCTGAATATTTGATTGTAATGTCAAACTTCTGTCGTTTTCAAAGAGGAACGAAAAAGGTTTTTTCAAAAAGGTACAGCAAAAGTCAATGGTTTTAGTTTTCATCACACAGACCCAAAAATGTACAGTCTGTGAAAATTACGAACTTCGCAACTGTTTACTCAAACCGTGAATACGCTAACAAAAAAAATCTTGCAAACATTTAAGAACTAGCAATGAGGTGTCTCTATCAAAACATCTTTCGAAACATTCTGATATCAACAAAACAAAGCAATAAATTTTAGATTATTATTCAGCTGTCGTGTTTATATTTCCTCCGTCTCATTACTGTAAATAATTGCGCAGTCATTGCTATCAGTTATATCTTTATCTCTAGAGAGACACGTGGTATTTATTCAATAAATTCAAGACAAATCATCGGATTGGCTAAACATTGACTGGGTCTATGTCATCGTCAGTATATGTCAAATTCTACTAATTATTCCTCAACTTTTGGGAAACAAATATGACTTAGGTGAGTGTTTTCCTGGAACTCAGTAGGGTAATATCGTTATGCGAGGGTAAGATCATGGCAGATTTGGAATCGATTTGGCATATGTTTTAATAATATGCGCACCATATGTGGCTATGACTCAGTCCTACTTATAGTTAAGTAAATGTAACGTGACATGATTGGAAAGAGTCGATGAGTATATTACAACTCAAAACGATAGTAACAGGTTTTGGATGAATGTATGTGCTGTGGCCGACCCCCCCCCCCACCCACCTCCCAGCGTCAGACGGGGGGTAGTTCAGTCGGGGGATTTTTCACAATCAGCCGGGAAAAATATAGATCACTTCTGTGGGTGTAAGCCGCCCCACCCTTTCTTAACCTCAAAACAATTATACTAGTTTTAAAGATCTTATTTATCTAATATGCCTCACAATACACCCATTGACTACCCCTCCCCCCTTCAGCAGCCACAGGACCGCACTTCTCATTTACAAACTCTTTGGTACACCTCTGGCCCTTCCATAATGGTTCGCGCCCTATACACTTAGTCGGAGAAATTTTGAATTCAAACCCCCACCGCCACCCCACCCCCCCCCTCCCCCCACCCCCTCTCCCAGCGTCATGTACACTCCGCTATAGACGTGCTGGTACACAATGTACACATATGAATACTGATAAGCTTTTGCAAAGCATTTAAGACCACATTTTAGTTTTGTTTATTGTGTTACTGCAGTGTAAAATAGCCTAGTATAAATCGATTATCGACTTGTTTTGTCCCCGAATTCGTCAAAGCTTTTCCCTGTGGATATTTCCCGGCCCTTGTATGTCCTTCAGTGGCTTGCACAGTATTTCATATGTGGAGGGGTGGAGGGGGTGGAACTGATGGCCTGAACGTTTATGGTAGGGGCAGAGTCGGATGAAGGATTTCTAAAGGAGGGAGACTGAACTGTGGTCATTGAGGTCAACTCTTAGTAAGGGAATGGGGTGGGGTTCCTCCATCAAGAAATTAAACTTTTAAACGTCATGTGGTATATTCTGAGACGTGTTCAAATTATAATTAATGTCTTTATAAGTAGCCCCCAAAACGCAAGCTTGTGATAAAAACAAAACTGATTTGTGTGAGGTTGCAAAGAAGGGGCCATAAGACCGTAGTAATGGTCCAATTCTTTCCCGGCTGATAGTAGAATACCCTGACTGAACAATTTTCCCACGACTCACGCTCGGGAGGTGGGGCTATGGACCCCCACCCCTACACCCCTGCTCTGTGAACGACACTGATGTCCTTGGTTGTAGGGAATGTTAGTAGTCTAGACCGCCCTAACTTTTCGGTACAAAGAGACCAAAGTATAGTTTGATGATATGTTTTGGTCCATTGCTCCACTGGCATACGCATCATGCAGATGTCCCCAGAGTGCATACCTCACACACTATATGATGACTGGCATGTGACCCGTCGTTTTGAGCTAGAAATAGGGGATTAGCATAGTAATTAGTTAGAAGTCGTGTGTCAGCTGTCGTGACGTAATCTTTTCATTTAACCAAAGATTTTCTAAAATAACTTCCATCAGCTTTATCCCACATTTTTTGTATACAATTTACATTTTTTGTCTTCGATACCCAAGCACGCCAACTAGTGACGAAAGCTACAAAAATGCAAAGAAAATACACTTCATTTTGGTCTCTTTGTGTACTTTGAACCTTTCAGGCGAATGATCTGTGCTATTTATATTCTAGTTATGTTATAGCACATTCTGGTGGCTGTTTCTTGTGTGTTGCACACATATCACTGGCTAGTACATAGATGGCAGGCATATATACTTGTAAGAGCACCATAGCTCGACGACCAATTCAATATTGTTTTGTTTTTTTCGTATCAAAAACCTCTCTGTAACATTTACTGGTAAATACGAAACTCGGTCGAAACTATTTTTAATCAAGTAGCTTCTGTCTTTGATAACTACATTCCATTTAGATGAATAACAATATTATAACCTCCTATATCTGTATGTCATTTAATATCGTGTCCAGGCTTAGAGGCTTTACCTTTTTCTGACCACAGTTCATGCCTTTTTGCCAAAATCAATAACTTCATCAGATTTGATTCCTCGGAATTCATACTGTTAAAAGACTAAGAAAGGGAATTGAAACTTATCTCAGCATATGTTAACAAGGACAGCTACAGGTGGTCTGTTTAAAAAGAAGTAAACAGTTGGATTTTTCGTTCGTAATCTTTGCAGGGAATTTCACGAAAAGGTACGATATGTTTGGATCCACGGACCTTTGTCCAAGTTAAAGGATACTGGATAGATGATTGCCAAGTTATAGCTTGAAAAATCGTCAATCATAGACTTCTTAACAGATTAATATTTCAACTTAATTTATAACTATTGACTCTACAATAATCAGTCATCAAATAGTTTCAATAAGATAAAGCCGTCGAGATGACTCAGGGCGCCCTCTTTAAAGTCATCATTTGACTCAAGTATATTTAAAAATGAGAATATGTTATTCTTTATCCCATATCTTCCCGTGCGCCTAAATGATCCCATACCCGGGACTATTATCTCCCAACTCCCCACCCTCCCCCGTCACCCCACCCCCTATCCCATCCCTCTAGTTAGCCCTACGTCTGGCGTCTACCTCAAATCATTGAAGTTAGAGACGTTTCAAAAGTAAATATTACTTTTAATTTGGTAACATTCTGTCCTTGACACTATGATACACTTTGATACGCATATTTGTTTTCATTTTCCGTATAATATCTTGTTTGTAGGACCCAGCAGATCTAAGCAAATCAACAATCCCTAATTTTTTTTTTTAATTCCTTAACCGCATTTGATAGACAGGTCGGATGCATGCAACTAAATTCCATACCCCCTGCCTTGTCACTCAATTCACTCAGACAAAATCCCCCAAACAACATTCCATATGATGCGAGAAGATTGATATATTTGTGTCAGAAAATTGCGGATGAGGTTGGCTGATCCTGCTTACCGTCAAAATTCATCTTAACACAACCAATTTAACTCTTACCAGGTTTTGGTCTTTCCTGGCATACCAGCAACAACAAAAAATAACAATTTGATTGGGTGAGTAAATGAGGCATAAAGGGTTGGGTAAACAAGGTTAGGGGGTGATATTAAGAAAGGGGTTACATTGGATTAATGAAGCATATCCCAGTATTCAAACCCTTTTGCTTGGTGACCCTAGTTTCTCAACGACCCTAAAATTTCGGCTACCCCTCCCTTTTGAGAATTCTTTATATGACTAAAGGTACTTAGTTGCGAAAGAGCGTTATATTTTGCAACTTTCGAAACAATTGATTTTCAAAATTTACCCTCTTTTATTCTGCCACAAATATCTACAAGTTTTTTCACCGAAGGTTTTTGCCGGCCCTCTAAAATATTTTGTTGACCCTTAACCGTCGCGAGCCCAGTTTGAATACCAAATGAATTAGGTCATACAAAGGGTCAGCGTTTAAATGTTATTCCTTTATCGACGAAGTACTTGTCGTATACTGCGAATGGTACAGTGTTGAGGGGGTCATAAAATGTAGGGCAGGAGGAAGCATCTCCCTGGGGGTAGGGGGGGGCGGGACCGAACGTCATCAAGTGGAAAGGTGTCGTTGTGTTTTATTAACTATGGATAATTATTGTTCCATTCACCCTCAACCGCAGCAATGACGGCTCTATAGTGTGACGTCATTGTGTTTTCAGGACAGAGTATAGATGGGTGGAAGTGAGAAAATGGGAAATAGGCAGAGTTGTATCGAATCACCATATGTTAAAGGTCGAATCGATTCATCACCAGTAACGTGTCTGACTTGAGTCTCTGCACTATATATGCAAATTAACTTTCGGAATCTATATAATAACTTGCGACTCGTCTTAACATTAGCAGGAGGGACAATAAACATATTAAGATGATTAGTTATATATGAAACTTTTTATTTATCTTTAGTCTTATGTCTCTGTACCCCCCACCACACACCCACACCCCCAACACACACCCCTTCACCGTCTAGTATTTATGAATCTTCTTTACATATACGTATAAATCTGTACAAGGTCACGTTAGCAGCTTTATGTGACGTCAATGTGCGGTTTGCTGTTTACACCAAGCATAAAGTAATAATATTAATTCCATGCCGTATTCCTGAGAACAAGTTATTTGCTAATTTTAAAGTATTATATGCACATCTGCTCTGAAAGCAAAAACAGAAAACAAATCCGAGCTTATAAGACCAACCTATACTGCATGACTGAGCACTTAATTTAGGCTGATAAATCTGATAGGCTGAAATTGCTCGCTATCTTCGACTGCGATCTTTACAATACCTTCCGGCAAACTGATTACATAGATTGTATCTGATAGAGTTACTGAGAAAACCGTGGAAGTGTTTCAAAGTGTTCGCTGGTGGTGAGACGTGTAGGAACTCAGAGTTATCGTAACAACAGGAGCATTATAGGACTTTGTTCTTAAGAAATATTTAAAAAACAAAACGGCATTTGGTTGACGTTGTCATTTGATTACAGTAAAATGTATGAGTAGTGCGGATACAGGGGCTTTGGTGTGAAACCCCCTCCCCTTTCCCAACCCCACCCCACCCCCTCCCCTTTCCTAACCCCACCCATACCAAAACAAAGTTAAAATTAGCATAACCTTGCATCTAGACTTATAATTATAGACCTAATTAATAGCCTAAATATGATTCAGAATACACAATCCATGTTTAAAATTCTAAATTTGTTCTGGGGTGGGGTGCATTGAAATGAGGTTTTATTACACCATAATTATTTGGACCCCCTCCCCCCCCAAGAAAACCAGAAGTACCCCTTCCTCTCCCTTCCCTCACCTCCACCCTCCCTCCCCAGTGCAAGCAATAATTGAGTAGTAGACAAAACAATTCGCAGTTCTAGTCAATGTTGATGAAGTGCTTTTGTAAGCTTTATCTAAAACCAACTAAAGAAGGCATCGCCTTTAAATTAAAAGTGAAATTAATTATGAAAATCTTATTATATCTATAAATGAGCTTTTGGAGTAATGGCAATTAAGTCAATCTGCGCTCCTGTTGTATTTAATTATTTTTATCGCGAACTCCTGCTAAATTCCCATGACGATGATAGTTTAAAATTACAATTTGTGTATATATTGCAGTGGAGGAAATGAGCTCATTTTATTATCCTTTATACAAACCAGAACAAGAGACCAGGACAAGGTCTGACATAACTATGCTATATTTAACGATTTTAAGTTTGGTTTGGTTTGTTTTATGTTACTATAACTTTGTGAAATATTTAGCGAAAATACCAACGAATTCCAAAAGTAGGCTACTATGTCGGGTGGTCTTTCTTGCATTCTTTCAATCTGCCGTCTTGTTTGTTTATAAGATATCGACCAATCAAAATATTGCATTAATTGACACGTCCAAGAGCTTGACCATTGCTATGACATGTTTAATAGGCTCTTTGGAGATTAAAATAATATCATAGCCATGTTTTTCTTCCAGCGTGTTTTGAAAACGGGTTATGTTACACACTGCCTAAACACAAAAAGCCACGGGTCACGGTGTACTTTTAACATGTACGCTGATTAAAACGGCAAGGTTATAGGAAACAGGATAAGCCAGGTGGACCTTTGATAAATGCTACACGCTGCACATCCGATTCTACTTTGAAATTAGTAAAAATATTCGTTTTATTTCATTTCATTATATTTATTATATATAGTAAAATGTTACTCCGACTAAAATATTAAAACACGCTTTGCTGTTGAAGGCTATAGTTGTATCTGTTATGAAAATGTGAAACAGGTGAGACTATATGTTGAGAATTATAGAAAAGCAACATATCCTCAAGAACATACAAAAACAATTGATGTGACATTATTAATTAGCCACAGAATGCATCAATCTTAAACTCCTTTTCCATCATATTGCTATGAAAGCAATTGGTATCCCACTATGACAACAGTTTGACCAACATCTGATTAATATAAAGAGAACGGTCGATGATTTTGCATAGCTAAAGTAATGAATAACGGGCTTATGAGGATATCAGCAGTGACGTCATTTACTCACATGTTGAATACTTGTGACGTCACCTGAACTCATTACACTGATGTACCTGTCTTAAGAATACTATATAATGCCTGCATATAATATTTGACTTTGAAGATTTGGTAATTTTCTTCAAGATTCCATTCTTTTGACGACTTATCACATTTTGGTTTTTAATCCTATCTTGTTGATGTTTCAAATAGATAACGGTGTGGAAGACAAATTTGTTATATTTCAAATTCATATTTTTATTTTTTTATTATGAAGGCGTATTATATTGAAAAGAAATATTTAAAGCATTTTATTAATGGACTTTTATGGACAAATTTACCGTGAACATGAAATGTATAACAGGCGCGTATTCAGGATTTTCTAACCCGGGGGGCGCGAATTACTATCTAAGCGGAGCGCCACCATCGGTTGGCGCGGAGCGTACAAGAAAATTTCTGGTTTTGATACCCCCCAGATCACTGGAAATGGCACTTCTCTGGCTTGAAAATGAGCAACCAGATGTACACTTTTGCCTGAGAACCAAGTATTTCCCAAAAGTTTTTTCCATCCATAACCTTTTTGAAGATTGTCACCAGTCACACATCATGTTCGACCTGATTGCATGTCCTATGGATCATTGCTTTTGTAGGTTATTCTACGTCACGGCCCACAATATCCGAAAGCCCCACTTTTCAAGGTTTTAAGCCCATTACTTGTTGAGAATTTGAAAATTCACTTTTCTCGTGAATAAAATCACTTGAAAACATCCCCATAATGTTGCACAAAATTCAATCTATAGACAACCAATATAGAAAAACCTCCTTGAACCCCTAACAGACAGGCCAAAATTGAACGAGTAGAGGAAAGTATGATGAAAAATGTTGGTGAGGAAATTTTGGAAAATTCCGACACAGTTAATTTCTTGGTGTAGAAATATTGCAACCTCTTATAATGGCTTTTACAAAACTTGGTTGAAGGAACAGAAAAATAGGAGATATTTCCGATATGAGGTATATCGAAACCGAACACTTCACTCATAGGCGTAGGTCCCGTAGGAGGCGGGGGCTGCAGTCCCCCCCCCCCCAATTGTTTTCCCATTTTTTTTGGGCACCTACTGAAAGAAAAATAAATAGCAATGAATAGCTTAAAATGATCTCCTTGGTAATTGAAATAAAGTTGTAAGCTTGGCCGACATTACCTTTGTAAAAGAGAGTTTTGACATAAATGGATCTGTATGGTTTTTCTCCTGATCTACATAAGACATTTGGTTGTTTACATTAGCATCCGGCGGTATACTGTGCAACTTTGACGGACCGTGCGGTACACGATGCCATACAATGTAATGAGCGAACTTGCCTATATGATATTGGCATCGACATGTTGAATGCGCGCTTTGCGCGCGAAAAATTTTGGCTTTTTTTTCGGGCAAGTCATTACAGCCCCCAAATCCAATCTGGCTCCTACGCCTTTGACTACACACATTGACAGTTTTTGAGGCTGTACATCGTGGAACATGCATTTCAATGCTCATTGATATGATGTTATATCTGCTCTTTGCTTTACAAATTCGAACAGGCGTGTAGCGAGTAATTGCCAAAGGAGGGCGAAGCCTGTAGGCAAACTATCTAAGCGAAGCGCCACCATGGGTTGGCGCGAAGCGTACAAGAAAAATTTTGGCCGAAAATGCCTCCCAGATCGCTGGAAATGACACTTCCCAGGCCTTGTTAGTTGCATCTAAGCATTGTCTATTTTGAAATTACTAGCGATGTCATAAAGAAAATTTGCTCGGGGGGGGCGGTCGCCCCCTTCCCGAAATGCGTTATGTTCCCCGACGACTCGGTCGAGTTCAAGTACATTAGTGAGAGAGGAAAAACGGAAACGTCAAAAATGAAGTTGTCGGGGTAAGGGGCAGGGTGAGGCGCACACCCCCTCCGTAATCCTTGATCTGTCACTGGCTACCCTGTGTATATAATAGGGATCTTTCTCTTCCCGAGGTCTTGGCTATCTTCTACTCCCTCCTTTTCTCCTTTTTCTCTCTTTTTTCTTTTTCTTTTCCCTTCCTTCCTCTCCTCCTTTTCTTTTTCCCCCCTTTTCCCTTTTTTCTTCTCTTTTTTTTCTCTCCTCTTTTCCTTACCCGGGGGGCGTGCGCCCCCAACGCCCCCCCCTGGATACGCACCTGTATAAGTCAACATTATTTCATGCAGGGATATGTTAGATCCTTGTAACTAACGAATCTATACGAATGTAAACAATGTCTGGAGACACCCACCGCAGTATTCACCGTTCAGTCTACTTCTATATAAGACTTCTACCAGGGTTACCGGGTGTGGTTCATGTCTAGTTTCTCTGCGTGAGCACATTTCTGACATAACGCTGCAAATTGGAGGTTAGAACACCTCAAAGTTAGCCTCAAGAATGCTGAGCTGTCTCCTAGGAAGCTAACTTTGATGTTTGTTCACTTTCAGGCCTACTGTGGATATCACTGAACAATTTGACGCGACATTATGACACTCTGGGCACGCCTAGTGTTATGAGACCCAGGGAATGTCGTGTTAGGTTGGACGGGGCTACACACAGAGAGGTCACGATAGTATATGGTATTTAGGCTGACCGTAGACTTCAGAGACCATTGTGAAAGTTAATAGGGTTCAGTTGGATTGCGTTAGGTTACAGACATGGCTATATACGTAAATTACGTTAAAGAATGTGGTCTAGCCCGCGGTGATCCATCAAGGTGCAGTTACATGCTTGGCTTCATCGGTAAACGGTCTTTGACTTTTGTATTTCGATTTAATAAATGGTATGTAACTCGCGACATATTGTTTGACGGCGGGTGCATCTAACGTAAAATGTAGTCACTGTGTTAAAGGTGGCATGTTGTCTGAGACTAAACATGCAGGTATATTTAAATATTTTTACGCATCAAAAACCATCACGTTTCTACACACGTGAAGACATCCTGTTTATAAATGTCTTAAGTTTTCATTTTCTTCAGCATTGGAGGCTTACTTACATACATGCATATATATATATATATATATATATATATATATATATATATATATATATATATATATATATATTTAAATATATATATATATATACATACATATATATATATATTATATATATATTATATATATATATATATATATATATATATATATATATATATATATATATATATATATATATATATATATATATATATATATATATAAATGAAAATCGTAATGAGTTGGAAAATCAAGAACAGTGAAAAAACTTTCAGCCTCCACCGGGATTCGAACCACGGGCCTATATATATATATACTTGTTGGTCGTTTACATTCTTAACTGAGAAATATTTCACAGAATATTTCACATACTTTCACGTGAGTTCAGAGTTCACGAGGAAATCTTTTCTAAATGATAACTATTTCCACGAATAGCCAAAGGCTAAATTCTAAAGTGTCTGTAAAATTTCAAAGGTTATCTGAAATCATTTATAAGCCAACCTCATCGCAGGTGAATTGGAACGTGGCTTGACCTATTTCATAACACATATATTTAATATTTAAGAATGAAGAAAATTTAACATTTGAACAAGGATGATAAAAATGATCAAATAATTTTGCCAATGACCTCATTACAAGATTAAGATCAGCTTTTCTCTTGTCATATTGTTGTATTCGTTTGCAGGGCGTACTAATTATGATCCATGCCATTAACATTGTTTAACCTGTGCAACAATCGGATCGAGATATGCATTTTATAGGGAAAGGCACCCTAGATAAGAATCTGGGCACGAAAACTAAAATATCTTGATCCAAGCTCTCAACCCTACTCGTACCCTTACATCGAGATTGTAACCGTATCATGATGCGGGGAGATATGAAGTACGTTAATCTTGTAAAGGTCCAGATATACTATCATTGAGAACTAAAATATATTGATCCGAGCTCTCAACCCTGCTCGTACCCTTACATCGAGATTGTAACCATGTGACCATGATGCGGGGAGATATGAAATACTCTGATCTTGTAAAGAGGACCCTCTTCGCATTCCAAAAAACCCGGAGGATGAAATTTAAGCTTAATCAACGTGATGAGGCAACATGCCTGTATGTATGTACACAGTAACGTATAACCAGTGTGCCTCTACAGGCCCGCTGTGCCAACTTGACATTGGCATTTTATGGTGCTTAAAACAGTGTAACATCTCCACGCTGTTTGGTAGAATTCGGATAGACAAGTTATCGGAAACCAGTAATAAGACCGTAATTTCTGCATGACCGTCAGAATTATTGGAGGAGTTATCCTACCGAGGGCCAAAGCGACCCTCTCCAGGGGTCAAAGGGGTATCTAGTATAGGCTAAAAAAGACCCAACAAAATAATCTCGCCTACTGTCTCTTACAGTTGAGGTCAATTTTGCTTGTGAAAGAAATTTCGGAATCAGGAGGAGCACTAAATCAATTAAAAGAAGAAATTTTAAGCATTGAAAATAAATGTAAGATACCAGAGTTTTAACATCAGACGTAGAGTTCGAGAATAAATAGGTTAGGTACATTACTGTCGTCATTTCATAAAGGGGATAAAAACCACTGTTAAACAAATTGCTTATCTACTGCAAAAAAACAACAAAAACCTGTGCAGGTAAATATGTAAAAGTAAAACATGTAAATATGTTAATGGGGGCCTGACGTTTCGATCCTAACAGGATCTTCTTCAGAGGCAAACTGAAAATAGAAAGGACACATCACTAAAGAGACAAATGGATAGACGGATGAACGGACAACTAAACTGGACAATTGATGGAACAAACGTAGCAACTTAGCAACTTAAACTCATGTAGACAATGATTTCACCGGAAGGCATGACTGGCTAGGATGGTGTGGGGGTGGGGTTGGGGGAGCGTGGAGGGGAGTGATGCTCTCTAAACATGCATACGAAACGATTGCTTTCATAATGTAAACACAATCCCTTTCACCAGAAAGACAAAAAAGGAAACGATGTAATTAATATTAACATTCACAGGTATTGCACTAATGAGCCGACTTTATCATGAATTTAGCTTCGAGAATCGTTTCAGAGATTTAACAGACTCTAAATGTGAATATCCTGGAATAACTTGAATAGCTCATGAAACAAACACACACACATAACAAGACTAAGATGCTGCCTACAAAGTTATCCTTTAATAAAAGTATGTGTAAAAGTAAGTTTCGATCTTATCAGAATCTTCTTCAAAGGCTAAATGACAAGTAACAGTAACAGAAGGGACAAAAACACGCACAGAAAACAGACAGGTTAATGAGCATGGTGAACACAAAAGTAAACAGATGATAAAACCTAACCCTTTCCACTAACAAAATTATAACTGTCACATGAATGATTGGATCCATACGTGGACAAATGAAAAGTTTTATTGATTCTATGCAGAAACCTTCACCCCAACCTGAACTTCTTTCCAATTATCCTGATACTGTGTCAGCAACACATCAAGAATTCCCTTCCTTAAGGCATGTCCGATTCCACGAGATATGACAACTAAGTGTTTACTCACAGCAAAATATTTCAAACCTTTCTTCTTGTTTGTATGTACAATGACCATATATACCCAACAGGGATTTTTCGAGGTTGAATTTTGACAATTAAAAAAAAAATTATTAAATGAGCCAATCGCAAGAACCCATTGGCTTTAGGTGGAATTTAAAATATGGTAAATATGAGTTTTTCGTTTTTTTCCCTCGAAATTATCGCGGACATAACGTGTGTCCACGTAAGAATAAATATAGTGCATATTGTATGAATATTTGGAAACTGTGAAAATTAATCTCTGTGGAACTGGAGTGTAGTGGGGAGGGGGCGGGGGGCGTTGGCTCAGTGATGTGGCTTTCACCAATATGGTATATCCCACAGCTTGTTGCTGGAATCGTTTCTCGAAGGCCTTCTGTTCATATTTTATCAGTGAAATAAACAGAGTTGTAACCGTGATATATATTAAGTTAAGGTTACATAATACTGACAAATACCATCTCTGTCAAAGAAGGTCCACCCTTGTCCACCCATCAAAGTTCTCATGCAACGGGTTCTTACCAAAAAAAAACTTCACGTACATGGACAAACATTATCTTCAAAGACACAGGACTGCCATGGGTACCAGGATAGCTCCTTCCTTTGCTTGCCTGTTGATGTCTAGCTAGAACGGATGCTCAGTCGCAGCTCCCTGCCGTCCTATTATATGGTGGCGCTACATTGATGACATCTTCTTTACTTGGACCAGTGATGAAGATAGCCTACTCACCTTCATTAATCACATCAATTCTTTCCACAGCACCATTAAATTCGCCTCTGATTGCTCTCACCAACAGGTTGTCGTTCTCGATGTGACTGTTCCCAAGGAACACGGTTCTCTCTCTACAGACTTATACACCAAGCCCACAGACACACACCAGTATCTCCATTCTACAAGCTGCCATCCCCGTCACTGCAAGTCTGGAATTGCCTACAGTCAAGCACGTCGTCTTCGTTGCATTTGCTCTAACAATTCCTCTTTCATTCGTCATGCAGATGTTTTAGAAAATCACCTTATTGCCAGGGGCCATAGTGCCCGAAGGGTGCGTGAAGCCATTTAGAGAGTCCGCTCCCTATCCAGGTCATCCACATTGGTAGTGAAGGTCAAAAAGGGAAGAGACTGCGACGACAAGCTCCCTCTAGTTGTTACTTTCCACCTTAATCTTCCTCTTCTTCAGTAAATCATCAATAACAACCAAAACATTCTCCTCACTATAGACTCCAACGAGCCGTCCCTGAAAACCCACCATCGCCTACAGACGTCCACGCAACCTACGAGACCTTCTTGTGCGTGTTGTTGTTCCATCTCTAACTTCTTACCCTACACCCATTCAGCATGGTACTTTCAAATGTAATCGTACTTCGAGATGCATCGTCTGCAGCCACCACATTGTTGAAACCAATTCCATCACCAGCCAAAGCATCCAACTCACACACAAGACTAAGGGTCACATCACTTGCACAACCTCTAATTTCATATATCTGCACTCCTGTAGAGTTTGCGGCATCCATTATGTTGGTGAAACGAAAAACACCCTCAAGAAGCGATTCTATGGTCACAGATCAACAGTCAACACCGTGAAGACTGAGACCCCAGTTGAAGAACACTTTAACCTTCCCAACAATACCATTAACGACATGTCCCTACAGGGGATTGAATCCTTAGGTAGCCGTCCTCACCTAGTACGAATCAGCAGAGAGAGGCTGTGGATGCAACGCCTTCACACCATTCAACCTCATGGGTTCAACATTGAAGAAGGACATGACTAACTTTTCTACTGCCCCCTACCCCTTCATCTCCTAACTCTCTTTTCTCCACACTTTCCTGACTTTGTCATTTTACAGTATATTCCCTACACCCTTTCTTAATCCTCTCTTTTTCACTCTATAGTTTATCTGTTCGTTTACGTGTTCGATGTTTTACACGCTTAAATAGAATTTCCCATGTAAGCCAATTTAATTTAATGTCAAAACAGAAAACCATATTGTTTCGGTACTACATCGATGTTTTACTTCATTCTTATGATTTTATCAACCTGACCAAAAACACATCTGCATCGTATTATGTAACTTAGACAAGGTTTCGGTTAGTTTCTCCAGAAGCTAACCGAAACTCCAAAAACTAACCGATAAAGAATGACATTAACAATGTTAGACTTTGGTGGAAGGAAAGTGGAAAAAAAATAACAAACACATATGACAATGTCGATCAAAAGCTGGTGACATGTTGAGGTGATTTGCCGAGAGGTTTAATCGTGGTTCTATATGAGTGAGATGAAAGTCTCCCGTAGATGTAACAACCCCCCCCCCCCCACGCAGACTAGATATATGTAGACATCAAAACAACATGGTACAACTATGATGTAAGTTTAGCTGACTTTGATCAACATGCATGGACTCTTTAAAACTGGTTATTGAAAAAAAATAAGCTAACGAAAAAAAAAATAAGCTAACGAACCTTTTTTTTTGGTGGTGGTGGTGGTGAACAGGAGGGGGGAGGGGGAGGGACCCCTACGACTTTTCTTTTGTGGGGTCAAATGTCATACTGGAGCTAGTCCCTTCTCGTTTTCCGCCTACAGTATATTTATATTTAGTACTCGCCATTGTGCAGTAGTAATATGGTTCTCGTACTCGGGATACGTGGACGTTTAGTACAATGCTAATGCAAGATTAACTGTACTCGGAATCTCATATAGCCTTGCACTCATACCAGGCGAATTTTACTTGTAATTTTACTCAACCTGTGTACTCATACTCATCCTGTTGCACTCATACTCATCCTGTTCTCTCATACTGTTGTTACCATCCTCAACTTGCTGTACCCATCATGTTATTATCATACTCATCCTGTTGTCTCATACTGTTATTATCATACTCATCCTGTTGTACCCATCCTGTTATTATCATACTCATCCTGTTGTCTCATACTGTTATTATCATACTCATCCTGTTGTACCCATCCTGTTATTATCATACTCATCCTGTTGTCTCATACTGTTATTATCATACTCATCCTGTTGTTACCATATAAACTCATCTTGTGTATTAATTCTCACCCTGTTGTTCTCATACTCATCCTGTTGTACTCATACTACAAGCCTATACCTAATGGTATAGAAATACCATATTATTACAGAACTCTATTCCAAAGCCTTGAAACATCATCAGCCGTTCCCTGATTGATTCTCCGGTGATAAAACAAGCTCTAATATTACTTAATATTTGCTACCCTACATTCCAACTTTTAACAAAGCGTATTTTGATTCGAACGTTTTCGTGTTTTGCATGAAAATCTGCCATCGATTACCTTTATTCATTGCAAAAATAAATAAAATAAACATCGCCAAGTTTGTTTCAGATCAAACATTTAAACCTGCACAAAGACCTGTGTTGGTGCGAAACTGCTCGTAACATTCCATCGTGTCATACATGTCCGAATATCAGACTACAGAGAGTGTTCAGTCTCTGCATTGATATCACGTCACCTTCGTTACATACCAGTATATTCAACATCCCAGCATGTGTACAAAATATCTTAATACGTATAATCTCACCCTGGAACTTATTTTATATTATACTCTCTAAATTCAGTTAAATGCATCAAATCTTGTTAATAATCCTTTGCTAGCAGGTGAATGAACAGTGTGACATACATGTCGTCATGAAGTATGTACCTGGGTGGAACGATCTTCACACGTACCCTCCAATATGCTAGACGGTCATATAATACAGTGTGACATACATGTCGTCATGAAGTATGTACCTGGGTTGAACGATCTTCACACGTGTCCTAATATGCTAGACGGTCAGATAATACAGTGTGACATACATGTCGTCATGAAGTATGTACCTGAGTGGAACGATCTTCACACGTACCCTCCAATATGCTAGACGGACAGATAATACAGTGTGACATACATGCCGTCATGAAGTATGTACCTGGGTGGAACGATCTTCACACGTACCCTCCAATATGCTAGACGGTCAGATAATACAGTGTGACATACATGTCGTCATGAAGTATGTACCTGGGTGGAACGATCTTCACACGTACCCTCCAATATGCTAGACGGTCAGATAATACAGTGTGACATACATGTCGTCATGAAGTATGTACCTGGGTGGAACGATCTTCACACGTACCCTCCAATATGCTAGACATTCAGATAGTACAGTGTGACATACATGTCGTCATGAAGTATGTACCTGAGTGGAACGATCTTCACACGTACCCTCCAATATGCTAGACGGACAGATAATATAGTGTGACATACATGCCGTCATGAAGTATGTACCTGGGTGGAACGATCTTCACACGTACCCTCCAATATGCTAGACGGTCAGATAATACAGTGTGACATACATGTCGTCATGAAGTATGTACCTGGGTTGAACGATTTTCACACGTGTCCTCCAATATGCTAGACGGTCAGATAATACAGTGTGACATACATGTCGTCATGAAGTATGTACCTGGGTTGAACGATCTTCACACGTACCCTCCAATATGCTAGACGGTCAGATAATACAGTGTGACATACATGTCGTCATGAAGTATGTACCTGGGTGGAACGATCTTCACACGTACCCTCCAATATGCTAGACATTCAGATAGTACAGTGTGACATACATGTCGTCATGAAGTATGTACATGGGTTGAACGATCTTCACACGTACCCTCCAATATGCTAGACAGTCAGATAATACAGTGTGACATACATGTCGTCATGAAGTATGTACCTGGGTGGAACGATCTTCACACGTACCCTCCAATATGCTAGACAGTCAGATAATACAGTGTGACATACATGTCGTCATGAAGTATGTACCTGGGTGTAACGATCTTCACACGTGTCCTCCAATATGCTAGACAGTCAGATAATACAGTGTGACATACATGTCGTCATGAAGTATGTACCTGGGTGGAACGGTCTTCACACGTACCCTTCAATATGCTAGACGGTCATATAATACAGTGTGACATACATGTCGTCATGAAGTATGTACCTGGGTGGAACGATTTTCACACGTGCCCTCAAAAATGCTAGACTGTCCGATAATGGTCAATCACATGACAACTGCAAGAGTTTTCCAACTCAAACCATCAAAACAATTCCCATCAGTGTGAAGTTAATAATCGCTTTCACGTAACACTGCTGAAAGCCTGGAAATATATTGCAAGGTCATACACTTATGGAATCACTTTTAAAATCTTAGCAGCAAGTTATATGCTTTCATTAGTTTGAAATTCATACATACTCATCACAAATTAAAACAGTTGGTTGAGCTTTTCGAACTTACCATTTATCGTCTACCAAATATGGGAGCTAGCACACAATAGAGGGAACGGGGGGGGGGGGGGATGCAAAGCATTGCAAAGCATCATAAGGTGGGATTTAACCCGGCGCCGCCTATACTGAGAAAACACTGTTATAACTCAAACAACTAGAGCAGCGGTGGATTGTCCTAATAGCATACCGCCATGGGCGCAGATCAGTCTTGGATAATGGTGGGGACGCGTGTCTGTTCTCTGATACTATCTAAGCAGAGCGCGACCACGGGTTCGCGCGTAGCGTACAAGAATTTGTTTGGCAAATATACCTCCCAGATCGCCGGAAATTACACTTCCCAGACCCAATGATGCTTCCAAACCTCCTTAAATTTTAGATCTCATGGCTTAGAAATTTAGTTTGGGGAAATACATGGGCGTCTGCAGAAGAAAAATCAGGGGACTAATAATCCAAGCAGACTTTCGTATGCGATGGGTCTGGGATCCTCTCCCAGAAAACAATTATAGACTGCCGCAAATGCGATTTTCGTCCAATATTTAACAACTGCGGATACATATAACAAAATGAGTACTGCTGCATCAGTGTCATTTGCACAATGCTGGATCGAACTGCGCCAAAGTTCAATACAGGTGAATTTGAAATGCAGCGTTTGGTCAAGACAAATTGGTGGGGACACGGTATATCATGTCCCTACCACTGAAAAAGTTGGTGGGGACGCGTCCTGCCGTCCCCACCAGGATCTGCGCCCATGCATACCGCCGACTCGGAAAGGCGAGCCACTGACTTCTGAGTGACCAATGTCGTCGCCGGGTTGAGGTGTTCAACCTCTCCTGATCATAAAGAGGTGCAAGTTTCTTGCAAAAATACCCAGCGACTTGGTAAAATGCCCCAGCGCTTTCGGTTGGATAAAATGAGTCGATAGCAATTGATGGACCAATCGTCACTACACTGATGAGTTAAACTGTAACTGTCGAGTAACAGCAAACGGTAATCAAGGGTCTCAGTGACGTCACAGTGTAGGTGTTTTTAGTTTAGTTTTCTCCTTTCTTTCATTTTCTTGTGTGATAAGCTAAGACCCTGCATGACAAGGTTTTGGTCTTACTAATCAAGGAGCTACCATTTCTAAGTAGGGAATGACAACTCTTCTAAAAGTCGATGTCCCCTAAATGTATTCCCTAGTGTATATACCATTGCAATAAGTGAGCATGAAAACTTCACGCTGACTTTTTAATTATAGCTTTTCGTCAAACGTGTAAGTATACTTAACATTCCAATGTGAGTTGTTTACATTATGGCGTATCGGTGGTGAATGTTTGCCGCCTTTTCGCTACCGTGTAGTAAATTTAATCAGATATCAGTATGTAAATTGGTATTGGTTATGAATAAATATTTCAACCAGAGAAGGCGCGTCCGGGGTGGAGTAACTGAGTGTACGTGTTCAACCACTCCCCCACCCAGTTCCCCACTGTATAGTAATATGATGAGTATGATGGCATTATCGTTTTAAAAAATATGTTTTGCACTTCGAGCTCTAGGATTTAGACGAGGCTGTGGAATGTGCAAACATATGGGTTGTATTGCATTATTAAATTTGTACAAGGCAAATTCAGTTCCCAGCAAAGTATTATAGACCTGTATAATAGTATGGTATGGTATGGCATGGTATGACATGGTATGGCATAGTATAGTATGGTATGACATGGTATGGTATTGTACGGCATAGTATGGTATGACATGGTATGGTATTGTACGGCATAGTATGGTATGGCATGGTATGGTGTGGTACGGCATAGTATGGTTTGGTATCGTATGGTGTGGTACGGCATAGTATGGTATGGCATGGTATGGTGCGGCATAGTATGGTTTGGTATCGTATGGTATGGTATGGCATAGTATGGTTTGGTATCGTATGGTGTGGTACGGCATAGTATGGTTTGGTATCGTATGGTATGGTATGGCATAGTATGGTTTGGTATCGTATGATATGGTATGGCATAGTATTGTATGGTATGGTATGGTATAGGTTAGTCTGTGGATGTTCCCCACCCTTAAATTGTCAATGTTACAACACCAATTCGGTATTGCTGGATACGGGTCTGTGTAAAATTAAATGTGGTGAGCTATGTAAACTAAGTCACAATACAAGTTTGACACCTCTCATGCATATTCAACAGTTGTCGTACATGTCAGTGAACATTACAATCAGATTGGGTGGTCAGTTGCCTATATAGCCTATATACATACAGCATTATCACAAAATACTTTGGGCGGGAAATGTTAAGTTTGCCAATATCAAGAGCTTCTTTAATTTGATGGTCTATTATTTGTAGTTGCCAACTCGCATCGCCCTCGCCTACTTTTTCCGTCTTGGCTTATTTCACCAAACGTCAACTAATTCAGCTTATAATTAATAATTCAATTCCATTATCGATATTTTTTATATATAAGTATCAGGGAAATTGTCCCAACTTAAGGACTTTTCGTAATATTTTGGAGGAAATTCAGTCAAACATGATAATTACCACTTTAATGGGATTTTATTATCAAAAGCATTTCTGTGTTGATTTCAATCAACACAGATAGGTCATTCAACCTTTGCACTAGAAATAAAACGTTTGCATAATTCATTTATTTCTTATTTCAGGTTGTAAATGATATGTAGGCTATGAAATAATAGGACTGCCAAAGTACATTACATCATCTCTCTAATTTCTGTCATATCTTTGATGATATTTGTCACTTGTGTAAATTCTTTTCGTGATTTGAAATCAAAGGTCTCCCTTTTATTCAAAACCTTGTGGGAGAGATATGATTATGTCCTCTTATCATGAGCGAAAGTCGATGGCCGAAGTGAACATAAGTTCAGGGAGATGTTATTACATTTCGCGCCAAATTTGTTTTTTTCTTTTGTGTTTAAAAAGCATCTGTTTAGTGGTAATCACATCCTGTCGTCTGATCATTTTGATATTAAAATTCCAGACACTCTCAAAGGGAAATAACCCACAAACAACAGAAAGAAATCCATTAGAATTAAATTTAATAACCTTTGACCAATAACCTACTTTATGTCTAGATTTTAACTCGAATATTGAATTACACACATGGAGCGGAAGAGAATTTCTGATAGCCTATATATGGCCTTATATATATATATATATATATATATATATATATATATATATATATATATATATATATATATATATATGGCCTTATATATATATATATATATATATATATATATATATATATATATATATATATATATATATATTTATACTGTAAAATAAGGCACAGTAAGTCTGAGAGTAACGCGTTAGAAACTTGGAAGTCGGAACGAAAGTAGACTCACGTTAAAGACCCCAAGTCAATTTATAATGGATTACAAAAGAAAATAAATAAGTAAATGAGACAAACTTTTTTTTTCATATTTAAACATTGAAATACACACACACAAAAAAGGGTAAAACTTTCATCTTCTATAATTGCACAGTATACGACATCATACATTATTCCTTAAATGACGTCCCCCTAATATAACTAAAGAACAAGCAAGATTTTTCAGGAAAAATGGTATGAAAAAAAGGTAAGAAACCGACAAAAAAACGATGATAATTGTTGTGAAGTGAGAATATGCTTACACAATTGAACGCAGCTGATGCAGATAACGATATATGTAGCCTATGTGATGAACGTTCAGGAGGGAACAAATTCGCAGCCCCCTTTCATGTTCATGTGCATGTTACAAGGTCAAATGCAATCTCCTGTATTAATCATACAGTACACAATTTCTTCTTTCTCATCCGTGTACAATATTCACATATTGTGTTTTCTTCTCACAGTTTACCACAGTTTTCATCTTCTTCTTCTACTAACTCCCCCCCCCCTTTTTTTTTACAAAATGCGGTCAGATCTAAATCAGATTATTTAAACGTTCGACGTATCAATAAGTTTCTCAATGGGGGTTGCTGAATATCTGAACAGATCTTAGATGTAATCTCATATCTGCTTTATTAATCCATGGTGAGTTGGATCCAACAGGTGCTCCCATGTGGTTATACTAGGTGAAGCAGAATACAACATTTCGGTCTAGTCAGGTTGAATATATATATGTATATTTAGCCTTATATATATATATATATATATATATATATATATATATATATATATATATATATATATATATATATATATATTTAATATAAGGCTAAATATACTACGTTTCCTAATATTATTAGCATGGATGTTTAAAATGCTCACATTAATTACCTAGGATTTGAGAATGGAAGAAAACAAGGGCAGAAATCTGCCCGAGGCAGGCAAACATATTGGTTGTCATATGTAAGATTTTACAACATTGTCGGTTGACTTTGTGAAGCATGAATACGTTAAAACGTGACCACCGTGAACTGGAATATGCATGTCGCCCTCATTTCAGGTTCAAACAATAATTAGCACGCACGCCTAGCTGGCGTGACTTATCATAGTTTAGGACATAGGCCAATTTCATAACATAAAACTAGTTTGTAAATATTACATCTGTCCTCAAAAATGTTTCGCTGTTATATTGTAATTTATAATTATAATCAACTGTTTTAATGTATTGTAATGTTACGTTTCCCACTATGTAAATGTATAAGAGCACAAATAAATAATAACGCTTTCAATTATTATTACAATGGATACCATTCTATAACGAATTTCTATCACAAGTAATGCTATTTCATTAACTGGATCATTAATGAAACAAAATTCATGAAAAATGTCAAAAATATATTTTTAAATTTATATTTCTAATACATTTTGTAGTTGTGATTAATATTAAAAGGCCTATACCTGAATTATGTCTTAGTGGCCAAACTTGAGAACCAACATGGAACCGTTGATTACTAAGTTGTCCATCAACCTTCATATTTGGGAAACAACCAACGGGATTGTCTTTGTTATACAACTTCAAGTTTTGGTTTAATATATATGATAGTTAGTCCGTTACCTGTCAATATATATGACATCAACATTTGACCGAGGAATTTGCATAATAAAACTTACTATTGTTAAGCGTATGGAGAAGGTGATGGATCTACTAACTTTGGCTTATTTAGTATACCCGACGAAAAAATACCATCCTCAGTCAAAAGCGTCTGTAGGCTCATAAGAATTGAGGCTGGCTATACCTCGTCCGAGTGTACAACAGGCATATAGGCACACAGACAAAACAATTGGGAGCAACACGTTCCCCCCCCCCCTCCAGAATTATGACTTTTATAGACAACATTACAACAAACTTGAAAAATTTCGTATCCCTTTTAAATCAGATTTTTATGGTGGGGGGGGGGGTTCAATAACATCGCCATAAAAGTCAACAATAAACAAAAAATATAAACAGCGAAACTAAAACAGATGCGTATCAACTTTTTTATTAGTCGTTCATTTTCGAACATTACTGCACACTTATAATTAATATTTATTGCGAGTGATCCGTGGTGATTTCTGGCATTTTATCTAGATAACAAATATTCGATTCTTTTCGTGGTTTGAAGGCCTGTTCTTCAAACAACAAATGATTTTCATAATACGACACGTATAGGTGCAAAAGTGACAATGAAACTAAACGTAGAGACCAACGTGAAAGATATTTACAACCAATTGAGCCATATGAAAACATGAGCTGTCTAAACATTGAGGGTAAGAGTTGTAAATTAGCTGAAAGTAAATATGCTATTAATCACTCCCTGGTCGAATTTTATGGTATTGAAAACAAACGGGTAACGTTTGCTATCGGTTAGTCAAAACTTTTCAAGAAAAGAAAAAAGTAATGTAAGCTTTACATATTTTTTTTTAGCAAACCATTTTCAATATATGGAATGTTATGGAGGACAAACCAAACCAATTACTCCATTCTGCAGTTTCGTAATTTGGGAATGACTGTAAATATTAGGAACATTTTTTGGTAGAGCAATTTAATTTGATGAAGACTTGTGTATCAACAGAGATATCAACAATAGTAAATATCCCACGAGTGGTTGCCACATGTGATGTAATGGGTCAAAGGTCAGTTTTTCCAGGTGTTTAGATGCTGCGGGGTCGTGCTGAGATTTAAATTGCAAGTTCAGCTTGCCTTGACTTTGTATTGAGACTGTGTAAAACCGTAATATATGGAAACCATATGTTGCGGTTGAATAACGTGTGTTTTGTTGTGCAATACACAGTTTGGTTAGGCCAACATGTATAACCTACATATAGTTTTTTTTATAACAAAGAGGAATGTAAAGGTTAATATTGAGTTGGCCTACAATTAATTGATCACGTGTTTAATTTTCCTTAGCAACCGATAACTCATTGAATCATTTGTTGGTATAGGACCTGTAGATATTTTCACTAGAATGCTCTTTATTAATTTGAATAACTCATTATTTCTAGTAAGATGGAATTATGAAATTGAGTAGTAATTACCAGAGTGAAAAACAATTAGTTCGTTTGTACCTATACATGGCCTGCAGTTAAATAGGTTTCAACAATAGGCGTAGGCCTATATACAGCTCTTCAACAATAGGCGTCGGCCTACAAACAGCTCTTCAACAATAGGCGTAGGCCTTCATATGTACAGCTCTTCAGCAATAGGCGTAGGCCTACATACACTATTCAGCAATATACGTAGGCCAACATACAGCTCTTCAGCTATAGACGTAGGCCTACATACAGCTCTTCAGCAAAAGGCGTAGGCCTATATACATACAGCTCTTCAGCAATAGGCGTAGGCCTACATACAACTCTTCAGCAATATACGTAGGCCTACATACAGCTCTACAGCTATAGGCGTATATTCCTACGCACAGCTCTTCAGCAATATGCGTTTCGTTTCGTTTATTCCAGTATAAATTGCATAAAATACAGTTCATAGTATAGGCCTACATACAGATCTTCATATTTCTAAGATAGGCAACATGTAGTTTTATTGTTGTCGTCGTCATTGTTATTGTTGTTTTGATGACAGTGCTTTAAGGTACTGATCATAACCTACATGCTACCTTGTGTGCATGCATAGGCCTAGGCCTATACAGAAACAATACGTGCTCCGTACGATATGACAGCTCACAATATACATACGCGGTTGCTTACGGTATGCTACTTGTTTCCTTACAGTGGTTTCTTTGGTATACTACTAACAAACTACCGACCTTATATACACGAAGTTAAACCGTACAACCTATCCAAAGCATGTACCTCTACCTTGTACTTTACACACTCTCTACACGATAGGCTACAGGTTTCTTATCAGAACCACTTGAAGAGATATCACTACCATAACCTAATTCAACATTCAATGTTAGGCCTTAAGGTTTCAGTTATGTTAGAGCATCAGTAATGTTCGCACATTATAACATGCAAAATTACATAGTTTAGTCGCTATGTTCGACTGCCTAGCCAGAACTACAGCTATGTCTGCCCCCGCATTTTCTCTGCGGGACATTAGTTTCGTAGGAGATTAGCTTACCCACACCAGACGCTTCTTATTTCAAGAAGCAGCAAAAATAGCTGATGTACCATACTGTCATGTGTTCTGTCTTTCCTGGGACGTTCCAGCTGACACTGCCGGGCTAAAGTAATCTAAAACTTCAATGTTAAGAAGGAATTTCTAACCGAAACGTGCAGGCTCTTAATTTCCTCACCTGGCAGATCAGCAAAAAATAAGACATTGTGTCATCAATATTCCGGTATTCAAAAGATATGATTGAAAACAACCACGTTTCTATTAAAATGTCTAGAATAGATAAACTTACATAAAAACTACTAAAATAACTGCCTCGCCAAAACCGGGGCACTATTCAGTTGGTTAGTATCGTTTCTCAACCCAAAGAAGAAAAACAAAATAATGGCCTTCCTTGACCTCTCACGGGAAGTGGCGTCAAGAGGCAAGTAAGGCCAGAGGATATAAATACATTAACGGGCCGGTGGGCCCGTTATTCTAGTATTCACGATATTCATGATATGATGAAAATGACCAAATATAATATTAAGCCGAAATATTTGCCATCGCATATTTTTCACGACATTCTTATTGTCCCTTAATTCCGGGGCTGTATTCCTCTAACGCTCTCGACAGGTCTATTCATCTGTAATGAACATTATTCAGAATGTGAATAATAATAACATTGGATTTTTATAATTCCGTTGCCTGGATATCCTTTCTAATTATAACTATTATTCGCATGCAAGAACGACAATATCATGGATGTTAGGGTCAATTGCATCAGAAATACACCCCCCCCCCACCCCACCCATATATATATATCGTTACTTTGCCTAAACGCCACAATGTGCATTTACGAGTATCTTCGTTCACTGTTGATCCATGCGAATACCAGAGGCTTAGAAGGATATATTATATCTGATGGGTGTGTTTGCGGAGGGGGGGGGGGGGTGTGGGGTGGTCGGGGGCGTGTTTGGTTGGAGTCCATGCGATCAACAAGGGAGGAACCTTCAGCAATTTAAGATATTTCTTACTCGATCGTAGCGGTTTCAATTAAATACATATGTAACAAAAACTCTTTTAAATTTCTTGGGAATTCACTTCTTTCTTTCACATGCCTTCATTCTATATTTATGTTTATGTTTCATCAAATTATTAGTGAGAGTGAGGGGTTAATTACTTATTATCCTCTTGCTATGGCCCCCTGCGCCCCTGTATTCATGGATACACGGTTCTTGATATTGTGTATAGACTATAGGCTACCATGTCATATAACAATTCATGCCATAACAACCGGATTATTCGCTGCCCTCTGTTTTATTATCGTTTCATTCTGTCACTCGTGTAATCGATATGCACAAACTGTCAGATTGATCGCGATACTTAGGAAATATATTTGCACGCTTCAAGTTAATTGTTTCATCGTAGGAAACAAACCATTACATGTGACGAAAGGTGCAGGGTAGAGTGACAAACTCATTGGTATTCGGAGTCAGCCTCCGATCGAAGCGAAGACAACAGTATGTGTAGAAGGGAGCGGGGAGGGTATAACGGTAAACAGTTAAAGCAGTGAGTCGGTGGCGAAACACCGCCCGCCATCAGGGGCGTATCCAGGGGGGGCGCAACAGGCGCGCGCCCCCCCCTATTGGCCGTCACCAAAAAAAAAAAAAGTTTAGCAAAAAAAAAAAAAAAAAAAAAAAAAAAATTGATGAGATGTCGGTGATCGCTCAACCCCCCCCCCCCTCCCGTATGCTTTATTTTTTGTTTGCCAAAAAAAGGTTCTGGCGAAGTTCGGCGGCATAATAGTTTTAGAAACATAGATGGTAATTGTGTTTGTATTATCACTATAAACACTAAATGACATGCCAGCCATACTAAATTGTGCATTTTGTGTCCATATTTACTGGAAATGTTGCTTATTATTAAGGTCGAAAAATGGATCACATATGGCCATGGGCGGCGATCCTGGGTGGAGGGGGGATATATCCCCCCATGAAAATGGGTGGAGGGGATGTAATGCACCATATCCCCCCCCCCACCAAATGCCAGGGATAAGAATATTTTCATGCCTACATTTATGCATCTTCGTTAATGTACGGCTCTTTTTTAGCTTCATTTCTCGCCTACCATAAACGCAGTGCGATCTTTTCAAATAAAGCGTCTTTATAAAGCAAAAATAGTTGACTGTAGGCTTCATTGGCCCTATAACAACAAAATGTATTATTGCGCCCACGGTATTGATATAATACATATATGCACCCTCATAGTATTCATATAGGCCCTATAGTAGGCCTACACACGTACATGTTCCCTCGAACAGCTGAGAATCTCATGTAACCAGGGTAATGCTTAATACACGTTTCACCTGGATGCCCTAGCAATCGGTACCTAGGAATGTAACTATGTGTAATTGTGTATTGCATGTGTATAGGCCTATAATAGACTGCATGAGGCCATTTTCTTCATCGAATAATATAACAGAGCTCTCGAACATTCTAACGTTGCGCCTGAAACAAGATTGACAGGGGCAATTTTCCCAAAATAACACCCGAAATTAAAAAAAAAAAGTATTTTGGATCCTGATTATGAGATATTTCGGACATGACATCCCTATTTTAAAGTTGGGTATATGCCGCTTGGAAACCTCGGGAAGTGCCGTTTCCGGCCATCTAGAGGGTTTGTTAATCCCAAAATTTTCTCGTACGCTTCGTGCCAATTCATGGTGGCGCTACGCTTAGATAGTCAACAAGGTCATATCCCCCCCCCCCACTCGGAAGTACGGATCGCCGCCCATGCATATGACACCATTTTGCATTTCAGCGCTTCTTTGAAAGCAAAAATTGTACACCCCTCCCCTTAGACCCATCCCCCGGGACGGCGATCATTCATGCCTGGCGCCCCCCCTATTGGAAAATCCTGGATACGCCCCTGGCCATGGTTAAATCAAACGAAGTCTGTAATGAGTTCGGTAGATTTTTATGAGGACCATTATGAATAAAGACAATCATTAAGATAATATAAGCCCAGTTTAGCTTTGCTGAACTCGTGTTTTTATATATAGCAAGTGACAGCTACCAGTTTCCAGCTACATTTTTTACCCGTCGGTCCAATTGCGGACTAACGATGGTGTGGACCCCTGGGGACTTGAGAATAGTCTTCGCGTCCCTCTAAACCAACAACCTACCCTGGAACCAAAAAGGTGAGGGGTTCCTAGACCCCACTCCACCTCCTAACACAAAATGTCAAGATTTAACCCACTTCTGAATGAAACCTATCTGACATTGGATAAGGCCCACGGTGTTTTTATGAACCTTATACGCATGCGTACTTAATGTCGGGTTTGAAAGTGGAGGCCATGGAAGCTGGTAGGCCCCCAATTGTCATGGGCTTTCGCGCACAGCTAGATCGCCCGACCGCTAAGTACCCCCATGGTCCGTCTTGCCCCCCCTATCCCTTCCCCTAACCGCACAAAGTTTTTTATTATTATTATTATTATTATTATTATTATTATTATTATTATTATTATTATTATTATTATTATTATTATTATTATTATTATTATTATTATTATTATTATTATTATTATTATTATTATTATTATTATTATTATTATTATTATTATTATTATTATTATTATTATTATTATTATTATTATTATTATTATTATTATTATTATTATTATTATTATTATTATTATTATTATTATTATTATTATTATTATTATTATTATTATTATTATTATTATTATTATTATTATTATTATTATTATTATTATTATTATTATTATTATTATTATTATTATTATTATTATTATTATTATTATTATTATTATTATTATTATTATTATTATTATTATTATTATTATTATTATTATTATTATTATTATTATTATTATTATTATTATTATTATTATTATTATTATTATTATTATTGTTATGTTTAAATAAGATACGTCAATGATGAACGTAAGGCCAATGTTCGTTATAGTTACAAACGTGTCTTCATCTTAATTGCACAGATTTGTAGCTACAAAAAAAAAATGTAATGCACTAAATTGAGACAGTCCCGCCCGGATACATTCACACCAAATAAAAACGGAATTCGCGATACGACTTAATTCCATTGATTCTAAATATGTTTGCCTTATGTAGTATTTAAGTTCAATAATATATATACATATGCTTCCATGCTAGACCGATCAATATGGCATTATTCCAATTCCCTTTGAACATCAAGCCCGCAAACAGAATGTACACTTCTAGATGCGTGTATATACGGTGGTTCTTTTATTATACCAAACAAACTAATTAACTTTTGGCAAGTACATACTATATAAGTATGCTTTCCAAATCTTTACGGAATAAAAGAGAGATTATTACACGGAAGGTTAGTCAAATGTTATATAGTAAACACGTGATAACATTTAGGGATCCTATATCAAATACATGTGTCGTCGCCGGTGATTTGCTGATCGCTTCTATTGTAATTCATTTAGCTAACTGTTCAGCCAATCTCGTGCCTTCTAATAGAATGCATGGCCTCCGTCTGTTCGTTAGAGACCGTAAAACAAATAGTCGGGTATAGTTGTATGAACATTTGTAAAGCTGCTATTGTGGTCTTTACCACTGGACGTCATTTTACCCTACACCTATACAGTGGCGATATTCATATCTATGGCAGTTTTGCTCTATTTCCACACTTTGCCGGAGAAACTCGATTGGTTTTATGTTTGAAACGTTTAACGGTACCTTTTATGTTCGAATATTTCGTTATGGAGTTACAAAGAATACATTTCGTAGAACAATTACTACACGAATCGGCGAGGATACGCAGATATTCTAGTCTTCTTCCTAGTAGAAAAGAGAAGGTTTACTGGCGATTTCTTCGACGAAAACGTTCACAAAGGCATGTTTTCCATCTTTACATACTAGGCCTATTAAATATTATAGAAATATTTGCATATCGTTTTCAAGATTATCAGTTTTATTTTTTGTTGGAAGTTGAGGGTTCCACCAGTGAGTTGTGAGTCATTTATTTTTTGGGTTATCGTTTTCTAATTTTGTTTGAGCCTATAGCTAGCTTATATGCGAATAAACTGTATACGTCTTTACCTTGGCAGATAGGCTACAGCCTAACTGACAAAAGTAGCCCCCCGGTACAGGGGATTGTAATGAAGGACTTACAGATGGTACACCCGCCAATATATTAGTACGCTTTTCCTCAAGCTGAGATCATATCCGTACTGTGCACTGGGCGGTATGCAGTGGTGCATCATCCATGTCTGCCAAAACCCTCTGGAAGTTGTGTAATATTACTAAGTGCAGACTGGTCTGGTGGCTGGCAACATATTGTGACGTCAAGCATATTGGATATGGCATTTTGGGTGTGACGTCACGGCGTCACCTTAAAGTTATCAACGATACAGTAAAATTGATCTTTGATTGTATGATAATTTCAACACTAACATTGGTCTAACCCCCCCCCCCTCCCTCACTCTCTATTACAAACATTCGTCCTGGTGTCCATGTACAGTGACGCGCACTCATATAAAATACTCAGTACAATGCGTCAGCGGTTAGAATTGAAGCTTAGGATTTCAGCTAACAAGAACAATTATAGAAGAAAAACAAATTAATAATAACTTTAATTATAGATCGTTTCTCAAAGTTTTGATTTGTGCTCTCAGTCCATTATACTTCTTTAAGAGACACCAAATATTACGTTTGGTGCCACCGATGCGGCTGTGTGACTTTAAGGTCATTTGAAGGTCATGGTTTGCTTCTATAGTCATGATAAATAACGAAAACATTTCAATAAGTCAACGTTAACTGGCACAACACCAATGTTTCGCGCCGTTTGAATTTCAACGGCAATGAGGCCTTACTGAAAAACCCAAATGAGCTGTGATCGTCTCTGTTATTTGAGGAACGCCGTTCGTGACAATTTGTGCTGTACCTTGATATCAAAACCCTTCGATATGTTACATTTTAGCTCTACGGATAATATTAACGACTTGTATTACGAGTATAGCCAAATGCAATATCGTGTATTAAATTTAAAGAAACGATGTAATCAAACATCATCAACCATTTTCCCATTTTGCATTAATAGAAATTTTAATTTATACAAATAATTTTCAAGTGAAATTCATTTTTGCTTCTACAGCCAGTTTGACCATCAAAAGTACTGGCGAAACAATTCATTGTATTTCAGTTTAGACTGTACTGTCATATTAACAGTAATGGGACCTTGTGTTTGCTTTGTTTTTGGACACAGAAATGGAACATTATACAGAAAACGCAAACTAGAACTTAACATATTTAACGGAATGACTAATGTGTATACATCAAATTTCAAAAATATCGAGCGAGCTTATTGCACTCGATAGTCAAAACAGTATGTAGGCCCATTATGATATAGTAGCGTGGACGAGTTCTCTAAGCAGCGGGCGAAAGGACTCAGTTTAATATGATCACGCTGGATCGAATTCCATTCCTTCCAGTAGAGCGTCACTTGTACGTTTCAACGTGTTTTCTTTTTGTATAAATGTTTTATATTTTTTGATCCGTGTTATATCCTTTGAGTTGCCACGGGAAAGCCAAATGTATTCTATGATACATGATATACCTTGATTGCAAAACGCATTAACTATGCAAAGTAGCCTGGCCGAGTGGTCTAAGGCGCTGGTTTAAGGCACCAGTCATTTCGATGGCGTGGGTTCGAATCCCACCGCTGCCAGTTGAATAAGATTTTTGTCATGAAAATATAAGAAATACTATAAGCTTTTACCCACTCCCCCTCCCACCCTGACCCCCAATGCCCACACAAACATAAAGTATGCACTGGTTTTCATTTGTAGATGTATCCTTTTATTGTTATTTTGCTATTCTCTACGATGTAAATTATTGAATTATGGGTATTGTGTATAACATGCAAACTATTCTTCACATATCATGGCTGTATCATATACTTCATGCGTCTCCCATGTATCGTAATATCAATATTATCAAATCCTACTTTGCCTCCCTTAACGGTCGTTATGCTATACTATATATATCTTTCCGAAAATGTCCGCAGGGAGAATTTTTAATGTTCCACTTTTTGTTGCAGTGATCATGTGATATGTACTTTAAAAGATATATTTTGTTTATGAGTATAGGTCAGATTAGCAGGGGATAACCGCTGAAATTAGTCCATGTGGGGTACTTGCATATAGTCAGTCCCAATTGCCCACTAATTTGTCGAATAGCCATGGGGAACACTTGACAATTATAATTATTAGTGTTTCCATTTTAACTCTGAATGATCGAAAAACTCCTATTTCAGATTTGTATTGACTTATATTTGTATTTCTTGGTATGTTCAATCTCGAATTTGGTAAGTTGTAGATATTTTCGCTCAGTTCCATTGAAGTCTATGCACTTAGACGGCGTTAAGGTAGGGTATGTTGTATCGCAAGAGCGATTGATCTACCGTAGTTTGTTTATGGATTCTGTATAGGTCAAGGAAATACGTACTATGCACAAGTATGCATGCATCGGTACAGTTTCCATGCTCAATTCGGATGTAATTTTTTATATTTTATTTTGTGAGATTTATTTAGATCATCGAAGGAAATCGAAGTAGCGTAACTGGTTACTTCTGGTTTGGAAAATCGCTTTTTAGTCTTAGACGCGAATCAATTAAAAATCATGCATAAACGCATATAGGTTCATGAATCATTTTATGCCTTTACAAACTAGGATGGCAGTCCCCTCGTGTTAACTATCTGCCACCGGAAGAGAGCAGCAAAATAACTTTCATTCTATCCTATATTTGTCCTAATTGCAAGGTGTTAAAATCAACCTGCAGGTCACCTTCTGATATTTACAAGATTTAAAGCTTACACTCTATAGAGTGTAGGCTTTAAATCTTGTCAATATGTTGACACTGCGTATAAGCTTGGGGTTTTGCAGTCTGTCGCGAGAATTCTGAGTCGCCTACAACCTTGATATACGTGCCGGGAACTTCCTAATGCTCTTGATGGGCTATCGCTCTCTCCCTCTGCAGTAGTTAGCCTTCACGCAGCATAGGCTGCATCAGGGAAATTGCAACAACAAATATGCAAATGCAACTTGTAAAGTTTAACAAAAATATAATCTCGCCATTACGTAATCTGTGACAAGGAACGATTGAGGCCTGTTTGGTATATTCATGTTCAGACATGTGATTATTATCAAGGAAAAGCGACTTCG
The DNA here is from genome assembly GCF_037975245.1 of Apostichopus japonicus. Lineage (NCBI taxonomy): Eukaryota > Metazoa > Echinodermata > Holothuroidea > Aspidochirotida > Stichopodidae > Apostichopus > Apostichopus japonicus. Next base: position 33,827,148 of record NC_092569.1, read on the forward strand.
GTGGGAAGGGGGGGGGGGGGTGGGGAGGGGTGTACCATGGTCCCCAATGTTATACGTTGTACCATGCTTTCTAAACCAGGTAACATTGATCTGATTTCTGCCTCACCCCCACCCCCATCCTTCCCTAATTAGCATATTTTGCTCGGATAGATTTATCGTCATAAAGTGATCATGTTAATTAGGCCTACTGGTTTGACCAATCTTTCTTAGACCGTGAAGAACTCCTGGGTGTTCACAGATACCCCGTAAACTACCATAGTTCATATATAAACTAAAAGTCTTCAATTTAACCCCAAATATACTAGAATTTTTATTCCATTTTGAATTTCCACAACTATGTTACTACTTCTCTCAATTCATTTTGTCCTCACTAAGACATTACTACTATAACTATATATGATACCTGTAACTTTCCTTTAGATTGCCCTGGGAAACAGTATAGAAATTTAGACCCCCAGTTAAGTTCTTTTTGAAATCTATTCTCAAATTTAACCTGCTCAAAGATTTGGTGCGGGTTGGGGTAATATTATCAGGAACTTGAAGTAGAATTTTCATACTTTACGTAAGCAAAATTATTTATTTCCATAATTGGTAAGTTATTTAAGTCAATTAACAGTCTTCCTTAATCTTTCGTACTATTTGCTTCAAAGTTCCCAGAACTGGTGGGCAAGTTTATCCTGATGGAAGACAATCAGAAAATCACAAACAAACAAACGTTTATAAATATAATAAACTCTCATTTTTCTCTCTGTTTTTCTGACAGGCGGTGCTGTGTACTTCTAAGACTGTTCCAACTCCTACTAATTTCTTTCATCGTTAAATCTACAGTAGCACGTAAGTACCATACACTGTTCTCTATTCATTATTTCATAGTCTGTTATATAGATGTCTAAATCCATACAATGTTTTACGAAACTAATTCATTCTTTCGAACTGCGTCTGTGCGCAACGTGACGTCGTAGTGGATACTAAACAAAGGAAGACAATTCTCATGACCTTACTTGACCTATGCGATTGAATGGCTAAATGCCTTTCAAATCATGAAATATGTGGGGGGAAAAGCTTCGATTCGGCCAGGGCACAAGTTTTAGAAATTGCTTACAAAAATGTAAAACAAATCACTACCATCGTGACAATTTGCAATACGTTGGTCCGTACGCATGCCTTAATTTGTATTGTGTTGTGATTGTTGGTAACCAGCAGTGGCGTGGAGTTTGGGAGGTGTTTCAATCCGATGTTCCGCTACCCCTTCCCCCCCCCCCCCCCAGTAGGCTCACTGTGGTCTAAGTATGCTACATTCCACATGGAACTGATTGACAATCTCTGCTTCAGATTTACAAAGTTATTTCTATATATAAATAAACATCACCTTGACGTGATTACGAATTTATGGAAGTTCTTTCTTTATTTTAAGCTCAGCCAAAACACGACAAATTATATCAAGTATGCTTATCGTCAAACTGAAATGACAATTGAAAGAAATTACTAAGTGTCATCAGGTTTTGCTCGAGTGACCTTTGACCCGAATCATTCCCCGTCGCCAGTTCGTGCTGTTTTTTCTATGAAAATAACTTCCAAACAAATCAGGGATATGAATAAGTGATAACAGAGCTTATTTGGAACACACATTCCATCGATTTTTGAGTTCCTGTTAGCAAACAACCTATAAAATACAACCACCACCACCTGTGTCGCAGAATGCCAGCCTCCAAGAAAGAGATATTGATTCGATTTAAAGAAGAAAAAACACAAAATAACTGACACTGTTGTTTTTTCTCAAGTTTGTTAATGTCTTACCGCGAGTTATTTTCCCCAGTAAAATGGACGGGCGTGCGACATTTCCGTAACCTACGGCTGTCATTAGCAAGATATGGTCATAAGTATATGTGTATGATATGTATGATATAGTATGGTACACGTCGAATAGATACTTACCGGTAGTATACGATGTTAAAAAGAACCTAATTTTCCCTGTAATCATGCATGACAGTATTTAGTCAAATATATTTAAGATTTTCGAGTATTTTGCTTCAACGATAAGCGCCTTCAGGAGGGGTGGGGAGGGGAGTGGAAGGGGGAAGGAGGAGGGGAGTGGGAGGGGTGGGGAGGGGTGGGGAGGGGAGTGGAAGGGGGAAGGAGGGGAGTGGGAGGGGTGGGGAGGGGTGGGGAGGGGAGGGGTGGGTGGGGAGGGTGGGGAGGGGTGGGTGGGGAGGGAGGGAGAGGGGTGAGGGGTGATGGTTGAGCAAATGGGCAGCATACGTACTTACCAGTAACATCACCATCATTCTTACATATATATAGTTCAGCGTTAGATTTGTTGCTATAGTAACACTATATACCCACCCAGACTCAATGGATTTCATTCGTTGCTGCAGTTACCAACAATTACTGGAGTTAATATTTATAAAATATGTACTTGATTAAGGAATGTTTGACAGGTGATGGTTGCACACGAGGAGAAGAATATTTCGCGATCGATTAAACAAATTCTTATTCAAGTGGGTAAACAGTGGATGTGACAGTCTTCATGGCGAGGATAAGGCTTTCGCGCCAGACGCTTCGTGAACATTTTGTATAGGTGTAACTTACCGAGAAGACAAGACATTAGTGGGATTTTATCTTCTTTGATTTGAACTTTTACTGGGGATAATTTAACATGTTGGTATGTCGTACTGAAGCCGATCAGTGATAAACTATGGTGTCATACAGGCCAAATAACAATAACAGAAACGTAAATAAATTCAAACCGAATATGACATAGCTTACAAGCAATGTTAAATGTTTGATCGTAAATTAACTGCATAAATGTTATCAAAGTCAAGTGTAAGATTCTTATACTAAACGTGCGGCAGTGAGCGACACGAGCGGTTTCTACGGTTTAGTATATAGTGGATTATTCATGTGCTGGCCGTTTATGTGTTAAGGCTAAATACGCTTATGGAAGGAATCTGTGTGTAAAAGAAAGGAGATAAGGTTATCATGGGATCGAGACCGAATATTAAACAACATATCTGTTCACATTTAAAGAAAATTTCACTTACTTCGATTGATTCAGAATAGATCGACATTCTTATTGTTGATTAACCCCGGAAGTGATGAAGGACGTGATAGAAAGGGGAAAGTATATGGTTATTTAATGTCTGTATGGTAAACCGAATGTAAACCTTGTTCTACAAACTAAACGTAACAAAACGAAACGATACGAAGGGAAACGAAACGAAAAAAAAGAGAAAGAAACAATACAAAACGAAACGAAACAAGAGAAGACAAAAAAATGCAAAGCGAAACGAAACGAAGGGAAACAAAACAAAACGAACCAAACAAGACAAGACAAGGCAAACAAAAGCAAAGCGAAAAGAAACAAAACAATACGAAACAATACGGAACGGAACGAAACGAAGATAATCAAGATAAGACGAAAAAAAGCAAAGCGAAACGAAACGAAACGACACAAAACAAAAAGAAACCAAACAAGACAATACAAGACAAGCAAAGCGAAACGAAACGAAACGAAACGTAAATAAACAAGACAAGACAAGACAAAAAAAAGCAAAGCGGAAAGAAACAAAACAATAAGAAACCAAACAAGACAAGACAAGACAAAAAAAAAACAAAGCAAAAAGAAACAAAACAATACGAAACCAAACAAGACAAGACAAGACAAAAAAAGCAAAGCGAAACCAAACCAAACAATACGAAACCAAACAAGACAAGACAAGACAAGACAAAAAAAGCAAAGCAAAAAGAAACAAAACAATACGAAACCAAACAAGACAAGACAAGACAAGACAAGACAAGACAAAAAAAGCAAAGCGAAACGAAACAAAACAATACGAAACAATACGGAACGGAACGAACGAAGATAATCAAGACAAGACGAAAAAAAAGCAAAGCGAAACGAAACGAAGCAAAACAAGTTTTCGAAAAGTGCCTGACAACATTGATTGCTCAAAAACAGCGTCACCGCAACCCTGCTACCATTATTGAATGTCTATAACTGCCATCTGCAACCAACTTCCATTATAATGACACATATCAAACTTTCCAGACAAGGTGTTCTCAAAGCTGATGTAGGGGGTCTTAAGTCCCAAACGGCCGCTTTAGATATCAGTCTCCCTTCATCTCCTCCTAATGAATTATAATTCCATTCTGAATTCGACAGGCCTATTTCATTCATATATTAGTGACTTGTTTTTATTTCCCTGGAGGAGTTATCATAAGGCAACTTCCGACGCCTGTACAATTTGTTGAATGTTAGTAGTTTATTGTTTCAGGATTTTTCAATTTCCTGTTTCATATCTCGAGGGTGTATACCTAAATTTGGATCCGTATACCTGAAAACAAACACACAAACGCAAATACACATGCACATTCACACACGTCTGTTTTTGGAGTTTTATAAGTTAAGGTATTACTATATATTCAACGTACTCAACAACTTGAGTAAATAAAACATAAGTAGGTCGTGATATCTAAATTTTTAATGTTTTGAATGAAAATAACTAAACCGCCCGATTCTTAAGTCAAGATTTGGTCTCAGACAAACCATTTCTTGTACCCAACCTTATGACAAAATAAGCAACGCCACCAATTAAGGGTCGCACATGATACATAAACTGTATCCAGGAATCCTATTTCAGGTCAGTGGCGGATTGGCTTAAAAAAACGTGGCCGGTTGCTAAGGCGAATCCGGACTTTTCCCACTGGCGTGGGAAAGGTGCTAGCTTCGTCTCAGGCGCCAAATGCGCCGCCTTTTCCAAAGTTTCATGGTAACATCACTGCATTCTGGATATATGAACCGGTAGCAATTTACGCTCTAGTTAGGTTCCTGCTTTGGGGGTTTTAAGTTAACACAATGCACAATATTATTACTCAAAACCCATCTACAGCCTATTTTTTGCGTAACGTATTTGCCTTTCCAATTCCAATCAATGTTGATAGCATGTTCCTATATCTGGATTATATCATTGGATGATCTTTCTGATGTTTTGAGAAGACAAACTACTGTCAAATTTTAAGGACTGTATATATAGCTAGAAATAACTTCAAATGCCTCTTGATAACTGACGAAGCTTGCCTTCATAAATATACTACCCCTGGAGGTCTATGGGCCATGCATGGTATCAAAATGAATGTATATTTGATTTCTCGTCAAAATTGTTTACTTATTTGCCCAAGTGTGAGATTGGCAGACAATATTTTGACGTTGCTGACATTTACCGTCCTGATTTGATTTACAACTACCCCATCATTTTTGATCGATTATTTGGAACATACACATAAGTCTCAGGAGGTATTTTGGGAACGCGGTCCACGGCCAATTTCGTTTTAGAAGTTAACGAGATCAAAACATCGTCTTCGTAATGTAAAGCTGTCTGGAACATATAAAGAAAATATGTGCAGCGAACAAGTGGGGAACAATATGTCCGTGGGTCTATATTAACGAAGGTAACATATCTAAAATTGAAGAGTTAGAACAATTGTATATATGTTTCTTGATTTATAGTATTATCTTTCATGTTTTTTTTTTTTGTCGGTACTGTAGAATCACATTACAATCTAGTCCATGAACCTTACTATACATTTTGCATATTGAATAATGAATTCGGCCTAAATGCCGATATATTTTCAAGAAAAGAAGAAGATATTTTACAAGTGATAAATGCTGGTTTGAATAGTATCAAGGGCAACAAGAAATTAGGGATTCAATGGATTTGTACCATTCGGTCATCAGTAACATTAATTTGTAAAAATAAATTCTAGGATGATTAATTAATTTGATAACTGCCATCTTGTTTGGTTAATTGTCGACCAAACGTAAATGGTTGCCTTAAAGAGTAACGCAAATTCTTCGTGGTACTTGTCTTTATAAGTCAGGATGTATTGCTCTTCCTATTGGGGATTTTCAGCGGTAGGATATGGACCCTAGCTTTGAGGTGTGGGTCGACGGCCTGTAAGACAAGTAACCAACTGTCACTGCAAAATGTCGTTACACATTTAGACAGCTTCAAATGCAATCATCTGTTCGTAATTAAATCTTAGTATCACGTAAATAGTTGGCATTTTTCCATCTTTAACACTGAAATACAATTAAACAGCAAAGTTAAGTGCGCTGCTGTTATAAGTGGGTACCTCGTGTAAAATATTCCCATACCCACCCCACCCCTCCCCACCCCTCCCCACCCACCCGATTCCATATCAGCTCTGTACATTTGGCAGCCTTTTTCAAATATATTTTTTCGCCAAACCTATAATACATATAACGTTGTTAATTTCAATAGTATTGCGTTCTCGTCCACAGGATTGTTATCCAGTGAGCATAGCTCATTTAATGAATTCATTACGTTAAATTTTGAAATTTTTATCTCCCAGCCAATCTCTAATAGTAGTATTAATGACATGTGAAAATTCTTACGAATTGTTTGTAATTTTTCGGACTCCCTCTTCATAGGTGAACTGCAAATTAGGGAGACAATGTACAATGAATTGTGATACTGTTTTAGTATTGGATAATATCAAAAGAGCAAGCAAAAAGAGAGGAAATTTCCGATATTGGCTTCCAAGCACAGACGTAGGCGTTTTAAAAAGTGATGTTAACTTCACATTTCACTTACAAACATACCTTTGGACTCTACAGCATAACTTCTGCGGACGATTACTTGTGTTTCAGCAGTTCCGCGAAATATACCCTATGGTTTGTCATAAAAGTACCGTAGAGCAGTTTATCGTATACATGTAATTTCACAGAACATTGTTGATAAACGTTTAGGCCTATATGTCCAACTAGACACATGCAAGACAAGAGAAGTCTATTGGATGTTGAACAGCAAATTTGGTAAAGATCTTCGACATTAACTGACGTTAGCAACAGGGAGTTTTCATTCTTTTGAAAGGACGTCCCAAGGACAAGTCTTTTGTTTTGTTAAATATTTTAAGAGAAACAGTGACCCCTCACTACGCAGGTGGTTATAGGATTAGCTATCATAATTAAATTCATCTCTGTGGTATAACACGGCCTTCTTTTCATTACGAATTGTACATGCTGAGCACAATGGCACAGTTTTAGGCGGTGACGTACTGAAATCACGTATAGACATCAAGTGACAGATATCATCAGTGGTGAGACTAGGGCTTCTCTGAAATATGAAATTAAAATAGTTATGAAACTTTTAGAAAGCCTTTGTATAGATAAATGGGGTCAATTAGCGACATTATGGTTAAAGTTGTCACTTAGATGATATATCAGTCAGAGACCTCCTAGTACTGGATTACACAAAAACAAAAAAACCCCAAAAAACAACATATGTACGGTGTTGTCTTGCATGCGTCCATTGTGGTTATTGGCAGGCTTAAAACAGTATACTGGGAAGCATTCATCTGTAAGAATTACACTGAGACTGCGCATGGGCAGTAAGTCTGCACTCTGCAGGGAGACACAAATGATATTGGCAGGATGCAACAACAACAAGTATAGTCGCTATATCTCACGACCAGACGATATATATAAGACAATAGTATTAAAGGCGAAGCTTACATAAGTATACATTTGGTGACGTCACAGCCTGTGTTTGCGGCTATGGTACCATAGCCGCAAACACAGGCTGAAAACAAATCAGCCGCACAAAAGAGAGAGAGAGAAAGAAGAAGGAAAAAGCTAAGACTAAGAGCAAAATTAAAAGACTGAGAGGGAATATTTTGAATAATGATTTTCAGTTTTCGTTTTAAATGTATTATTTCATGTCAGTTTTTCTGTTTTTCATTTTCCAACAGAAACTAGTGGTATCATCGAATGTCCGGAAGAAATACAACAGGCAGAGAATGATCTCCCAGGTAAGAATTATAATTCTTAAGGAAAGAAAAAAGGAAGACAGATTGCACCCTATCACCCCATCCCTGGCACCCATTTTTGGACCCCCTTCCCTAACCAGGCTGATTATCTTAAATATGTCCTAAGAATGGGCTTCTGCAATGACGTGAGTCGTTAGTATACAATAATGATGATATGTACCAGGCGCGTAGCCAAGGGGGGGGGGCGAAGGGGGCAGCCGCCCCCACCCCCCTTGAGCATATTTTTTATATATTTTTTTAATGTTTTAATGATATCGCTAGTATTTTCAGAAGAGAAAATGCTAAGATGCAACTTACAAGGCCTGGGAAGTGCCATTTCCAGCGATCTGGGAGGCATTTTCAGCCAAAATTTTCTTGTACGCTTCGCGCTATTCATGGTGGCGCTACGCTTAGATAGTTTGCAATGTCGAATCTACAGTTTCGCCCCTCCCTTGGCAAATTCCTGGCTACGCGCCTGCTATGTACGCTGATAAAGGGAAAGTTTTACTATTAATAAACGAGGGCTGTGTATTGATTTGGATGAGCTTGTTTCGTATAACGAGGTTATATATGCTTGTACAGCAGCATCGTGTACATACAACGCGTACTGAGTACATTATATTTGCTTTATTGATTAGAATGTAGTCTTACAAGCGCTTTGTTATGCTATTTGAGTCAAATCACATAATGCAAATACAATTCTGAATCAGTTCAATCAATGTAATTACACTCAATTCAATAACATACTAATCAATAACATATATAATCAAAGATGCAATCACATTCTAATCAATAACATTTCAATGCAATTTAATTCATTTCAATAACATTCAACACCATTTCTTTTATCTTATACAAGGTTGGGACGTAATAAGATTGTTTGGTCTGGACGAGATAGATTCGTCGAATGTTGTGAAGGTTATTACGGGTTCAAACGAATTTCAAACGGCCTATAGGTTGGGTAAACGCCACGACATAAGTGCATCCACTGCGTAAGTATCCCTTCACTACCTCATAACATATATATCTATAGTTCCGGCTAAGGTAATATTATAAGTCAGGTCACGTGATACAAAACGTCTGTATCACATTTGTGACGTCACATATCATGTAACTGGGAAAATCACGAATCAATGTTCTCACCTCCAGTAGTGGGAGGAGTTTGATTGAATTCTATCCGAACAAATATCATTAAGGATAAGCTATACAAGTCCAACTCTGATAGTGTCAGTATGTATACTGACATATTACAAGAATAATGGTTTAGTCAAGTTTTTAATTCCAAGTAAAATATAACTTTGCGCATGTTATACTCATGAATCATCATGATCAATTATCAATTAAAACAATCAACCTCTTTGTGGCGTAAGCGCAAGTATCATGCACATATCTTTGACGAGCTGAACAGCTTCTTGTGCATCTCCAAGTTAGTGCGATTTGGCTAAAGACAAAGAATAACAAATCCTGTTTTAACGATATTGAACAATATGCATCATTATGCTCCGATATGCACCAGTGTGCACCGACATGCACCGATATGCACCGATATGCACAACTATGCTTAATTTAATTGAACGTAATAATTCTCTTGTTTACAGATCTTTATTCCCACAAGGGATTCCAACTGAATTTGCATTGGTCACAACGTTTCGAGTAACTCGTCAATCACAAACTCAGGATTGGTTTCTCTGGGATGTCCAAGACCAATTCGGCGTTCCACAGTTAGCTGTTCGACTGGAGGGACAATCTAAAGTACTAAAATTTGTGTTTATCGATGCGAACGGTAACGTGCAGTCAGTCGATCTGAGGTGAGTATTGGGGAATACAACTTTGTCTACAACAAGAAACGTGGTCGCAACAAATATATTATCACTTCAAAAGGCGAGGAGGGTCCAGTTTATAGAGAACTAGTCAGAGAGAGAGAGAGAGAGTGAGGGGTAGGTTGGGAGGGGGTGTGTGGGAGGGGGTAGGTGGAGAGATAAATTAAATATGAAAACAAACTGCTTGGCTGCAACTTGAAGAAACCTTTATGGATAAATGTGTGAAGATTGTCTGCTGACACATGATCAGTTTGTCTCTGAATGAAATCCTGTGTTAACTTCAAAGAATTCTATTGAAATGTAGGGGTATAAAATGTATGAGATTTTCATAATCAAATGATGATATAAAAACCCAGACAATAGCGGATCAGCCACTAAAAGCTTCGAAACTGTGATCCTGTGAAATGACTCAATGATAGGCAAAGAGAAATGCTCCTCATAACTCATTGGATTCCACGACTGCTCTCATTATCTCACCTTATTCCACTAACTCACGATAAGTCAAAGCATTCTGAACAGTTTCCTTAAGTCATAAATATGACAATCATTCATATTCTTCTCTCTTCAGACCATCTGAGGTGTTATTTGACAAGGAATGGCACAAGCTTGCGATTGGAATCCACCAAAACAGTGTAGACTTATTTATAGATTGTGAGTATATTACGACAGTCAGAATACAAAACAGAGGCGTGGTCGATATACAAGGAATGGTTCGAGTTGGACGTACATCGCTGACGAATGAACCTGTACCGGTAAGTATTGACCAGAGGAAACCTATATTGAGGAGTGAGAGGGATTCGGGTGTATTAAGAGGACAATGGTATGTGTAGGGTACAAGAGGGGTATTGGTGCATTAAGAAGATATGGTATGTGTAAGGTACGAGAGGACTATTGGTGCATGGGGAGGACAATGGTATGTGTAGGGTACGAGGGGTATAGGTGCATTGGTGCATTGGGAGGACATGGTATGTGTAAGGTACGAGAGGGGTATTGGTGCATTGGGAGGACATGGTATGTGTAGGGTCCTACAGAGGTATGCGTGCATGGGCAGGACAATTGCATGTGTAGGGTATTACAGGGGTATTGGTGCATTGCAAGGAAAATGGTATGTGTAGGGTACGAGAGGGGTATTGGTGTATTGGAAAGACCATGACATGTGTAGGGTATTAGAGGTGTATTGGTGAATTGCAAGGACAATGGTATGTGTAGGATATTGGAGGGGTATTGGTGCATGGGGAGTACAATTGTTTGTACAGGGTACTACAGGGGTATTGGGGCATGGAGAGGACCGTATTTCTTTTTATAAGCATTTCAGTTTTAGTATCCCACGACATGGCCGAGTTCCTGTCATAAGTTTCGTGATATCAAATGATATACTTTTGAACTGATTAATTCTCCCTTTTTCCCCTCCTATTTTAATTTAGTTTGAACTGCAATGGATGATAATGCATTGTGACGCAGACTTTCCTTTGGGAGATGACTGCATGGAATTACCAGTAAGTGCCCCCTCCTCTTTTCCCCTCCCATCTACCCATTCCTTCCTCCCCTCCCCTCCCCCCCCAAAAAAAAAATTGAAAAATCCACAAATGGTCAGAGACAATGACACCTATAAGGACAGTTACAAAGGACTATTTTTATCACATATCAAAGACATATATCCATTGAAGTGAATAGAAAATATATACTTGTAAAGGATAAAACTCGTCAGGAAAGTGATTTTGAAATTTTTGAAATCTTCTGAAGACAATTATAGCCTTTTATAATGCAGCACAGACGACCTTTGACTTCTCAATATTGTAAATATGTTTCAGTACAACGTTAACAATAATTTGGTTTTTGAACAATGATTAACAAGCCAACTCGTCTGTTTTGAAGTGAAACAAACAATCTTTGAAATGACAATGTAAATTCAATCAATGGTTACTTTAATAAAAAAAAAAAAATTGCAAATGCAAGACAAGACATAACAACAACAACACCTTTGATACTTATTTCAAAAAGGAAACCAAAACGTTTTATTTTTCCGTTTCGTTCGTTCGACAGCCAAAGAGAGTCGTTGAACCAACCGAAGAGGTAAGTCATAATAACATTGTAAAGTTGGTTTTGTTAAAATGTATAACATGATATTATTATGTTATAATAATTAAATAATCCTGACAAATTGAGTGTTCTCATGATATTCACCAATTGGTTGGAATGCTCCTTTAAGGTTCAATTGATGATGACGTCACAGCTGCTCACTATACCGGCCTAAATGTCGATATTAATTCATGATTCTATACATTGTAAATAACTGAATCAAACAATGCTCTTCGTATAACCAACATAGTACCAATACATTACCATAGTTCATGACAGATTCTGTAATTAGCACAAGTGTCATTTCAGACCATAACAGTATTTCGTTATATTCTATTGAGTTATGTATGACCGTATGGTCTGTTTGCTAGACTGAGCAGACCAGTTACATTGAACGCAGAACCTTTACACGTAATAGAGCCATTTCTTGAACAACAACAACAGATACAGAAATACAAGGTAGGCTTCTAGAGCTGTTCTAATTAGGAGTAGTATACTGTCATAGAAAAATAATCAATTTGTGGCTACGGGATCATCCCCCATCCTGCACAGGAATAAACGCATAATAACCTTATTGCTTTTTAGACATATCTATTACAATCAAATACAAGATTGTGTTAGTTTAAGGTTACTCTCTGAATGTTGTTCATGTAGTTGTTGTTATTTTGTTGCAAGACTTAACAGTTACTTTTTATGTCGGTATTTTTTTTACAATCTCATTGAACCATACCTTACAGATTAATGAACGTTTACCAGAAACATGTAACTTTAGTTCAACCAAAATAGCCTCTGGCAAGGGCCGGATTAGGCAAAACGATCTTCGAAAGGAACAAAATAATACGTTACATTGGTGGGACACCTTTTAGGGCATGAAACGATTAAAAGACTTGTATATGCTCTAACGAGACGCAGTGAATTGATTATGGTGACATAAATCTTTCACTTTTGATTGAGGAATATCCAATTAGGTGTAAATATGACCTTGGTAACAGTCACACCAAGATAAAAACGGTATCAAAGGGAGACAGTTAGTGAGTGCTGGTAGCCTTATGTGAAGTATCGGAAGCACTAAATGTTTCGGTTGAAAGTTCACTTCTTCTAAGAATCTTAAATAATAAACAAATTGACATATATTATTTGCTACATTCATTTTATCATCTGTTTCTATTATTATCTTTATAATTATAACAGCCTGAGCAATGTCCAGTGATTTGTCCTGAAGGACCGAAAGGAGAGAAAGGAGAACAGGCAAGTTTTAACCAATCACAGTATTACTACTTACAACGTCAAATGACGTATCAAAATATCAACCAATCAGCATCCATCCTCTTCAGGCAACTACATATAGCATTGTATTATAGCATCTCACAGTTTGCACAAAGGGTTTCATAATCGATATAGGTTAAATATCCATAATCGAATTCTCCATATAGTACAGTATACAAATAATGAATGGTTATGAGTGCAATAGTGCAAATATTTCATGAGTTGAAAGATGGAATGTTCCATTCAACGAGGCGCAACCGAGTTGAATGGAACAAATGACATCTTTCAACTCATGAAATATTTGCACTATTGCACGAATGGAAACCATTCATTATTTGCTTTATACAACATATTATATTAAGATGGATAAAATGCACTCATGCAACAGATTGTTTTGAACAGACAGGTTTCTCTGCTCTCTTACCATTGAAAAAAGTGCTATCAAAAAATTATAACGCATGGTTCTATCATCATAGCGTGCAATAGAGCGGATTTTGCATGCAATCGACGAGCAATTGACCAATCAAATGGCCGGAATATAATTAGGTGTTGTATAATAGTTTATATTCCCGTTTCAAGGAACCCACGATACTCACTTGATGTAACATCGTATCGTCATAGTCACACGGTTACAGTCTCCATGTAAGGGGACGGGGCTTAACAGTGGATTAAATTGTTGGGTTTTTCGTACCCAGTATCTACCCTGGATAGTATTTTATGCAGTTTTTTTTTCTCAAATCCAACCATCGATTAAATGTTACGGTATGTGGTAGATATGCCTGAGATGAACAACTGTCTCAACTTCTAAGTGGAATATTGCACTGGGTAACAGTGTCGTGTAAAGGAATCGGAGGGGGTGTAAATCAGGCAGGGGGCTTGAACGTATATGGAAGGGCCAGAAGCGAATCAAGGGTTTAATGAAGGATGGGCATTACCCTGTAGGGGGGGGGGGCGTTCTGGTGGTCCTTTGTCACAAACAACTGAAGTTTCACTGAAGGCACCATAAAACTATAAATAGGTCTATAATAATAATAATAATTATAATAATAATAATAATAATAATAATAATTATAATTATAATAATAATAATAATAATAATAATAATAATAATAATAATAATAATAATAATAATAATAATAATAATAATAATAATAATAATAATAATAATAATAATAATAATAATAATAATAATAATAATAATAATAATAATAATAATAATAATAATAATAATAATAATAATAATAATAATAATAATAATAATAATAATAATAATAATAATAATAATAATAATAATAATAATAATAATAATAACAACAATAATAATAATAATAATAATAATAATAATAATAGTTATCTGAAAGCAAGGTTGTGTTAATAAATACTCGTGTAGTTTGTTAGTATGTGACGTCACAGTACCACATAGTACCACATGTTGTTTGCAACAATATCTGCATTAAAACAAATTACCTTAATAAAAGTCATTAATAAATATATCTGAGTCGATGATATTATATTTAGACTTGCCTTGGCATCTCCCAAATGGAATGAGAGTTTTCTTCACTATTTTGAGAAAAGTGTCCACCACAAGTACCTCCATCACATATAAAGACTAATAATGATCTTTGGCTTCCCAGCTGAGAGAATACCTTTAACGGTTTCGTCATATTTTTCCCCTTCTCATTTGTCTTGTCAATGTTTAGGGCCAACAAGGTTTCACTGGCCAGCGTGGTATAGAAGGAGATGCAGGAGCCCCGGGACGAACCGGTGTTCCAGGAGCTAGGGGATTTACAGGTCCACAGGTAAATAACTGGAAATATCGGTCATTGTTTAATAGAATTTTTGTCTGCTGTAAGAAAGATGGTAACTGGTTAACACGCTATCCTTTATAGTCATACAAAAGTTACTACACAACTTGAAACTAGATTTGTCGTTGATTTTTGATACAACTTGATTGTTCCACATTGCACAGATAAATCAGAGATACGGTGAATGGGAAACATAATCTGATGCCTGTCATCCATGATAATAGGAATAAAGTTCACCGGTTTGCAATTCAAAGATTGAAACGTATTTATTATGACACGCAATTTTCTGTGTCGGACTATATGCATTGCATGTTATTCCTGATGACTTTTACTATACATCGATCCGCCATCTTCCTTGTAGATATATCCATCTTCATCTTTCCAAACCAACGGACAACACTGGCATCTTTTAGGGACAAAAGTTAACTGATTTTAAGCTGCGCTAGTTTTGCGGCCATTGGTATATAAATAAAAACATAATAACAATACAATGTGCCAATTTTATCGTTACTAATGAAACTCTTCATAGGCCGTCATCTACTTTACAATTGATTTCTATAATTCATATTTCAGGGAGAGCCTGGGGCTACTGGTGCCCCGGGAGCAACAGGGAGTAAGGTAAGCTAAACACAGGAATTCATTGTTACTATAAATCAACATGGTTTTATCTTCAAAGGAGGTGGATTGAACGTAAAAGAGATTTAACAAATTAATACATGATTGCCAAGTTTGGTTGAATTTTGTTGTTCGCATTGAATAACAAATGAACAAGAATATGAACGGGTATTGAGACTGTGGCCGGGGGGGGGGGGGAGGTCTCAGTTGCAGGCGAAGGCGAGAAAAATAACAAAGCGATTGGACTAATGAAACTCGGTGTCCTAATATTGTTGCTCAGATGTATGTATGTTCAGAGTAGCCAAATCAAATGATTACATGAGGGGGAGGGGGTTAGAATGAGTATAACATTAGGGTTAAATTCAAGGTGAAATGTCGAAAAAGTTGGTGGGATAATACCAAACATACTCTTGTTTATATATGGTCATTTTATTTACAATTTATGATAATAATTTGATCAGGGGGAACTTGCATGAGCTCGATAAAAGAAACAGTGATTCAAAAGCTACTAGGAGGCATGGTGCAATGTTTAGACTCGGTGAAAGAATAAGAAGGGAAAATGTTACCCTCCCCCTCCTAGGTTGGCACCTCCCCCACCCCCTACCACCATTCGTTGCTCGTGAGAGAAAACCAGATATTCGTTCACGTAGATAAGTATCACGGAGTCTCACACTAATACCTATGATATTGGATACAACTTACGTTAACAAAGGACAAAATAAGAAATGTACGTAATTTTAGTAACAAAGCAACAGAAACAGAACAAACTGCTTTCATCTGTATGCAAATATATCATGTATTTAAAAGTATTGAAAACCTTTGTCTTTCGTTGTATTGATAGTTTATGTACTATAAAAAGAACAAATTGTATTTAATTAATGAAGGTCAAGAAAACAAACAGCACATTCATTGGTGACAGATCAAAAGTTCATTTGAATTTATTGATTTGATTGGATCACAGTTTATTATTAAAGCCGACATAAAAACAGCTCTTAAGTTATTTGCATCAATATTAACATTTTCCATATTTTTTTTTATTTCAATATTTTAGGGAGATACTGGAGAACGGGGAGTTCCCGGACTGAATGGAGCTCCAGGACTCAGAGTGAGATTAATGCTCTCTGGTTGTTTGTGAATGTGTTTGTACATCATTATTAAGTTTCATAAACTGCCTAGTAGATAAGACCTTCTCGTGGACGCACCAACCAGGCAGGGCAGCTTGTAAGGCTATTTCGAGCTTTATTTTAAGCAAAACTCTAACAGTATAGCTCCCCAACCCCCGTCCCCACCCCTCGTCCCCACCCCATCCCCAAACATCACTAATGAAAAGAATTATCTTGAACACACAATAAAGAGAGATACTAATACGGTCATAGGCGTAGGAGGCGAGGGGGGGGGGGGCTGGGGCCGGGGCTCCTAAGCCTATGAATACGGTTGCTAAAGTAGTCCGTAAAATGTTTCAGATTATGGTATGGCTGTGTCCATATGATCGTGGGGGGGGGGGGGCGTAGTTTCTGGTATGTTGAACAGAAGTAATGAAGCGAAGAATGAACAGATGAGAAGACAAAAGAAAGGAAGAAACAATTTATAGGTGTAGCAAAAGCTATAATACTTTAAAATAGTGCATGATAATTATATTCACTTCAGTTTCAAAGCATTGATTAAGCAAAGAAAATAATTTGGCCAAGCTCTCTTTTATTATCACCATTATACTTTTTTGTTCTAGTTGAAGTCCTCTTCTTCTTAATATAATTAAAAAACATCTATTTAATTGTACAAAATTCCACACGTTAAGCACACTCATGTGATTTATTAACTGATACGTTCCTTTTTAAATGTTTGTCTCAGGGCAATCCAGGACCTCCTGGACGAGATGGTGCTGCAGGACAAAAGGTAATACATATCTTCATATATAATGTCACCAATTTCGTAACTAAAATTTAAAAGGAAAAGGAAAAAAAAATAATGAAGGATTTTGTTTTGCTTGTGATGTGTTTTTCTTCCCAATGAATTAATTATGAGTCCTTAACCAGGATAGGTTTGTATATCATCACCGTGTATTGTTACCTTTTAGGCGTTCCATACAATTGTCCTCTGAGAGTTATATTACAGACCTACAAAAGTCTCAACAACCAAAAGGGCGGCTATTACCTAGGGAGCTAACATATAGAGCTCCCGAATTCAAATTCCAACGTTTCTTAGAAACTTTTCAGTAAGGAGTACATTCTCTTCCGTGGATGAATAAGCCGACTGCCTCTCCGTAGGAATGGAACGGGTGCGACATTTTCACGTCGGCTTCGTAATTTCCTCAATGGTCATCGAAGAGCTACGTTCAATGGAGGTCGGTGGTTTCCATGAAGCAGGGATACAAACTAGGTCGATCTGAGACAGGCGCAAGAGACCCTCGGATAGGGATGGGAGGGGGGGGGGAGATCAAACAGACAAATTGATAGGACTGGGAGCACGAAAGGATGGACACTGAACAAGAGAAATTAACCACATCAAATTAGGTCCACCTGTGATTCTGATTTTACTAGGAGCTGGTGAAATACATTTCCATGAAGCATGTACCCCATAGAAGCCATTTTTAGGATTGCTTATCTTTCAAAGTATCCTTATCTTGATAGGATATTGATAGGTTTTATCGCTCGATGGTTTTGTTTTTATATTTGTTTTCTATCGCAGGGCGATCAAGGTGAGGATGGACAGCCTGGTGCACAGGGACGGCCTGGACCAGCACCCACTGCTGAGGTAATCATTATACTGTAGACATATTGATCATAGTGGTCCTTCCAACAAACGGAACCATGTGACGTCAAGCAATATCATTATTAATAAATCGCGGCCAATTTTATCACACGCTCTCGCTTTAATGTATTGTAGAAAATGGGGAAGGGGATACCCAGTGGGGTTTCAAACCAGGGAACACGCAAGGAAGTTAGTGTGTCTGTTAGTTTCATTCGCCCTCGATAACTTACTCGCTGCATGCGCGGTATTCTTTAAATTTACCTGTTTAGAAAAGATTACGTGACTATTAGCTGACTTCTTAACCTGAATATTGCACTTGTTACGACAAAAAGTTGCCAATAACGGAGTTATTACTGATGTAGCATCGTTATAAAGTTAGATTTTTTAGAAACATTAAAACTTACAATAGAGTATAGATATAACATATATGTTATAAATGTTACTGCCCTTGTAATATTAAATATGAATGAATTAGCCTATATTTGTTTTTTGTTTTTTATTTTGCCACGATCTGCTGGTACCAATAACGGTAATCATTAAGATTAATGGTGACGATAAGGTATTTGTAATCATTACGGTAGTCTTATCTATTATAATCCAGTCCAACAAATTACTTTAGGTTTGGAAGTATAGACATAGGCCTTAAGGAATTTGAAGAGAAGCAATAAAACACGACAGTTTGGACAATTTTGTAATGCTAATACACTGAAAACTTAAATTGGTTCACCGACTAACATAACGTTAGTCCATCTGGTGCCTCTCCCGACTAACATAGCCTTAGTCATTTGCTATACCGACTAATTTATTCCTTAGTCAGTTGGATTTCTTAGTCGGTCATCTTAGTCCGTCAGCTTAGTCGATCAACAATTTCTTAGTTGGTAAATGTATATTAGTCAGTTACATTAGTTGGTGACATTAGTCGGTCTTTACCGACTAATTTATATGAGCCACCGACTAGTTTATAGCAGGTTTTACATTAGTCAGGATGGTGCCTCTCCCGACTAACCTTTCTTAGTCGGTATCGACTGACTAGTTGCACTGACTAGAATCACTGAAAGAATTAAACCCGACTAGTTTCACTGACTAGCATCACTGAAAGAAAAGAGAGCAGAAGTAACACAAATAATGTGTACGTTGGCAGTATTTATTTCTGATAAAACTTCTGATGTCTACAAAGGCTGACTTTCGACAGATAGAGAAGAAATCACTGTAAACAAAAATCTGAAAATATGATTTCATTCCAACAAAGTTAAGACAAGTTAATGGATCAAACATGAATCGCAAAAGTATAGCACTGCACAATAATGCAAAGTTGAATCTTGGGCAAGGGTTCCTCATGACTTTCGTTTTAAAGTGGTACCTCAAATCGACACCAGTTAAGTCTTCACGAACAAAGAGTGTTTCTCTTAACTACAAATGGCCTCCCACTTGTCTTCAGGAAGCCAAAATCTGCACCATTATTGACCTGTGAACAGAAAATATGATATACGTGTAAGCACAGATACAGATATAGCACATGATAACTCACATTATCATAAACATACATTTACATTAAAATTTTATAACATATTGGGAGGTATACATTTAAATCTAGGTCCCTCAAATTATAAGCCAGGATTAGCAGCTTTACCAAATAATTATTAGCTTTGAACAGCATAACACCAAGTTATTTTTCAAAGCTTAATAATTATGTTAATCATGTTAATTATGATCCCAATAGACCGGGAGCCCAGCGGGTTTGGTTAGCTGGGAAGGTAACCAATTGCCTTGTACATCACAATGTTCACAGTGCATTCCTGTATATGAAACCAGACGACTGGCAAACCGACTGTGGTGAGTGTGGCTGGGAGAGTAATTTTAAAGTCACCTGATAGCTAACCTAGATCAGTTTTCATGGTAACACATCAAAGTAAGTACAATGTGTCAGGTATGGCCCCAAGAGCAACAAATGGCCATTGCCAGTAATTATTGGTGGTGGGGTGCCCCTGCCAGTGATCTATAATTGACCCCTCAAGGCTGACCTAGGTCAGCTCATGAGGTAACCACTTCAGATACAACTGATGGGCATTGCCAGTAATTTTTATTGGTGGGGTACCCCTGCCAGTAGGCCCCCAAAATGCCCATCCCGTCATTGACCTAGGTGAGCTCATGATTTGACCAGTTGAAAACTACTGGAAAATGGTATCACTTCATATGAAAGGGATGGGCATTTCCAGTAATTTATATTGGGGAGGTACCCCTGCCAGTAGACCCCCAAAATGCCCATTCCCTCATTGACCTAGGTCAGCTCATGAGATAACCAGTTGAAAAATTACTGGAAAATGATAGGTATCACTTCATATGTAAGGGATGGGCATTTCTAGTCATTTACATTGGTTGGGTAACCCTGCCAGTAGACCCCCAAAATGCCCATCCCCCATTGACCTAGATTAGCTCATGAGGTAACCAGTTGAAAACTACTGTAAAATGATTTGCAGGACTCGATATGTAAGGGATGGGCATTTCCAATAATTTATATTAGTGGGGTACCCCTGCCAGTAGACCCCCAAAATGCCCCCCCCCCCCTCATTGATCTAGGTCAGCTCATGATTTAACCAGTTGAAAATTACTGGAAAATGATTGACAGGATAGATATGTAAGGGATGGGCGGACTATGGCAGTGGTGGCCCACCAATATAAAATACTGGAAATGCCCATCCTAACATATGAAGTGATACCTATCATTTTCCTGTAGGTTTCAACTGGTCAAATCATGAGCTCACCTAGGTCAATGAGGGGATGGGCATATTGGGGGTCTACTGGCAGGGGTACCCCACCAATAAAAATTACTGGCAATGCCCATCCCTTTTATCTGAAGTCCTAACCAACATTTTCCAGTAGGTTTCAAGTGGTTACCTCATGAGCTGACCTAGGTCAGCCGTGAGGGGTCAATTGTTGATCACTGGCAGGGGTACCCTACCACCAATAATTACTGGCGATGGCCATTTGTTGCTCTTGTGGCCATACCTGACACATTGTTCTTACTTTGATGTGGTTACCATGAAAGCTGATCTAGGTTAGCTATTAGGTGACTTTAAAATTGCTCTCCCAGCCACATCCACCACAGTCGGTTTGCCAGTCGTCAGGTTCCATATACAGGAATGCATTGTGAACATTGTGATGTACCAGGCAATTGGTTACCTTCCCACCTAACCAAACCCTCTGGACTCCCGCTCTACAGATCAGTGAAAATTTGACCAAACTTATGAAGCTTGCACGTAAATTATATACTTGACTGTTTTTTTTTTTAAACAGGTTACGAAAAGTATCTTTAATATCATTAAACAGTTGGGTACAATAGTTAAACTCACTCTTCCATCTTTTTTCTCTATGGTACTTGTTCCTTTGCTTTTTGGACTCTTGGATAAACTCTTTTGTTCTGCGAAGGGTACCAATATATCATCTTAAAACATGTCTTTAAGCCATATATAACACAGTTCTCCTCTTCTGTTGTTGCCTCCACACTGGTGTCGTACATCACAGGAAACCTCACCCTTGACTTAGATATTTGGCTTTTCAATTCCTGCTGGAAAAAAGAGACAGCAAAGTATTCATCATTTGAAAAAGAAAAAAAAAAAGTTGTCACCACAAAGTTATGTGAGATTTGCTTCCACTATAGTCTCAAAAAACAATCCCAAAGTTTGAAGCAGACTGTATAAAGCTGAAAATTTGAACGAGAGTGTCATCACCATTGCAACCAGAATCAAATGCCCAGAATACAGAGATAATAAAACATGGGCTAAATCTTTGTTTGTTTTTATGATCTTTAAAAATATAAAATTTTAGAAACAGAAATGCACTGAGCCAACTTATTTATAGGCATAATCGTTTTTAGTTGTTATTTTGCTTGCTCACATAACAAGCCTGTTTAGACCTAGGCTAGAGGAGAATCAGTACTTTGTTACACTAAGTTTGTCTTTCGGTCGTTCTGATTTAGTCTTACTAGTAGTACTAAAGTATATAATGGACCGGCGAAGACTAGAGAATACCCAGAGTTTTAGGAACTGCGTTAAACTGTATGATCTGACCTATTATTTACGTCAATGAGTTTCATTCAATCTAGGATCAAAAAGAGAAAACTAATTAATCTTAACCTTTAAACTTTGCTACTAAACAGATATGCTTGAATTACAAATAAATGTCCAAAAAACATCATAATCTACGAATCGATGCATATACATATACATAAACAGAATAATTTGAATTCGCGCAAGTGAACCCTGCACTACATTGGACAGAAAAAGAACGTGCAATTAGACCAAACTAAACATACTAAATTTTCCGTTACTTCTACATAAAATATCAATACAAATACAACAACTTACTCTTTTTGCAGTATACTAAAAGCACATGTTATAATAACTTCAGACTATCAATCTTTCCTGAGAAAAAACGGTTAATACTTTTTACAGTAAACAAGTCGACCGTGAAGGAATGTCGCAACTGTTTCCTGGGCGTGACCGGAAATTAAATACTAAAAAATGATAAATGAAAAGGTTAAATAGAACTGAAGCGTGCATCCTGACTGCTCGCAACATATAATACCGTTGACTAGCCAACATAATTTGTTCAGCCTACTGTAACTGTACGTTTGAAGGTCTAGCCTTGCTTATTCAATATCACAAAGCCTACCCATTTAGATTCACATGGGAAATTACAGGAAATCTTTACCAAATGAGTGTAGACTTCAAATAAACTATTGAGACTTATAGTTCCAGCATTTGTTTGGGAATAAATTAGAAGATTATGTGCCACTGTTCAATCTAGCCCAATACACACATAACACATTGTTAATTGGTGTTTAGAATGCACACTTTAGTGTTGAGAATGCACTGCAGTACCCAGTAGAAGCCTATAGGCTACTCACTGTCATTGCACTTGTGTATTGCGAAACGCCAGCGTGACAACGGTAGCGTTACACTAACCATAATACAGTACTAGTGCCAGTGGCCTAACAATTAACTTTAATTTTACCTTCAAGTTAAAGGAATAACAGGTAGGCCGATGATGGCAGTTAATACCTCCATTCTTCTAAAGACCTTCTTGGGTGATTTACGGTTGAAAGTTGCTTAGAGTGATCGTATGAAACTATGCCAAGTCCAGCAAGCTGCCGTTGCCTCTCGGTTTCCAAATTGAAGTGAATCGAATTGGGTTAAAATACATTAGTCCGTCGACACCGACTAAGCTACGATTATGGCGTAAATCGGGTGTCCGTATCGTTCTTAGTCCATGGGTTAAAATATCTTAGTCCGTCGCCACCGACTAAGCTGTGATTATATTTTCCTTAGTCAGTGTAAACTGACTAAGAAGCAGCGATGAAACGAAGATTTTTGCTAGTTCGTGTGCATTGACTAACGTTACAGACTAATTTAACGTTAGTCCGTGGCAATATTGACTAGTTTATTTTTTCAGTGTACCACTCTATACTGTCCTCTCACATCATGCTTCAAAGCAGTTGTACTCACAGCATTAACAGTTCCTCACCTTGTATCTCACGGTCCGATATTCATATACGATCCAATATTCATACTGCTCAAGTATCATATGAAAGTACAAATATTAAACAAATAAACAAGTGTCCAAATGAGTTATTAGTCGTATGTGTGGATATGCATATCCAACGGTTAATAACGCACTAAGTTTTGATGGTATTAAAATACTAATGGTAACCGGATTAAGTGTGAACATTATAATAAAATAAACATGTTGATAACATCAACTCTATATGCTGTTTTATAAGTCTTGCAGCTTTCCCATATGTATAATACACTCATATCTTCTGTTATAATTCCGTTTCACATTTCAAATACTTTTTCGTTTTCACGTTCAGGAATTGCTAGCAATGGGACTTAAAGGACAGCAAGGGGCTGAGGGTCAAAGGGTAAGTTTTTAACGTATTAAAGTAAGCAACATACTTAACATGTAATAATAGGATAACATTCAAATCTAATTCAGCTTGCGAGTAATGTTAACATTTTTGCTCAGGTATAAGAGCACGGACCAGATACATATAAAGTTTAGTGGCTACAGAATATGCTATGAATTGCCCTGGTAAATGGTTCTCAGTACATCTAGTTCTGTGGTTGCTGGTTAAATGGTCTGAAACACATAAGGCGCTTTATGAAGAAATATATCACCTTTTTATTTCTCATTAACGATCTGAATATATTTTAAAATTTCTTTGTTAATTACATTAACAAATTTCTTTGCAGGGCTTTGACGGGGCTCGAGGCGAAAGAGGTTTTCCAGGAGCTGATGGAAAATTGGTGAGTTAAAGTATAATGAATTTATAAACTCTTGTATAAGTATCCTTTGAAATGCTTAACTACTTCTAAAGGGCTGAATCTCTGCTAACGTATCTGAATATGTGTATTACTTGCATAGACACCCTCACCATTGTTGAATTTGCTTCACAACGTAAGAAATTATTATTTGTGAATTAAACGTAGATGCATATATATATATATATATATATATATATATATATATATATATATATATATATATTTATATATATATATATATATATATATATATATATATATATATATATATATAGAGGTAGAGCAAGTACATAATATAGTTTAGCTTTACGGTACCTTACAGTATGTTGATACTCGAGTATCAACATACTGTAAGGTACCGTATAGGTATACTATATAATTTATATATTTCAAGTAAACTTTTAATGCTAATTTACCATGCCTGTTAATATCTGTCAATGCGTTACGCAATGATTATTTGGTTTAAATTCCTGTTATAATGTAAAGATTTGTATCTGTGTCAATTTTCATTTCAGGGTGTTCGCGGTTACCCGGGTAGTCGCGGTCCTCAGGGCTTAGACGGAAGTAAAGGAGAAAAGGGTGAACCGGTATAAATTAATTTCATAAAGATTCAAAACAATGCTTTCTCTCTTTTTTTGTTTAAATAGTTAGTATTCTCACAATGAAATAAATCAGAAATGTAAAACAAAAGTCTATTTAGTTAATATACGTTGTTGTCAAACCGTACAGTATAAGCTTGCTTAAAGGTCTTTCCGCTAATTAGTTTAAGAAATGTTTAGCCCACTGCCCTTGAACATTTTCATACAGCAGATTTTACCTATGCATAGCCTAACTTGATTTTATTGATTCTTGCCGGTTGACTTTGTTCCAATAATGGTGACGTCATTACAATCAAGAAGATATATTTTCAAAGATGGAACACATTTACTTCCGTTCATACTCTGATTTGACATAAACATTAATTGTTTAATTTTAGCGATGAATGCTGCTTTAAGCTTAAATCAAGTAATGTATTATTTATTTTATATTGATATGTTAGCATTTTTTTATTGAATTTATATTTTTATTGTGTATTTGAGTTATGGTCTTACCTATAGAATGAGTCAAGTTTTAAACCGATACCTTCATGAACACTGATACGTATCTCCTACTGTACACACATATTTAAGACGATGATCTTACTCACGTGGATCCAGGGGGAAGGGGGGGGGGGTTAGTAGGGGTGTACACTAACTTTTCCCATTTTCAGCTCTAAACACAAATTCAGTAGTATTCTCTAGTTATAACAACAACGTTGCGTAAAGAACCTAATTATAGACCCAATTTACAGCCTCAAAATGCACCATTTCACGTTAACGAATTTATGTTCTCTTATGGCGGAGGACTCACTCCACACTCTGGCCACATATTCACCCACCCCACCCCCATTCGTTCTCGGATCCTGGATCCATCTTTGTCTTAGGTCTTCAAATATCTAGCATCGGCTTTGAGTACTAACTTGTTAGTTTTCTTCAATGTCTATCCTAGGGTATCACGGAGATAAGAGAGATTGCTGTACCCATTGACGTGGACGCCATACCGGTTTGTATTCTATTGTAATGTAGCTTTGTCTATTTACAAAACTGTAAAGAACAGTAATATACTCTACATGAGAGCAGATTTGTATGTGTTAATGAACTAAGTAAACAATAAGACATCCTCTTACCCCCCCCGCCAATTAGAGTTAACCCAAACACCCATTCCCACCCCATCCCTTGTGAAATCACATTTTGATACTGTTTTCGCTATTGTTGGAACCTTCCATAAGCTTATAGACTTTTAAAAAACTTTACAAAAGTATTAGTTATAATCGTTTCTTTCCTACTCTTCTTTCAAATCATTAAAGGGACCCAGGGGTCCAATGGGTATTGCTGGTCTCGATGGTCAAGTCGGTTCACCGGTGAGTATTATGGATGGGGGAGTATGCATTCTTCAAATTGCAAAGCTTCCATATAACAATATAAACTTATATTAATATGTGAAACAGGCAGGTGTACAATTTTATCGTACCATTCATCAGTAACGAACGTATCACCTGAAAACTTGTAAACAGAAATGTTGTCACAAAATAATGAATATCATATTTATGTAGCAGGGGATGGGAGGCAGATCTGCGTTTCCTACTTTCGTTTTTTTTTTCTTTTTGGACGACTAGTAGGTTACTTCTAGGTTAGAAGATAAATTAGGTCCATAATTAGGTATAAACGCACGGTATAGTGTTGATCAATACGCTTGAAGTTGTCTGTGAGGTTGGAAAATTGGGTGGGGGATTATATTAAGAGGAGTGGTCGATGTTTTTGCGTCGCGTAGGAGGCTAAATTCCACAGAAGTATACGTGGTTGTACTTTGTGAATTTACCAAACAAATCTGTCAAATATGGTTTACGAATTACTTATTCATCAAACATGACATAAGTTGACTAGAATAATGCAACGTTACACTCCAAAACATCATAATGTCTTATAAAGAACCGAAGTGATATGTGTCATATTCATCGTCATCGTCATATCATCTTCATCGTCATCATCATTACCATCGTCATCGTCATCGTCGTCGTCGTCGTCGTCGTCGTCGTCAGCATCATCACCATCATCGTCATCGTCATCGTCATCATCATTACCATCGTCATCGTCATCGTCGTCGTCGTCAGCATCATCACCATCATCGTCATCGTCATCGTCATCGTCATCGTCATCGTCATCGTCGTCGTCGTCGTCATCGTCGTCGTCGTCGTCATCGTCATCGTCATCATCATCATCATCATTCTGTATTAATATTCTACACCATGACACTGGAGTAAATTAGAAACCATTCACAGTAAAGGCTCACAACATCAAATGTTACGACGGAATATCTCTTTGTGCATCTAGTGAGGTAAGCAATCAAAAACTCCCTATTTTGTCTTTTCATAGGGAGCAAGGGGTCCTGTTGGTTTGAAAGGCGAAGTTGGTAGTCCAGGGGCAGAGGTAAGAACTTTCATTAACTACTTATTTCTTTATTCAGTGAACCAGATCTATTGATAGGCACGTTTGGAACTGAAAATGTTATGTACGATACCGGTACTCCACATTATTGTAACAAGAGTACAGTAATAGAAGTATGAATACAATTAGAAATCCCCCTGAAATGAGTACCAGTGTATGAGTACAATGGTACTCAGTGTATGAGTACAAGGGTACACATTCTATTCACTATTATCAATACTAAACATTCCAGAATATAAGATGCGAATCATTACCCACGAGGGCTAGAACGAATACATTTAACTATGCTAGACTATGCGTAGAAGTACCTACACACGATACGTCTGGTACACCCCCCTCCCCCCTCCCCCACCACTGCCTCCTAAAACCTTCCTTATTTTACCATCACTACTTAAGTCGGTTATAAATTATTTCACGGTACGTTTTAAAAAGTTATTTTTATACATTTTGCTTATCCAGATTCTCAATGCAAATTTTCTTTTCTCTACCTAAACTTTTTTTTTTAAAGTTTGTTTTCTTTTATTTTATAAGGGACCAGACTCGCAAAGTTTTCTTATTTCTGGCCCCGCTGCATCTTTATCATATAAATGATTTATGTATTAACGATTGGATATCACTGTGTTTTAATGTCAGAAAAAAAAAAAACACGTAACGAAAAAAGATACTCCACTCAGTGATCAATGTCGATCGAAGTCTGTGAATAGATGTAACAACCAATATTCTCCGTTCATGATCTGTGAACGCTCGACAGATGAGGGCGATACACTAACAGGATACAGTGAATACACTTTCCTAGCCTAACCACCCCACCCATTTGCTCTATCTCTATCCCTTTTAAGTTTAGATTTAGCTTTATATGGACAGTATACTAGGAATGGCTTCACCTATCTTAAGTTCAAAACTGCCTAATTAAGTTATAGAATAATCTGACTTGTCGTGTTCCCATCAGTTTGTCCTTTGTTAGTGTATATTCATTGATTGTATGTTTGTAGGTGAAAGGGAATAAAAAAGCATCTGTTGATCTTCACAGGGAGCTGTGGGGGCGAGAGGACCGAGGGGCGAGCAGGGATTGAGAGGACCAGAGGTAAGACTAAACACAAACAAAAATAATAGTAAAATATCACATTGTATACATGCATAGAATTACAAACACGGCATATATATTTTATCAGATTTGAATTTTGAACACTACCATATTCGTTGAAATCATTTTTCTTCCTCATGTTAAAGATAATATTTGGCTTGAAAGGTATTGTTTAGCCACCGTATAACACTGCAATATTCTTGAACAATGCTATTTCTTTTCTTGTACAACAAAATACATCGTCGTACGGTTTGTAATAGAGAATGTTTTCATTTAACGCTATTATTTTAGTATACCGCCATCACTTGAAAATCAATTGTCTTTCTCAAGAGTAATCACTAATATGCCTACTATAGAAAATTGCAACCGAATTCGATTTGGTTCCCTCAATACAAACATAGCAAGGAAGATAAGTACAAATTAACTGATTGAAAAAAAGGGGGGGGGGGAACAGCCACCAGGAGAGGGCATTTTAGATGTCATTTGTAACACAATGATATGACGAATAGTTCAGTCACGTGATAGGGACAAATAATGATTTGGTATCGACCTGTAAATATAATGTTCTTAAAGAATTGCGCCTAAAGATAAAATCATTGAATATTTCATACTATATAGAGTATTTACATTCTAATCGAGTTGTCTGTAAACTTGTTTATTTATTTATTGTATTTTATTTTATAACTTTAGGGAGAACAAGGAATCCAGGGTGTTCCAGGACCAAGGGGCGACAAAGGAGCACCGGTAAGACATTTTACTGTCCTTGAGATCCTAGGTCATCTATAGATGATGTTCATGGATTTTATACTGTAGAAGAACAACATGTGTCCATCATAAATGTATTGTATACCGGATAATAATAATAATAATAATAACCACAAAAAGTAATAACCACTTATATAGCGCCGTTATCGGACAGGAGTCGCTCATGGCGCTTTACAAAAGAAACGACTGACAATTAAATAAATATAAAACAAAGTTAGTGATATTATGTGACGTGGGAAAGATATTCCTTTCAGTTTGTTTTGAATAGACTCATGGTATTGTTATGCCTATAACCGGAGGTGGTAAGCTGCTCCACACGTTTGCTGCGGCAAGAGAGAAAAATAATACAGCCCTATTTGTTCCTATAGTAGAATGCAGCAACACAGGAATATCTACAACTCCATTTATTCCTAGTAGCAAAAACCTGAAGAAGCCTTTGTGAAGGTGATGTGAGATTTTTAGCGCCTGGTTTTTATGGTTCAACTAGATTTGATAGACAGACAGGAGAGATACAGTTTAGAATTTTGAAGACGAAAAGAGAAACTTTGTTTACCATTCG
This sequence comes from Apostichopus japonicus, assembly GCF_037975245.1. NCBI lineage: Eukaryota > Metazoa > Echinodermata > Holothuroidea > Aspidochirotida > Stichopodidae > Apostichopus > Apostichopus japonicus. Next base: position 33,857,062 of record NC_092569.1, read on the forward strand.
CTGTTCAACTTGCAACCAGTCCAACTTGAAGCTTTTCATCAGTATTGACAGACAAGTGAATTTGAGTGTCATCAGCGTAACACCGGTAGTGGAGATTATGATGGTGAATAATCTCACTTAATTGGAAGGGTGAAGATAGGAACAGCAGTGGGACCGATGATAGAACTCTTGGGGTGGGGGGGGGGGGCGTCATCATAATAATTGTACTCTCTCTGAGAAGAAACTGATTATGTACACAACCTGGTGTCTTCCAGAAATGTAGGATTTAAACCATGCAAGAGCAAGGCCGTGAATACCTCAGCGATATTAAATTAAAGAGAAAACAGTATATACAAGAGTCTATCATATCCCTTTTTAATTAAGCTGCAGAAACTGAACTGTTATCTCAAACTTTCAGTAGCTCAGCTGATGGAGGGCGGCATATGCGCCTCATTCAAAGTTTGATTTATACGATGGAAAGTTCAAACCGAGCTGCTATTTAATCACCCTGTCCTGATCCACCATCCCCATCTCCACCCCTTGAATTTCCTCCTCTTCTTTTTCAACCGTTAACTTTAAAAGTTTATCGAACCTTATATTTTGTCCAAGATAATCGAGACTAATCTTAACTAACTTTTCAGGGTTTGGATGGAAACCCTGGAATACCAGGAGTAGAGGGATCACAAGGGGTACCGGGTTATAAAGGCGGCATAGGCCCAATAGGTCCACCTGGACCCCCCGGACCAAGAGTAAGTTTAATTTTGTCATTTAGCATGTTTCATTGTAGTGTTATGTCGGTTCCCAATCGGAGTAAGCATTTTCCATAGGGTAAGTGCGATGTTAAAGGGCGTTTGCTTTTCAATTAATTGTCGAGAATCGTATAAGATTCACCATGCATTACCATTGTACATACTCGACAATTGAACCATTTGATCATGCGTGATGGTATATGTACTATACGGTTGACCGTTCAGCAATCTTTAACTCCATCGTGTGGTGCAAGATGTATTCGCTTTCGAAGGGATATAAATATATATATATATATATATATATATATATATATATATATATATATATATATATATATATATATATATATATATATATATATATATATATATTTATATATATATATATATATATATATATATATATATATATATATATATATACAAAGAACGTTTATTTTATACAAAGAACGCGGGTGTCATCCATCTATATATGCTATATGTTTTTAAAATAATCATCGTTTTTTTTTATTTTGATTCTGCTTGAAATAGGCCCCAATGAACTTGCTTACATTTTATTTACTTTCTTAGGGTCTTACTGGACCACCGGGACAAATTGGGCAACAGGGGTACACTGGAAGCAAGGTAAGTTTGAAATATCGAATGCCTTTAATTCTGTAAAAGATTCGGAAATTCTCAATCAGCTTTGATCAACTTTAAAGGCTGGGACTGCAAGAAGAAGTTAGATAAGGGGTTATCAACGGTCTAGCGTGCGTTACTCACAGGATTAATGCACGATCGGGGGATAATGCAAGCGCTGTACGAGGGCGGAGCCCGAGTGCATCCAGCGATAGCATTAACACCCGGAGTGCATTAATCATGTGAGTAACGCACGCTAGACCGTTGATTAACCCCGTTCATTCATACACTACCATTTGTGTGGGGGAAAAATCATAAAACAAAACATTTTTGGTTACATATAACCAAAGATTTATTAAAGTGATGCCCCGTAATTTTACCGTGCGTTACTCACAGGATTAACCACGGTCAGCTGACCTGAATGGACCAATAGGATTTAGGAATCTTTACTAAGTATGAATGAACAACCAATTAAAATGAGGTATCACTTGTTGCCGTCAAAATACCAACATAAGAAGATCTCAGTACACGCAGAAAGGTAAACTGTTTCATTGTTTTTTATTTTGTAAACCGAGTGGCCATTTTGGCCTGTTTATCAGTTTTTGCGGTGCTAATAATTATAGTCTGTAAGAGTATGAGTACTGTATTTCGAGTTTAAACAAGTAAAATAAACTATACGAAATATGAATCAATCTCCATCTCGGAAATATTGCTTAATCACCTGATCTATTCCTGTTGCCTCCTTTCACCTCCAGGGTTCGAGAGGAGATGTCGGCCTACCAGGTTTAATCGGTACAAAGGGAAGCAAAGGAGACACAGGGAATGACGGGATCAAGGGTCAAAGAGGTGACACTGGTATAACAGTAAGTATCCCTCCCCCCCCCCCCCAACACACATACACACACCCGCCCTCAAGAACGCTATTCATTACTGTCATGGAATGTAAAGATTTCAACGGTCAATACATGTGTGCGAAAAACGTGTAAATTGATTGTACAACATGAACTGTCAGTATGGTCGAGATCAGTAAGGACTGAAAAATCAAACAAAACGAAAATATTCCGAACAGAACAGAACAGAATAGCAACAAAGCAAAAAAATCCCAAAACCAAATGAAAATTACACATTACCGAAACGAGATTGACGAAAACGAAACACAAGTGAAACGAATATGATAGGACGGCATGTTTACCCTTGAAGATCAAGAAATGTTTCATATTCTTGTTCGTAAGGATTCATTTAATCAGTTTAAATTTGATCAGTCTTCGTTCAGTGAGTTAACAACGTTCATTCCATTGAACAGTTTGACAAGTTTGGGGTTATTACCTGATCAAAAGTAAAGGATGAAGAAGAAAAAGACAAAGAGATAATTATAATTTAAAGTGTTTGATTATTATTATTATTGTTGTTATTATTATTATTAGTATTATTATCATCATCATCATCATTATCATTATTATTATTATTATTATTATTAGTATTATTATTAGTATGATGATGATGATGATGATGATGATGATGATGATGATGATGATGATGATGATGATGATGATGATGATGATGATGATGATGATGATGATGATGATGATGATGATGATGATGATGATGATGATGATGATGATGATGATGATGATGATGATGATGATGATGATTACGATGAAGATGATGATTACGATTATTTTTATTATCATTATTATTATCATTATTATTATCATAATGATTATTTTTATTTTTATTTTGGCTTCTAGGGATTAGACGGAGTACCAGGAACTACTGGACCAATCGGGCCTAGAGGGTTTCCTGGTGCCAAGGGATCAACTGGTGACATAGGAGAACCGGGGAAGAAGGTAAGAATACTAGTCTTATATGATATATCTAATCATTTTCGCATCACAACTATTAATGGTCAGTCGATATTATTTGATGCAGATGACATTAAGGTTAACATTTTCATAAATTTTTGGTACGAAATTCACTTCTCTGAAGAAGATTAACGTCATCATAATCTTCTAGTTTTAGTAGACCCACCAGGGAATTATGAGACACAGGGAAATTACACACAGGTTAAATAGATCAATGGACAGTCTAATTAATTGGAACATTGGACCATGAATAGTGTAAAATAAGACAGAAGAACTGAATTAGTATGGTCTCTCTATACCCTTAGTTGTCATAAGATGAGTGTACTGAATTATCGTGGTAGTTAGAGGAAATATATAACTTGTTATGAAACGAATGTATGAACAAAAATATGTAAATATCATGGAAAGCTATAATGTGTTCTAATGTCTCTCTGATTAGGGTGCACAAGGAGTTCAAGGTTACCAAGGATTCGACGGACAAAAGGGGGAACCTGGCCGAGAGGGTGGTCGAGGCTCTAGGGGTTACAATGGCGACAAAGGATCAACGGTAAATTATTGACTTAAAATCGATAATCATTATCCATTACATTGATCATAAATTCAATAAATCAACAATATTGAATAGGTTAGAACAACTTTCGACACGGAAATCTATGTCAATGGGCCAATTTTGCATTTGCCAGGAAGGAGAGGAGAGAACCAGTGATTATTTTATATCTGCCCTCATCCGAAGCATATACCACATTGTAAAGGTGCTCACGCGGGACGCAAGTGCTCAATTATTACATCTTAATAACCCCCCCCCCACACCACCCCCCGTGAAATTTGAACCTGGTGTCTACACTTCTTTAAGCTATCTATTTATATGACTGACAACTATATCCTTCTTTGAGTACAGAATTATCTTGTTACGTATTTGAATTTTTTATTTGGTTGACAGGGTGCTGTAGGACCCATGGGACCGATAGGCCCACAAGGGCTAAAGGGCAGTGATGGACCGATAGGTGCACCGGTAATATTTTATCACCATATAATTTCATTCACATTTGTTTTCATGTCCCACATTTGGTAAGGTTACATCCATTCCTAATAAGGCATGGCGCACTTTTAAACATATTGACAGCAGCATGGGACTTTGTTATGACATATAGGAATACTGTATTGAGTTAGAAAATATAGTTTTCATTCTAAATTACTATACCAAAGAACAAGTGTTAATACTTAATGTTACTAGCAAACGGTATATTAAACGAGGATAATTTTTGGTTTGAAAAACTAACTACTTAATTTTATATCGGTTTCTAAAGAACGTGTAAATCTGACGATATTGACTGGTTTCATGTTTGCAGTCAATACATTTTGGTTTATAGAGTAGCGTGTTAGATGAGGTTATCACGTGATTTACTAGTTGCGATCACCTCGAGTCCGTAACACAACTGATATACAAGTCAACTATAGAATAGTAATACAGGTGTGCGATTAGCATAACAATAACAACAATTCACATATAAACACCAATGAAAACGATCTCTCCTTTAACACCTTACATTTTTTTCTCCTGCTTTTCAACCATGTTCTCAGCTCAATATAACTATTCAAATATAACAACTCTGACTATAATTTATAGCAAAAACAATGACAAAAGAATCATGCCCCATTTTATGTTTTGATTTTGGTTTTGATTTCATAGGGTCCACGAGGTCCCCCTGGGCCTAAAGGACTTTCTGGCGTGAATGGTAATTCTGGACCACCTGGTAGAATTGGAGAACATGGAAAGCCCGGACCGCAAGGATTGCAAGGAACGGTAATAATACAAAGAGCAGCAAGGCGTTAACATTCCATCGTCATCGCTGCTCTTCAGTTGCCATGACAGCCAATTTAAAACAGCTTCTTATACCTGACCAATTATTAAAAAAGTCTAATAAATATTACCTCAGGATATTTGCAATCAATTATTACATCGGTGTCTCAAAAAATGGAATAAGCGAGCACACAACACTTACAGATGTATTGATGCCTCTAACGAAGTTCCAAAACCTGTTTTCTATCACCATAGCAACTCACTGTTAACACATACTTTTAGTTTATAAATAATTCACACTACACTGACATGAACAGAATTAATACTTTGTTGTTATTTTTACATATACAATGTTAGGTTGGCACCAAGGGCATACGAGGCCCTACTGGGGTAGCAGGTGCTGATGGCGCCCCTGGTACACCAGGTGTTCCTGGATACAAAGGAGATAGAGGTCCACAAGGAGAGCGAGGGTACATTGGTCCCGTTGGAGATCCGGGGATACCGGTAGGTACTTTTGCTCAACAATTCCTGTGTTACATGCGACGCATTTATTACTTTACCTTGGTATATAAATATGAGCTAGTTTCGTGGCATCCCGTTTCATGTTACATCAACTTTCACATCTATTTTAACTCCGGAAAGTTCTTACTATTAACATAATTAGCGTAGACGAGTGTGTTTATTAACTGTTTACCAACTTGCTTATGTTATCTTTCTATAGGGTTCCTCTCCTACTAGGGAAGATATTCTTCGGTTAATCGACCAAGTTCTTCAAGGTAAGAGTTGAATAACACAAACTAATCTGTTTTTGATCTTCCAATAATAAATACGATTAGAATTTTTTGTAACGTTTATTATGTAGGAATCGCACATGTTGAATATAGAGTTCCCTGTGGTCTTGACTGGTTTAACACCCAAGCTACGTTCTGATACAACGCTATAAATTGACCAATATACAATAATATTCTCCTTGATGATAACATTCGATGATTAACACTGCTACAATAAAACAATATTTCCCATTAGTTACAATAGTAGAGAAAGTTGTGGAGGCAATATTGATTAATTTTACATCGTTAGAGAGCACGAATTAATTACAGCTGATAAACTCAACAAAACTCTTTCAAAATTAAAGTTACTCTTATGTTTGTCTCGTGCAGAGAATATGGAAGTACTGGCTGATAAATTCCGCGGGGAACCAGGAAGACCCGGACAATCAATTACTGGTCCTACTGGAAGAGACGGTATTCAAGGCCTGCCTGGTCCTTTGGGTCCGGAAGGTCCTATTGGTCAGCCAGGTATCCCTGGACCTCAGGGTCTTATGGGAACACCTGGTCCTCAAGGTCCCCCTGGTAAGTATTCTCAAAATTATTAAAAGCATAATTGTTCTATCAGCTTCGTAATAGTTCCCATCATCCGTTACAATGGTTGTATGTACACCGAACTTTATGACTAACGGTAACTTGTAATGTTACCCGAGGCATTATCGGGTTTTTAAATATGATAAAAAACTATGATCAAATAAAATCACTTGATCAGTATAGAGTAAAATGGCGTACTTCCTGCAGAATGTCATTCTCCCACAGAACTTAATTGACTTATGGTTGCTCTCAATACACCTTACCATGTAGAGAACTTGAAAAAAAGGTTATTCAGAAACAAAAATATCACATACTACTTCATTTGGTAGGATAAGAATAACTCTAGATGTGAGTTTTAGTACCGGTATTTAACTTACAAAACAAAAAACACACCCAGGGAAATAGAAATAAACTCATAAAATAATAAACAACAAAAATAAAAATAATGATAAGACAAGACACTTTTAATTCATATAGTGGACTGTTCTTAAGGAATTTTCTGTTTTACATTCAGGTATTCGTGGTGAACCAGGAGAGAAAGGATCTCGTGGTCAGGGACGAAGAGGATACATTGGAGAACCCGGCCCAAGAGGTAATAACATTAACCGGATTCATCGCCATAGTTATATTTGAAATGTTCCATGCTGGTGAAAATTTTGAAATATAAATATAGTGCCCATATCCTAATGTTCTCCATCTTACTTGCCTATATCTCTTATTATCACACAATCCGGTCCGTCGTTCTACCTCTTGACCACTCAAGTTATTCTTCCTTCCTTATTGAAGTTGGAATCAGCATTACAGGGAATGTTTGTTACAGAAGAGGTTCAGAGGATAAGAGCAATTTCATCTCCTTTTTTTTTAACATTCTCTTCTCGACAGGTCCACCTGGTATTAATGGAGTCGGCACACCCGGTGCAGAGGGTGAGAGAGGTGGACAAGGTCCGCAGGGTAATGCTGGGCCTCCCGGGCCTCGTGGTTTGACAGGTCCTCAAGGGTATTGCAGATCCTGCCCAATACACTACCCTGTCATTGCTCCACCACCTCAATATGTCAACAAGGGTCCACGTACTCGACGTTAAATATATGAAATAACGATCGAGTCACTAGGGAAGTCAAATATTCCAAGTAATAATGCTACCTTTAAAAAGTACCGTAATTCTTTTCACAAGCTGTGTGGGTGTGTGAAGGATTGGGAGGGGTTCACAATGACAGGGAGGGTGGCTTATTCCGCAGACCAAAATGGTAGTTATTTCACTCTGTTCCTTATCATCAATACTAAACGACATTAACAACCAAGTTTAATATTATCATCATGATGTTCTTGATGGCGTCTTTTATTAGACTAAACTTCATATATTTTTTGCGAGGTGAAACCACATGTCGTATATCATTGCAACCTTGTAACAAGGGAACCTCAAACTGTTCCTAATTTCAAATTATGATGGAGCTAAACCTCAATTTGTTTGTAAGCTGGAGCCTCAATATGTATGCCATTTCAAAATAGATGATGTGAAACTTCAAGATGTATCTGACTGCACCATTGATGAAGTGATACCCCGCAATTTATTTTGTGAGGTGAACACCTAATGTACCTGTCGTCGCGGACTCGACAAAGAGTGTATGTTAATGGATTGCACGACACGAGACAGCATGCTATATATCTGATTGCATAATTTATTCCATAGCGTAATCAATGAAGTGAAACTTCATCGTAACTGTATATGTATCATTCCGTGGAATGGCATTTTATTTTAAGTTTTGATTACATCATTATGGAGACTCAGTCTCATTAACCACGTGGTTGCCTTTAAAGGGATACCACCTTATAATTTTTAAATGACGCACATCCATAAGCACAGCTAACCCATTCATCGTAATACCTCTGTGCTTATATGCAAGCCTCTTAGAGACTTGCTAAAAGCAAAGCTTGCAGTTAAAATGTAAAATTGTGAAATTATAGTTGACGTCCATGTGAACAATATCATTTAATGATATTTCGATGCGAAATCATCATTTTTCAGTTATGAACACTACATGAATTATTTCTGAAGTGGTAACTCATGATATATATGGTTGACTGGTGAACTTATTCTCACATCTGCCGACTTCATATTCAACTACAAGACTATACAACTATAAAAAAAAAACTTCATATACAACTACAAGACTATACAACTATAAAAAATTCTATTTAGTTTATCAAAAAAAAACATGCAATCATGATATGTTTTTCGGAAGCATACTGACACGTAAATTGGATGTTGATAACTTTTGGCTCAAAATGTTTTTTATGTAAGCTTCTTTTTCACGATGAGTCAACTTGAAAATGTATAAATTGAATTTTATTCTACAAAACGTTGTTCGAAATTTAAAAACCAAACGTCACCATACCCTGAAGAGGGAGAATAGTGGAGTTTATTTGATCCTGCCCGACTGATTATTTAGATGAATCTTTCCAATAGAGCTTTGAATCCACATCGTCAGTGCTTAATTTTGGATATTTCTATTATAGGAGTAATAATCGAAAATTAGAAAACAGGCTCACCTTCAGTTGATTTGTGAAAAATCAGCGAGTGTGACGGGCAAGAAACGTAAACCTTTATTCCAAACTATGTTACATAAAAGAAAAAACATCAGACTCAGTCTTATTACGTAAAATCATGCTTAGAATTCATTTATCGCTGAAGGAATATAATAAATTATATCTGCTGTTTAATTAAGACTTACAAAGATGGAACTTATTTATATAACGAATAACCAAGATTAGTTCCCAACCGCTTAAAGTGTGTCCGGTAGTTGGCATTTTTTATTTCACTTTTGCACTTGATGAAATTACTATAAGTTATGTACGTTTTAGTTAAATGATGCAACCTCAAGGTATCCCGAATAAAGGGAGGTATATGCAATATTTTGCAGAATATTTCGTTTCCCATTCTTAAACATCGCTCTTTCTCCTCAAAAGAAACACATCTATTGCTAAATAAACTGAATATATCTTCAACTGCTTTTGAATAAATTGTTCACGGAAAACAAGTTTGTTGGGGACGTACTATCAAAGTATACATTTGTGTCGCAAAGTAAGAATAACCTTATTTAGTTAGCCACATTGATGCTTCCTATTAAGTTTATCTAACAAGTGTTGTTTTTTTTTGTTTTTTATAAGATGAAAGCAAGGATTAATGACATAAAATGAATACTCATATGCTGCAATTTTGTCTGATTGTACAAAAATTAATATATTTTCATATTTTTTTCATAAGCTTCAAATTTGATGTGTCTTTTTATAACTGGATGCGCAGAACCAGATGGTTTGTATCATTAAGTTTCTTACCATAAGCAGTCGGATTTTAATACGCTTGCTTTTTAAATTTAGTTTACTCGTAGATGTAATATCGTAGCGCAGACTAGTTCAGTAAATATGCATTAACAGTTTAATCGCTGATCCAGTATCTTTTTTAATAAATTAAAGAATAAAATAGCCACTTCGATTTTTATTAGTTTTATCATTATTTAAGTTGTGTTCTACATGTTTGGGCTATTATGTGAAGGAAATGGTTACTTTTGTGAACTTTTGGAAATCCAGTAAATTTAAAATCCATCTTCCCTTCCAAAATGTCCACTCATTTCTCTGTTATTCGTTCTTCCAATCACCAATCTTCTTCTTCCATCCTCATTTCTTTCATTCTACCCTCCACTCGTTTCCTTCTAACCGTCATGCGTTTCGTTCTTACTTTCCGTTTCTTGCTTTTTTTTCGTCACAATCTTTATCTCTCAACAAGCATCTCCCTTTCCATTTATCCCCATACCTCATTCTATCTGAAATATGCAATGGTCCGCTCACATCATAATCACACTGTACAGAATGAGTAATATTGACACTTCAAAATTCCTATAACAACATTTCAAACGAAGGATTCCGTTCTCACAAACGGCCTTATAAACCAGCTTCCCTAATTCGCCATCTCTCCCCATTGCCATCTCTCAACCTCCATCACATCCCTGACCTTTATATTTTAATCGCCACACCACAATTTGTAGATTACGATTAACAAGCAATTAGTTTGCTGAGTGGAAAATAATTCGAATTTAAACTTTCGACAACTTACTTTTATAAGATCCGCATAGTCGTTGTTGTTTTAACGTGAAAACGGCACGTCTGGCCGATTTGTCTAGTAACGTGGGTACATACACCTATTGACAAACTTTATAGCCGTTGAGGGAAAACGTTTTCCTTGATTTGTAGCTGACCATAATGAGGACATCATTATCATACGAAATATTTGAAGGCACACGATGTTTTTTAGTTTTTATCTTAATGCTATCCCAGATTATGGGTAGAAGTTTTCAGTTCCATCAAATGAATGTCACTATATAACTACCCCTCGAAGTTGTCTTCCATCGTTAATAATAATTCCCCGTTGAAAGACAAAGAAGATGATCATTTCAATCAAAGAATTAATCATTAATTTATCTCAATACCATACTGTAATACTGGTAAGATCGTCAGTTTTCGCAATCATTTTAAACGATGTCTTTTAATAAGTCATCGTAAATTGAATTGTTCCTTCATATTCATTTTGACATGTTTTTCTTTCGTTATTTAATGTAAATACACCTATTCATTTTAAATGTTGATAGGTAATGTAGCATGTAACTATGAAACACAACCTAATTCGGCACTGTCTGCATGTACTTCTCAAATTTTTGTTTCCACACATTCCTCGGCGGTCTCTCTCTCCAGCACAAATTTAGTAAGCATTTCACCGTAACCGTTCTGTTCACGAAAGAAAAAGAGAAAGAGAGGATGTGTGTCATGTTTCTGGAAGGTATTTTCCTTATCAAACGCAATTGGTTGGTTTTAATTTATTATGTGTTGGGGGGAAAAGTATACAAAACATCTTTGTCAAGACACAAAGTAAATGAATCAATCACATCAATGATTGTGAAGTTAAATTTAGCCATCAATTAATTGTGTGCGTTTTAATGTGCACAAAAAAAACTAACAATAAAAAGCAACTCCGGTGGCTAAAAGATTAGAAATCATAGACAAGATTCATATGCCACCTGATCAGTCAACCCTTTCCATTAACTGCACACACTGTAAAAACACCTGGGTCATTTTGTGTGACCCATCTGCTGAGTCAGCCATACTTTACCCAGAAATGGGTCGTATTGGTTGAGTTATTACGCAAGATTGTTTGAAATTGTGAAATAGCTCGATGAAAGTTTGACTTTTTGCACTGGGTCACTCTCAAAGACTTTTCTCATTGGATAAGTTATGTCATGTGACCACTATCAGCGTTTTTGCATGACGCCTTTCGTAGACGACAGCTGAACACCGTCACACAAATCTACAAACCATACGTAAATTCAGGACCAAGAAGGCAGTCTAAGTTGAATCAAAAACTTTGATGGGCTCTGAAAATGGACACGTTTGTTAGTTCCACCCTTGATGACTGGGGTTTGCCAATGTAAATACCAATATTCAAAGGTAAATATACGCCAAAGTATGCTGACTAGTTCAGGCCACAGGTGCTCGCAACGTTTATTAGTTAAATACTATATTATAGTATGCCATTGTAGATATGATGATAGGCTAGGCCTAAGTAACATGTTATTAGTGCTGCGAGAACCGTGGTTCAGACAAGGCCATTATTACCCTGATACAGTGATACTGATAGTGATACATAGATAGCTGTAATGTTAGACCTAACGTTTGGTCTTTGATAAAGCATAGGCCTAACCTCACTACGTAAGTTTAACTAAATATAACGTTAGAGGCTAAGACTAGTATAATGTTACTTGTTAATAGCTATCTTGCTGAACAGAGAGTTAACAGTGTGCTATTAAATGTAGTAAAACAGTAGCATAATCAGACTTTTTAGTGGGGGTGGGGTGGGGGAGAGCTGAAGGGTAGCAAGGAGTCTGTGCAATGGGAGGGGGACAAGATATGGGGAAGGGGTGTAAGGGGAGGGATAAAATTCTTGTATTTAAGGGGTGGACAAGATGTAAAATGGTTCATCATTTCTATCTTACTAATTTACTTGTATGTCAATTTGGGGTGGATGGGGTGACCAATTGGGGGCTTTTCCCCTACTGGTTATGCCACTGCAGTAAAATATGATATACTCCAACAAACAGTCTTTGCCAAGACTATAGTCGGTGTAATTGAACAATTGAAGTTAACTATATATGTCCTATTTTTATCTGTGGACTATAGGTAGCATGGTACACAAAAGCCCATTGGAAACATCCTGCTACAGACTATCTTGAGGAAAGATTGCCCGAAAACGATCCCATGCCTTTAAGAAACAAGAAGCAACACCGAAAGAAGTAAAGAAGCCTACACCTGTAAAGTGCAACATAAAAACAGATCCAAAAGGTACTAATACCATTATCTTGAACAGTCTACATACAATATACTCAGTAAGGGATAAGGGTAAATTTTTTTAACTGTGTAGGCTAAGTAACTGATATTCCTACATCCTCAGTCATTCCTACTGGTATGTAATTAAATCGCATAAAATGTCATGATGATTTTTCACTTATAACAGTCAGGTGCCAAGTTAAGTTGCTTGAACCTTAAACTTAGTATGTAGGTAGCCCTTTGCGAGTAGATGATCCCTCTATTTTTTCATGGAGGTCCAAGGTCATTTGAGGTCAACAGAATCTTAAATCTGCTATGGTAATGATTCAAGTGAAAAGATTTGCTAATTATTTAAATTAGTGACAACAGAATTAAGTGTGCATTGAAAGCAGCAATTTATTTTCTTTCTTCCAAAGGTTGGGACCAATCTTTCTCAATTCATGGAAGATGAGCTTAAGCAAGATAGAACTCGAAAGCAGCCATTCGTCCTTGCATTTGGTGATAGAAGGTATCCGACTCAGTCATTTGTGATCATCGAAGGGGTTGCTCTGCCAGCAACAGATTTGATTGCAGCTTTTGATATTTGTTTCAAATCATTGTACTTGTTTGACATATCCTACCCCTGCCAGTGTCAAACAACCTGGGAATTTATACACAAATTCCTCTTTAAGCTTAGTGAAGGGAAAGGAAAGGTTTCGACATCTCCTTCAGTAAGAAGCCTAGGTGCTTTTTTAAGTAGTCAGTAAGAGAAAAAAAGGTATGTAAACAACTTTGTCAAAAGTAGTGTTTAATATGATTTATTTCTTTCTTTTTTTTATACATTGTAACCTTTTATCGTATAATTTTCTCAAAACACATATAAGGGATATGAACATATCTCCTGTAAACCTTGGGCAGTGCAACATTAGGTTAACACTTTGTTCATGGTCATTAACATGATGGGATGATTACATGAGGTTTTTAATTTACATAATGTGACAAAGTTGTTTTCTATTTATGTCTGCATGTTATATTACCTTGAACAAGGTTTCATTTGGTATTTGTTATCGTTAAGTTTAGAGGGACTAAAGAAGCAGAACTGCCTCACAAACAGTGGTGCAAAACTAGTGTTCCAACCATACATCATACATGCACAACTAGCCAAAAGCATGACTGATGTACATTTTTTGCCTGAGCAACTGAAAATTTAATACATATTGTAACATATTGGTGGTGCAAAAATATTTATTCACAGTGTTTCCATTTATTGAGGACTTTTGAGTGATTATAACTCATGTACTGTATGTTATAAACAGCTTTTCCTCATTCAAATCTAATGATGTTTTGGTACAAGAACTACTGAGGAAATTATCACCTTTGGGATATGCTTGCAAGATTTTATTAATTGGCAGCTGGCCATAGGGTTTGTCTTGCCCCACCAACCCAGTGCAAAATATGTTTGATATTGTCTTTGACTTTTGACATTGACAAAGCCCCCACCAAACATTGAGCTTTCCAAAATATTTGATTTCTTACAGCCACCATTGATGTACTACATGTCTTCTTTGTATACCTAACATTTTATACAATTGATAACTATGGAATGTTGTTTATTTATATTCTTTAAAAACAATTAGAAATGCTAGCTAATAATCAAATTACTACAGTGACTAAGGATACAAGTAGAGAGTGAGTGCATGCTCCAGTCTTGATTAACTTAATATTACAAACACTGCAGCAAACCTAGCTGTGAGATCAACAATTAAAGTCTTTCAAGTAGTACAGAACATATTCCTCAGTGAACTAAAATTTGTGCACATGAATAAATGATCAGTTATTTTAGTTAAGTATGTCAGGATTTTAAGGAACATTGCTTAGTTTCCAATGATTCTCAGTTGGTACATTAGACTTAGCCTATGTTCTTGTGTTCATTGTTTGTTTAGTTTTATGGGTATCACATTACTCTGATTTTTAGTGTTACTATGATGTTCTAGTTGGAATAAAACAAAATGAATATCGATAATTATATGTGAAATAGAAGAAGTTGCATGCTTTATTGTAACACCACTTTGTGATTTGAATAAATTAATTTATCTTTAGAAATCAAAGACTTATGTCATTTCTTTTATAGCCTTCCTGCAACTGCAAATGTAAATTCAGCTTTGACCCATTTACGTGGTCAATTTTTTTGACCCAATCTGCTGGGCTGGTGGAGATTGCACTAACCACTGGGTCAAAAGCTGGGTCAAAGTAGCATATGGGTCAAAGTAGCGTATGGGTCAAAATAACCCAGTTTTAGGTCAGATGTCAAATGACACAGATCCTTGGTCAAATTGACCCAAACCTGGGCTGGTGGAGATTCCACTAAGTTGCTGGGTCAAATTTGGGTCAAAAAATGACCCAAGTGTTTTTACAGTGCATGACATGACACGACCTTCTGTTTAAATCAATCATCGTAACAAAATACTTACCATGTGAAACACATCAGAAACGCCATATGGACCTGCACAAGATATACCTTCGGTGTTATCTACACCAAAAGGGACAGTCGCCATCTTTTGTACATTTCCATTAACTTCAAATTCACTGATGAACTTTCCTTTTGGGGTATACTGCATAACTACTTTCCTTTTGTTACTACCTCTTGCCTCCCAATCATATTCATCAATAAAAGCATCTTCATCATTCATTCTGTCGGTGTCAAGTTGACGGCAGTCATTCATTTCATCTTCAAGAGTGGTATCACCAGCATGTCCAATTTCCCACAACACATAGACAAACCCTTGTCTATCTGCTGTGATGTGAAGGGGCTTGTCGTGTATGTGCCTGCTAAAGTATTCGTACATAAGTTCACCATAAATATCAATTGCTACGGCTTTGTTGTTTGCGTCACATAGGAGAATGATACCACCCTTATTAGATGCCAGAGAAACAGGTGGTTTTAATTCGTTGACTTTGGCTTGGATAGTAGATATTTCTGCTGACTTGAGGTTGCATTTATAAAGCTTCAGACTATCAAAAACACCAACAATGATTTCATCGTCAGAGAAACCCTGCGCGACACAGCTGCCAATGTGTTCCGATGATGTGATTTTGAAGCATTTGATTTGGTTCATAAGGTTGTCATCGTTCCCAGGCTTAGAAGACACAGTCGCCAGTAAAGACCCAAGTGAGAGCATTTTATACATATCCCCAGTAATCGAATCTGGAGAAGTTTCAGTCATCGTAGGAAACAGAGAACGGTCATTATCTAGATCAGCGGTTCTATTCATTTCCAGGACTGCAAATCGAAAACGCCGATCTTCCTGATGCTGATACCGTTTAACTACAAACTTTTTGTCGACAAGGGGAGTATGTATATCCCAAATATGCAGAGCTGACGAGATATCAAAGTCATTAGATGAGCTAATGTCGTCCCTACGTTTCCAGTAGATGCCACTGAATGGGGAAAGTCGCAGTCCCTGGAATGTCCATTCTTCCTCCTCTTCCTCCTCCTGATCGGTATCCTCGTCAGAATCTACTTCTAGATGAAACTCCTTCTCCGTTAAAAGTACTTCACTGTGAATCACCTCACATACAGAGTTAAGTTCGGAGGCAACCTTAAGGAATGCCAAATCATCCGCATCATTTAAAAAATAACGAACGATTTCGCTCAGTCTCTTGGACTTGGTCTGCATTTCTTTCAGTTTGGTGAAAAGGTTGTCAATATACTGCTCAGAGAATGCCTTAACAGTTACAATCTCAGACATTATTGAAGCTTTTGCTCTTCTGATGTCTTCAACTTTCTTCTCCGACTTCTGTTTGACATTGCTTGTGGCTTGATTTGGCAAATTCAAAACAGATTCGTTTGTATTTATAATACTTTGCTCCATGTTATCAGCGTACTCTTCTACTATAGTTTCTAGAGTGGAGTAATCTGGAACATATTCGGCAGCAAACATTTCGTATTCAAATTTAGTGTCAATAAGTGTTACCCATTGTTGAATACATGATGCAAGTTTCTCCCTCTCTCTCTTGGCCATCGTCACGACGTCTTGTAGCTGAGTGTGAATCTGAGTACCGTCGCGGTTTTGACAAGACATAGTCTTAATATCCTTATCCTTGTCTACTACGTTTTGGGTTTCAAGCATGGACATCGCGCCTAGATCCACGTTAATGTAACTTCCAGTTTCATTTATATCAACCAAACAGCCACCCTGACCTGCGTTCTTTGCCATAGATGTATATTTTTTCAGGCAGTTGTTGCAGACGAGGTCTCCACAATCGAGGCAGGTTGCGACTATCTCTACATTTTCCATACACAAACTACATGCTTTCCTTTTGTCATTCCCTTGACCGCCTTGATTTGTTGTCCGTCTCTCTAAAATCACTTCCAAAAGAGTATCGTTCTTCATATCCTGTATCCCACCTTTTGGTACAGTTGAAACCCGATGACAGGTTGGACAATTGATCACTTTGCATCCCATACTATTATTATGGATAGCATCTGCGAGACATTTCTTACAGAAGGAGTGAAGACAAGGCAGTGACTTCGGTTCATGTAACATATCATGGCATATGCCGCAGTTCATAATGTCTGTGTCCAAGTTACTCATAGACTTTGCTGCCATCACGAAAGCAAAATTTGGATCTGTACAGTTAGTTTAAAGGAACATACATTAATATCCGTAGAATCAAGAGCGAAATAGAAGGAGTATGTGGAGAGGGGATGGGTGTGGGAGGGGAAGGGGATGTGGTTGGGTGGGGCTGTTTTAAATTAAAAATAGGTTTAATGTTTACAATAATAAGGAGATCTTAGAAGTTAACATAATGTAAATTTTAAACTGAATTATGTGGCATACATTCTTTTCAGACCTTAATAAAGGTCGGTGTATTTACTGTATATAATAAAAGCAACAAATTGATAGTTTGTTGAGATTTCCCTTTAAGATGAAACTGAAGTTATTCATAGTATCTACAAACCGGTAAGAGTAAAAAAAGGAATGACAAGGAAGGAACGGAATGAAGATTAGCCCTGTCCGGAAAGAAATAAGAGTAAAAAACAATCGACAATCATTCTGAACGAAACTAGGTGACAGCTTCACTGTCTCTATCAATACCACTAAAGACAACCATTTAGCGATATGCTAGTTATTGAAATATCCATAGAGACAAGTATGCGTACTTCCAATGCAGAGTTTTCCTCAATTAACGGCAGTTAGTGAACGTAACATATGAACACTGAGATATTTTGTCATGAAATTGCCGTAAGCCTTACAACTTCATTGAGCCGTACCATATGCCTATATACCAAGTAGACTAAACACAGCCTATAGGAACATACTCGATAGTATGAACGTGAAGGTGGTTTAGTACCTAAAGTTAAATATGAAAATATTTGAAATAAACGAATGATTTTAAGGAACTATACATAATGTTTGGAGTACTATTAAATGTGCATCATCTGCTAATCATAATACGAGTGACTTAAACCGTTGTCCATCACTCTATCTAGACTCCAAACATGTAGACAGACCTCTAAATATATTACCTTAATTAGTGGCATTCGTAATAAGGCCTATTTCAATCTGTGTGTTGAAAAATACGATATCAAACTTGATGAAACGTTACCTGCGATCAACTTTTAGAAACACAATCGTTCCAACTCGTCCAATGTTCACCGACGCTTTGGTGAAGCTGTAGGTGTTGTGCGGTATATTGCAAATATGTTTCCTATGTCCCAAAAGATGTTATAATAAAAAGGGTGCAGTAAAATCCAACAGTACGCTCACAGTTCATTACCCCAGCAAACAAGAGGGTTATTTACACTTCAACTGCCAATTGTTAGACTGCCATAATTGGTTACGGTACTACAATGGGACACATCGTGCTAAGCCCTAAATAGAACCAATGGTATATAAAATCACGCGATAGCGTTATAAAACTATTTGAGCGTGTGGAAAAATGTCACAAGAGATTTGCTACGTGCATCCCCGTAAGGCTGTTTCCTACTTCAATGAAATGATAGAATGTGGACATGACGAGAATGTAACACGTATTATCTCCATATGTGAAGATTGTTGACAGTTCGTGTATATAATTGTATATTTTTTATAGGAGTGAAAATATACCGCCTTAACTGACGTAATGATGAGCTAAAGTTGAGTAGCTTCATCTATTGGCATATCAAGTTCAGACGATTGCGGTCGAGGCTCGATAAGCAAACTGTATGGCTTGATACAGCTCTATTGTAAATTGTTTCCAAGCACGTAACCCCCACGATTGTATACAAATGGCTACATGGGAGGTTAACTATGTGGTTGTATGCTTGCTTATATCCTCCAGTACATAATGTCAGAACGTTGTAAACAGGTGTCGGTTATATGGAATATGATATTATAGACTGTGTAGGGTAGCTTCACAGTATGACAAGGGATTTGTATGGAAAGGGAACGATGTGTGTTCAATAAGAAATGCTGACATCGTGTAGCCCATTGTATGCCGGAATGTATGGAACGTTATACTTAAGGCCCGGTCACACTACAGCGATATTTTATCGGAATACGGTCCGATTTTTCCGATTTTAGGCCGAAGAGTGAGGTTTGTGGTAGTGAATGTAATGAATGCAGTGGAATATTCGAATGCCTACTTCAAATCTGAGGGGTTCTAGAACTGACTACATTCTGAAGTGACGTCACATCGAAAAAGGATAAAAATCAGAAGAGAAATCGGATAGCTAACCGATAAAAGGAAACGGAGTCAATATCAAAAGTTAGGAGAGGGCTATTCCACATCGGAATGGCTCAACAGATAGCAAATCAGGTCCTTTATCACTGTGGCTAGAAGACCCGAACGGAAAACAGGCTGTTTCGAATCCTCCGGGAAAATCGGATAGTATTCCGATAAAAACTCGGTATAGTGTGACCGGGCCTTTAGAGTGGAAGTTCACAACCAGTTTGAATCAGTTGACCTAAGACCTTTTGTTTGAAGGTGTTCATGATGTGTGAATAGTAGTGCGTCATTCACGCAGTGAAAGATGTGAACTATGAAGGATATTTATTAACGGGCTTTGACACAAACACAAACACCGCCACCCGATTCATACAGAGATAAAATCTTACAGTTTAGTACCACAGTAAAAAATACTGAAACGTGCTGATAAATCGGTAGCATGTGTTATAGGACTACGGTAAGAACTGAGGATATGTGTAATCCTAGCAAATGCATCATCATGTATGGTACGATTTATCAGCACGATCCTCTTCGTACTGTACGAGGTATAAAACTAACATTAATACTATTAATATTAGAAGCCTCGAGTTACTGTGTTCTCTGTGTGTATCGGTTGCACACACACGCCATTGTAAAATAGAAGTAATCTGTAATAACTATCCTTAAATTAATCAATACTAAAATTGATACGTACAAGATGCAGGTGTAGTACTTCTATTATTTCCCATTAGTTGTTGTTCCTTGCATAGTTATGTTCCCAGATTCCAATGAATGACAATTGTCCATTTCTTTTGGTTTAAGGAGAATTGGTGTATAGGTCTGCTAAAGAGGAGCACACATGTCCCGGTTGTGATCTCTGGCAAGCGTCATAAGTTACAACTAGGTTGCAACCATGGGAGACATATGTTACTTAACCTTGGTTTCCCTTACGAATCCAATATTAATGGTTTAGGTTTTTGTTTTATCCTCTCGTTTAGTGTTAGCCTAACAGTAATCTACGTTATTTCATGTTCTGTGTAATCTTTGGTAGAAGAAGTGAAAAGTTCTAGGAACAAGTTTTGTCCACTCCCTGGAGATTGTGTAGCCGAGCTTACGGTAAGATCTGGTGTGGTACTGTACTGGGATGAATAATTTCTCAAACTTTGAGCCAGAAGAATACTGAAATTAATTATATTAATTTCTAAACAGGTAAGAATTCATATTTTAATTTTGCCCCAGACCTTTCCATAATCTTGTCATTTTCGAAGTGCATTCCTTGTGTATTTTAGTTGTGAACGTGTATACATGGTAATTTTGTGATGGCAATATGCACACAGAATAGCAGTCCACTGTGTAAGTTTCTATTTATGTAAGTGATCTCCTGTGATGGCAGAATGCAAACAGGTTGTATCTATTACTTAAAGCGTTTTATTTTGTTCTATCTACTTGTGAAGTCTTTATTTTTTGTAATCTACTTAAATATTGCTTCATTTTTACTGTTGGTTAATACTATGTTTATAGGGTTGATTACGGCATTTATAATACCCTACCTCAACCAGGACAAGATATGTGTGTAGCGTTATGATGTGACCTACATTGAGATTATGTAATAGTATCGTAAGTATAAGTTTAGGTTGTTGTTGATCAAACGAAAACCCACATTTGGGATATTTATTGGTTTTATTAGGCTTATGTATTGTTATGATACTGTAGAGCATTACCCCCCTATTACTGTAACGCACTCATGATTGTTATATGGTTGATACTAAGTGGCGCCTATTCGAACTATGTTTAGATCCCACGATGCAATGTTACACGTTTTACTAGTTGCCATGGTGACCGGAATTGCCAAACTTTTCGTGAACTGGTATGCTGATAGAGTTGTAGCCACATGTCAGTAGACATGTCGATTAATCGTGTATTATGTGACCTGAGGAACCAATGAGGTCGTCTCGTTAAAATGTTAGCAAAGGCCTTTGCATGTCTTTAGCTCTATAAGTCATCCCATTAATTGGTGCAGATTACATCTGACCAGATATAGCGGATAGGCTTGGTAATCACATACCAGATATAGTGGATAGGCTTGGTGATAACTATTGTCTCTGACTAGATATAGTGGATAGGCTAGGTGATCACATGTAGTCTCTGCTTTGCAGCTTATTGTTTGAGTTAGCTCGAGTTAGTTAGTTGCCAAGGCAACCAGTAGTCTAAGTCAGTAATTATGCATTGTTGAAGTAGTCAGTGTGTTAGTTGTGCACTGTTGTGCCCCTGTCAGTAAATGTTTGTTCTGGAATTATGGCGACCAGCACCTAGTTATAGTATGCGACATTTCTAGATTAGTACTGCTATTCTGACTTGGTACAGACAGTCCACTTCTCATCGCTCCCAACGGGATATTGTAGTTCCTTTGCCAGTTTTGACATATAAAGTTATTTCAGTTGCCATAGCAACAGTTGCCGTGGGTAATATTTTAATTTTCCTGAGTATTCTCTCTCGGGGGGGGGTTACCCATGGTGACCGAAATTGCATGACTGTGTGTGTGGGGGGGGGGTCAAAACCTGTTTGTGTAAGTGGGCGGTGTGTCAATGTGTGTGTCCAATTATGTGTCAAAAACTCCTAAACGGCTAGGCCGATCTTCAACCTTGGTGGGTAAGTACTCCAAATAAACCATTGTATCTCGCAGACAGAAGCCAGAGGCCAAAGGTCAAATTCGAATGGAAATCTTAATTCACTGAAATTTTTCCTTTGTTAGTAATCAATGGTCAGCTGTAAGTTAAGATGTGCACTTATTCTTGTAATCGTTGTAATCTTTAACTTTCTTCTCATATAGGACTTACAGAGAAACAACGAGTTTTCTACAAGGAATGAGCGGAATTCTGTTTCAGCTATAAGGGAACATGTTTATGAATTTATAATGCCAGTGATGGTAAGGTTAGTACAGGATTCCATTCTGTCGAGGTTCGGAGAGTGAGGCGCTGTAGAATTTTTTTTATTTATTTATTTTTTATTTATTTATTTGTTTCATCCCATAGTATAACAAGATGAGCAAGACAATATAACTGCAAATAATTAAAAAAAATGAAAGGAAGTAAACCAAGAAACCCTTTTGGGTTTAATCGAAGAGTAATCCCATCACAGACACTAGATAACCTTAACACCTATCAAAGAATTACCCCCATAAAAAAAATGGATGACTTTACCAAATAAGACCTATAACACTACCCCCACCACCACCAACTCCCACCCCTTGCAACGGATCCAATAATATAAAAAGGTTTTTATTGCTATTTTTCAGTTGTCGCCTGAATGAAGCCACGGAAGTATAAGATTTCAAGTTGATCGAAAGATTGTTGAATCATAGGAGAACAGGACTAACTGATTGTTGCGAATGCGGTAGACTTTAACAAGCAACTATACTTTTTTTTAAATGAGGTTGTTATTGTTTTATTAAACTAAACCAATACGGACGAAACATGCAGACTGCGCAAGAAAGTCGAATGAAACAATTCGACAATTAATTGCTGTCTGCGCTCCTCGCAGATGCCTTGTATTTCTTTTAACAACAACCTGAATATGCGGGATATTGTAAGGATGTCTTTGAACAATGTGACGAGGAATCGTCTGACGGGGTCTACCACATACAACCCGACAGTCTAGATCTATGGAACCATTTGCTGTTAACCGTAACAACACTATAGATGAAGGAGGCTGGCTGGCTCGTACGTGAATGATGATTTCCACAATCATCAATGCCTAGTAGAAAGTTGGCGTGATAGTTACAAATCTCTGTTATCAATAGTGTTTATTTTCATGACAGGTTACGATGCTTTGTCAATAGAGGAATGGCTTTCTCAACAAGAGGTCTTGACAATGACCGTTGGACTTCTCTCTGCGCTGATTATTATAACAACGGCTGGTGGGCGAGACTGTTTTCAAGCTCTTCCGAACTTTTCCGTGTATTGATGGCCCGCCCTCATTTGTATAACTTTCCAGGCGGTAAATCTTGCAACATCCAACTTATAGAAATAAAGATAAGGCCTTTGTAATGTCACAATATTTGATTCTGGATAGCTTAGCATAATATGTATATAAGTAATTAGAACGAAAGTCTGCAACCAGATGGTACCCAAATTACCATATTTCAAAGGCCATGTGCTATTTAAAGACTGGGAAACCAATGAATTTAAAGAAACTGTAGCCCCGCCCTCCAGCTGAAAAAGCACTTACTGTGGAATAAACCTCAAGAGAACATAATCATCAAAATAATAAGTCATTTTCAACTGATATTCTCTCTAACATTTTTATTGACATATACAAGATATTATAAAATTTCCAAAAGAAAAGAAAAGCGCAAAAAAAGAAACGTAATACGAGAAATTACCATATGTCCAAAGGCCATGTGCTATTTTAAGACTGGGAAACCAATGAATTTAAAGAAACTGTAGCCCCGCCCTCCAGCTGAAAAAGCACTTACTGTGGAATAAACCTCAAGAGAACATAATCATCAAAATAATAAGTCATTTTCAACTGATATTCTCTGTAACATTTTTATTGACATATACAAGATATTATAAAATTTCCAAAAGAAAAGAAAACGCAAAAAAAGAAACGTAATACGAGAAATTACCATATGTCCAAGGCCATGTGCTATTTTAAGACGGGGAAACCAATGAATTTCAAGAAACTGTAGCTCCGCTCTCCAGCTGAAAAAGCATTTACTGTGCTTTAGACCTCAAGAGAACATTATCTTTAAAATAATAAGTCATTTTCAACTGATATTCTCTCTTACATTTTTATTGACATGTACGCAAAAAAATTCGCAAATAAGAAACGTAATAAGAGAGAGATTCTAAAAAGTGTTTCCCAAGGACGATTGCCCTCTAATGTGCACTTCAGTTCATGTAGTTTCATATTGGATCTCTACGATTTGGTTTGATTAAACTCACTTCCCAATACACCTTCATTGCACTCTACCGTTATTATTACAGGTAGAATAAAAACCTCACAATTATAATTTTTCTAAAGGTCGTATCTGTGTTTGTCCGAACATATTTATTTCAAGTTTTAGGTATTGGTTAGTGGGATCATATCATGTTTTGATTCTGTAACAAAACGAAGGAGTGAAAGCCCTCTCTTAAAATACAAAGGATGCATTTTTAATGTCAACATGAAAACTTGTGTACTATACAGTTCTGAGCGTATAATATATCCATGTTAATGGAGGGGGGAGGGGGGTAGAAAACAAGAAAGGGTTAGGGAGAGGGGGAAATCTAAGGTGACGCATAGTTCGAGGAGTGGTACAATCAGACTTTGATTTGAGATCCAAACAACAATGAAACCGTTTGCAAAGGTGGAACCCCTGTGTATTACGTGCTACAAATTCCGGTCTCTATATGTGTTTTCATTAAGTAATTTTGTTGCCCTTAATTTTACAACAAAGTTGCACTTTTTAATAACCCTATTGTTAAGGATTAACAACAGGGTACATTATTTTAGTCCGCAATTCGTCTTCATGAAATAAAATGAATCTCTTTTGGTTAAAATAAGTTTGGCGTAATATTTATATCTCATGATGACTCGTTTGATTTCAAGGATTACTTTAAGGATTACTTTAAGCATCAAATTATTATAATTAAAACACATGCTGCCAGTCCGAGTTGTATTCTTATACAATTTAAATAAAAAACAAACAAAACATGCAGCTCATCTGTAGTTAACCCGATGGGCTATACTTAGTCTAACGTACAAACCATTTGTATACGTTACATAAATCTTTAGGAACGAAACGTGTATGGTCTCAAAAGTCATGTTTGCTATTGTATTAAACATTAATGTCATGCAACATTAAAGTGATAAATAAATGAACCGAGATGATCTAAGTTACCTTACATGGCTTATTCCAATGGTGCTTCACATATATAAACTACGTAGTTTGATGAAAAAAAAATGGAGGAGTATCAAAATATATGTGTGAACTCTACTCTCCTCATAAAAACAACAAACGGTTTATGATATCGTTTATCATGAAAATTGATAACAATAAAAACGTATACATACGTTTATATACCTCTATTAAAGTTAAACTTTGTCCCTGCAACAAATTTGTTTTGAGGCCTCTTCATATCAACATCATAAACATGCTACTTTGTAACATTTAATAGTACTTGAAAGGGAATAACATTGGATTAAACACTCGATTCTCATGGCTTTATCAGTTAAAACTGGTAAATTGTGAGTACCTGTTCATCAGATATAACTGATGTGTGTTACAATTTCTTAACATGTGTTACATTTATGACCAGTTGCTACTGAAAAGGACCTATACAAACACAAAATACTTAACACACAACTATATCCACATAATACAAACCAGACTACTCTAAATCTAAATATATATGTCCTCACAACATTATTGTGTGGCTAAGATATGAATTTATCAAATTTGGTGGTATCTACATCATTTGGGAACGGCAGAGTTAAAGATGTCAGACGGTGTGTAATGAATTAATGAAATTATAATTACAAAGAACATTGAAAGTGAGGAACACATTCCAACGGTATCAGGTTTCAAGGATAAAGAAAGAAGAATTCAGATTTTCAGTTTTGAAGACCATGCATTTGTCGTTATTGTATCCAAGACCACTTACTGCTATCTATTCCTAGGGAGAATCGACGGTTTAGTCAATGAAAATAAGTTATAGTCAATCAGCCAGTTCTTCAGTTATGGACAAGAAATTGAGATGAAATTACCAATAAACAGTTATTTATAACAGAATATATGTCCATCCATATAGGTGTTACATTGTCAGCAACCGAAAAAACAAAATAACAAGCAGTTAGTAGTGCATTTTGTATGAAGTGTCTCTTCACTATTTTATAAATGATTTATATAGTTTTTTAAAAGGTTTTTATAGTCTTTTACATCATTATGCTTACCCCTTCTCCGTGTCATTCATGACGAGTTCAACCTGATTAGTCCTTGCTTGGTATACACCCCCATAAAAGACGATGATTTCCGGGTGTCACGTGATCTACGAAATAACCAACGTTGTTTTCCGAATCTTTGCTAATGAAGCAGCTGCAGCAAAAACATACTTCACAAATGAGTATAATGAGTAAGATAAGAAAGAAAGATTTGTAAACATCGTTGATCACGTTTTTCTTTCCGGGCATATACCAAGCGAGGGCTAACCAGGTTGAACTCGTAAGGTAGGTCATCGGCATTCAATAACGTCCTAAACTTTAACAGTCACGTCTTTATCGTCAACCTTTGCTGAGGCTGTTTCTTTTTGAGAATCTTCACATTTCAGAGTGTCTTCTTTGTCTTGCACAAATCTACTCAGGTTTATACCACGGGCATTCTGTTAAATAAAAGAAAAAGCAACAAAATGATACTTAAAAAAACCCACATATCTGCATATTTTTCTACTTAAAGTATCAAAATTTTGTCCTCATGCTTATTGCTATCTATCTCACCTTCGAAATGATGGTAACAGGAGTCGCTCTCATGTAAAGGCTTATTAGATCAATTAATAGAGTAGAGCAATTCTCTGTGATCCAAACGAATATTACAACAGTTTAAGCAACTCTCTACTAAATGTGCGAGATTTAATTGCAAATGTGTAATCGATTAATAAAATATATTATTTAATGAATGCCTGCATTTGGTGATTTTAACATCGCATACGCATACGTGTGTGAACAACTGCTGGGCTACTGCCTTTGACTTGGAAGATTCTGTAAGTAATTTGCAAGTAGAAAATGCATGTATAGTTGAAAATGATGAACAGGTTTGTAAATACGCACTTGATATTCGTACCTTTGTTATCATGGAACACGAGAACTATATATTTCTAAACGTATATAATTACTTAACTAATGACGTTTATCCTAGCTATTTCTATACTCGGAACTATACTCGTAGATTCGTAGGGTTTATACGTCATGAAGTAGGCTATAGGGTCTAAATTTATCAATGAAGATATATTTACTTCATCATTACTCACTCTCCACAACCCCTATAGTGTTCGTCCTCGCTTTAGCGATGTTATTTTCAAATTGCGTCATACTCCTTCGAAATCAACCACATTTATTTACCTTAGCACTCAGAAAAGATGGTGTCTGGGTAAAATAACTCAATATCAGTGGGCATTTTGTTTTTCAAAACGACTCATTCTTTAATTATAATCCTACCGAAATTTATGAATGTAAGGTAAAATAGCTTCAATTGGTCATGCATAGCTTAGTAATTAAAACAGCTTAATAATTTGAAGATAGAGGGGTGGCATAAGGTAACTTTATAAAGTCCAAACAGTCGTGCATTCTTATTCTTTCAATACAAAATAGATCATTTGCTTAAAACATATCCCTTGGTATACTTCTTACGTTAAATATTTACCTGGCTACATGGAATATTTTTAGTGTTACTAATATATTACTATCTAGCGTGATCCC
This sequence comes from Apostichopus japonicus, assembly GCF_037975245.1. Taxonomy (NCBI): domain Eukaryota; kingdom Metazoa; phylum Echinodermata; class Holothuroidea; order Aspidochirotida; family Stichopodidae; genus Apostichopus; species Apostichopus japonicus. The sequence continues at coordinate 33,884,925 of NC_092569.1, forward strand.
ACTGCATTTTATGTTAACTATTATGACCAACACATTATGTAAAGAGATGGTTAAGACAGCTTTATGTTCTATCATGAAGTTGCAAAATGTTTTCATTAGTTGCTGAAGATATTGATTTATGAATCAGCAATGATGTATGCGGCCTTACCAAAAGCTTGGCCTAAATGTTTTAACCTCTAGATAATAAAAATAATACAGCCTTACACTATATATATATATATATATATATATATATATATATATATATATATATATATATATATATATCGAAATGATAATTTCACTTTTTCCAATAAATCAATTTATTCAATAAATACGGAAATGGTAATTTCATAATGGTGTCCTCTTGAAGTTAAAAGTGGCGTTTCATCACACACTGTAGCCAATATGCATCCCAGCCTACGCAGCCTATGCCATCTTGTAATTTAGACAAACGTTAGAGAAGAGGTTGGGTATGTTTTTACTAAGCGTTGCGCACCATGACTTGATAATTTCTACAAAACACAATCGATGTTAATTTAACTAATATCTTACCATATAGAATGCTGTTAATTCGCCGCGAGGTGTGGCCACCGCTATGCCACCAAATCCCTCCTTTGGAGTAATAGGTGCCATCATGGTGACCTTTACGTCAACTGTAAACTCGCTGATAAAGGTTCCTTTTTGGGTATACTGCATAACTACTTTGGGTACATCTTCATCCTCTTCATCGCTTTCTGATGAACCAATGGAAGGAAAAGACTTCTGACTTTCGTCACTGCCATCTTCGTCTATGTTGTCCATGTTTGAATCGGGAATATTAAGACTTAGCCTTTCCCATAACACGTACACTAAGCCTTGTTGATCTGCGCATATTTTCATTGGTCTATCATCGTCGTGTCGGCTGTGATACTGATATAACTGTTCGCCGAGGTCATTAATCGCCACGGCTTTACGTTTTCCATCACAAAGGAGAAGATTTCCATCTTTAGAAGATGAGAGCGAAACAGGATGCGCCATATCATCGACCTTAATTGGGATATTTGATATTTCCTCGGCTTGAAGGTTACACCGATAAAGTGACGTTGTGCCACAGATGCCAACAATTACTTCAAGTGCATCTAACCCTTGCGTGATACATGTAACCTCTGTTTGATTAGTACTTAGCTCAAAGGGACTGCGCTCGTCTTCCCCGTCATTATCTATATAATATAGGTCTGACGAGTTATTTATGATTGCCACGAGTGAGTCTTCAATAGTATGGTTCATCTTTGCAATAAGAACCTTTCCCTCTGTGTCCTCAAATGGAAGCTCAAGTGTGTCATAGTTACCAGTTGTTAAAGTGTCCTCTGTTTCTGTATTAAAAGTGTATACCTCCGCGTTCCCATCGGCAGCAATCGCCAACGTTAGAATATATTTGTCGGAGAAAGCTCTTAGATCAGTAATTGCTTCATCGATACTAGTAACATGCAATTGATGCCATTCTTCGTCGATGAATGGAGAACGATATAAACCTAGAAAAGAAGACATAGTTTCTTTCATTTCATCTTCGTCGAATTCGCTATCCTTTTCTTCGCCGCTGGGGATACTGCCCTTTTCGGAATCTGTCTCACCTTCAGATTCATCGCTCGTACTGCATTCAACTTCAACATCAGATCCGCTGCTGGGGATACTGCCCTTTTCGGAATCTGTCTCACCTTCAGATTCGTCGTTCGCACTGCATTCAACTTCAACATCAGATCCGCTTTCGTAATCTGAATAGCAAAAACACTTTGCAAGGTCCTGCCTCATAGAACGTGAGTCATTACGTACCCCTGAACAAGCTGTGAGAAATTCAGGGGCTGTCGAAAGAACAGACCAATTGTCAGCAGTCTCGGTTAAAACACGAGATGTTTTACAAATATTTTCCACTTTACTTTGAACATTAGTTAGGTATTTGTTTGATTTTTCAATGAAGTGTTTGGAGAACATCTTTCTAGTGTGAATCTCAAACATAATAAAGTCCTTGCCAGTTTTGAAGATTTGGAGTTTTCTTTCTGCTTTCTGTTTAATCTTCAGTTTCTTTTCTTTCAGTCTTCTCAAAGCAGATTTCATTTCTTTCTTAATTTTGTCTTTGTGTGCTTCACTGTACTCGTTGACTGTGCTTTCTAGTTTAATGTAATCTTCCTCAAGTTCTTCAAAAGCTTTTGTTAACAGTGCATCATTGCTTATCCTTTGCCTTATTTTTTTTGTAGAGGATTGAAATTTTTCTTTCATTCTATCGGCCGCTGTTGAAATTTCTTCAAACTTGTGACCAGGATGATGTATTGGAGCGCACACGGGGCATATCAACTTATCGCATGTTTGACAGCTGATATGCAAAGGCATGTCCTTGTGAGTAGGACATTTTGGTGTTTTGGATAGAGAAGTCACGGTTTGAGCATTAAATGTTACTGTGCCTGCTTCAATATCTTTTAACGTTACAAGATGAGTATGAAGTCGTAACATTTTCATCGACTTATGGCATAACATACAATCATTGCAGAGGAAACCACCACAATCAGGACATATCGCCACGACCTGCTTGGTCGTCTCACACGAACTGCAAATTTGTTTCTTGTGCTTGTCTTTCAGAGTGATCTCCAATTTCCGGCTTTCCAATATAGCTTCCAAGAGAAAATCACCTTTAAATCCATCGGCTCCACTTTCTGGTACATCTGTCTGTTGTCGACATGTAGGGCAATTGAAAATGGTATCCCTGGTAGCAATCCTATTGACAACTTGAGACAAACATTTTTTACAGAAGCGGTGAAGGCATGGTAACATTTTAGGCTCTTCCAAAGTATCAAGGCAAATGGAACAAAGTAAGATTTCCTCATCTAAGTTCGACGGGTTTGCCGTTGCCATGGTGAATTTCGATATATATTCTCCTTGAGGTTGACCTGAGTGGTGAGTGAAAAGTTACATCTGAGAGTTTATTTGCAGTATTAGGTATGTGGTAAATTAGACGCCTGTACAAAGAGGTTTACTTACAGAAATTATTATTCCTTCAAAACCACAATGGTTGTCACATTTTGATGCTGGAAACATCATTATATGTTGCGACAACGTTTACTTGTTTAGGTTCTTTCGAGAAATGTGGAAAAGGTTACTTAATCAATAGCGTAATATTACAGGGATTTTTATTATTTATCTCGTTTTCATTACTTTTTCACCTAGCTATTTATCCGGTAGTTTTAAAATAAAAGTACGTCTTCGCATTGAGAAAGAATATCGCTTTCTTTGCTATTTTATTCTTAAGATTACTCTTTGACACAATCAACATCTTGAGATTGAAAGTAACAATAAAAAACAATAAAAATAAAAGTCACGAAAGTCACGAAACATTTGCATCAATTTTACACAGTGGGTCAACATTCCAATCAAATGTTGAGGCGATTATTGATACGTCGAAAACATCAACAACAAAATTAGATTATATGACCCATTCCTATTTAGAGTTTTCAAGGCAATTACATTTGGCAGCTGAAGCAAAACAACAAGCCATTCACCATCAATTGGTCGATCGCCAGCCTACAGCAACGAATCGAAGCGGTGCAACCTTTGCCTCGGAGTAAGAGTCCCCATAGGTTAGACTTATTCTGACATGCCTAGAGAGTAAGTGTTTATGTCGGAGGACTAGTCCTCATAGGTTAGACAGAGGACTAGCCCCCCCCCCCCCCCCTCCATAGGTTAGACTTATTCTGGCATGCCCATAGAGTGTATGTGTTGTGCTTTGTTGTGAATGCTGTCATGGTAGTTACAAGAGAGCAATACAATAGAACCCGGCTGTTCGATTATCAATTATTAGTTTGTGGTGAACTTGCTACACTGCTGTTATCATAGCCTACATGTCCGTTCAAAGAAAGGTCAAAATAATTGACGAAAAATGTTGTTAGTTAACTATAGTTTTAGTTCAGTTCACTAAAACGAAGCAGTCACGATGAAACTAAAGGTGGGCGTTGTCAGACATTTGGATTTGAGAGGGAGAGGCGCACAGAACAATATTTGATGGTCGTATGCTGAGGGTAGTTCAAGCTGGAGCCAGGGGCGACAGTGAGAGAGTGGACGCGGGACGAGGGGCACGAGGCGCAAGGCCATACGGGCGTAGGGTCTCTCTAATGGGGGTCCAATGAGGTAAGTCCCCGTAGGCTCTAAAGTTTCATCGTTTTTCAGAAAAGTATACACAGAGAACTAAGATGATCATAATTGTATGCTAAATGTTGAAAGCCATCTGGGCATCATGTATTTGACATTTAGATCAAGAAACATTTGATAAGCATCAATGTGTTAGGTATGTTAGGTAAGCATCACAATTTTGCCCGCGTATGATATTCTATGTTTACTATACACTAACAAAACCAGCAGTATGAATACCCCATTGCACACATATATCATTCCCTATGAATTAATCCTTTCTATTGTAAAGAATATAACTTAAAAGGATCTGTGTTTTTAAGTTGTTTAATTTACTGTACCTACAGATTTTTCAACTTAACTTCCTGTTCAAGATGACGCTTGCTACAGTTCCTGATATGGATTGTCGGTTGTACTTCCTTGTCTGGTTGTAATGATACAGTACCTTTTTAGATTCCAATGCAGTCATTAAACTTTAAACTGTCGTTTTCAATCGTGTGATAGACCTATCTGTAGCCTTTGAACCCACATTAACATTATCGCACTTCACAAAAACTGAAAGAACTTTCCAGAGTACTCATAGTATAGATAGGCATCAATATGTTAGGTATGCGTTGCCTTTGCTATTCTATGTTTACTATACACTAATGACACCAGCAGTAGGACTACCGTATAACACGTAATGTACAAACACACTCAATAGAGTACACAAAGTGACAAAATATGAATATATTTACTGATTGAAGTTTAGTTCTCTTCGATGTTTGAAGGGTACAAAATGAACCTTCGATAGTTAATGTGGCAGCTGCAGAGTCATCGTTCGATATCCAACAAGCCAGTAAGGATTTTTTTTTTTATGCTAATACCTCTCTAAACTGTACTCCAATATCACGCTCTCAAAGCACTGGTATTGACTGTACACCTGGTTCCTATCCTTGAGCTGATTTAAACATGATATTTGTACTGCTCGTACTGACAATACGAGTGCTCTGAAGCGGAACATGACACTATTCAGCTTAGAAACAATTGTCCCAACTGGGTGTAGTCACAAGTCTGGTTTTCTCATGCAACTATATTTTGCGAATCCTGTGGACTATTTGGCACCTTCCAATCGAATGGGGCAGCGTTGGTGGGTGGGGGATGTCCAGATGATTTTTAGCTAAGATTCTGTCATCTGTGGGGCTAGTTTTCAGTTCGCAGTGCTCTTCAGCCGTGACGTTTTGGTTTCGCTGGGTGGGTGGGTTTACAAGATTTACTGATTTAATTGGTGTAAGCTGTGTGCAGGGGATTGGTTAGTTTGCTGTTTTGTGTTTGTTCTCTGTAGGTATTGTTTTTTTCTAAGGTCAGGGCAGGGCGGACGTCACATGGTACCCAGAATGACGTCATACTACAAAACATTCGTCACTATCATCAATATTTGGATTTCCGGAATATGTTAATCAGACTAGGCTATGAACGACGTAGGTATCACCTCGAAGGAGAATTTATATCATGTGGATTTTCTAGAACAGAATTCCACAAGGAATAAGAATATCGTGGGTAAAAAGCCCGAATCCTGAACGCAACCCCCGAAAAGGATTGTTCTTTCTTGAGGTGTGCTATTTTTTAAGGAAAAAATACCACAGGTTACATTTACATACAAAAAGGATAAAATGTGGTTTTAATAGACCATAGTTTCATAACGAATAAGAATATTTTGGGTAAAATGCCCAAATTCTGAACGCACCCCCGAAATTTTTTTTTTTTCTCGGGGCAGTCCCTTTGTTAAAAAATATACCATCAGTTACATTTACACACAAAGAAGATAAAAAAATCTTTATTAACCTCAAACTTTAAACCCAGCTTATATATTGGATGTGGTAACACTGTGGTGGTGGGGAGTACTGGGAAGTCTCTAAAGGCCCCCCCCCCCCTATTTAACCCTAAACGCACTGGCGGAGCATTATGAATTTTTTTGCAAAGGTTTTTAACCGTTTAAGATATAAACTACATTCTTTCATGACTTTACCCCACGTCTTGTGCACATTATGACACCACTTTTGTCCATATAGGGCCCCCTTTGGGTGAGTTGTGTACCAATTTGTGATGACGTCACAGAAATATTTTCGATTTTTACATTGACTTGTGTACAAAAATTTTAGTTTAAATAGGATACAAATACTCTGGGACAAATTTAAAAGTCTGTTTGCTTTGACGTACATAACAATTATGCTCACTTCATCTCCTGAATCGCTATCATTACTGTCGCCTAGAAAGTCATCACAATCATTATCTAGAAACAGTTTTTGCACATCGAAGTCTTCCATAACCTTCTCGGGCCATCCCAGCTCTAGTGATTCTCTCCATCCATTGTCGACAATGTTTCCAGCTTCATAACTACTTACGATCGCTGAGCGCCATTCTCTAGCAATGAAGTTTGATCTAATAAGGATAATATAGATTTGGAATGAGCTAATGTATATGGTCACAACTTCGACAGAGATGACCTCTTTCTGTTATGATACTGTAGAGCATTACCCCCTGTTACTGTAATGCATTCATGTTTGTTATAAAGTTGATACTAAGTGGCGCCTATTCGAACTATGTTTAGATCCCACGATGCAATATTACACGTTTTACTAGTTGCCATGATCACCGGAATTGCCAACCTTTTCATGAGCTGGTATGCTTCTAGAGTTGTAGCCATATGCCAGTAGACATGTCGATTTATCGTGTATTATCTGACCTGAGGAACCAATGAGGTCGTCTCTTTAGAATGTTAGCAAAGGCTTTAGCATGTCTTTAGCTCTATAAGTCATCCCATTAGTTTGTGCAGATTACATCTGACCAGATATAGCGGATAGGCTGGGTGATCACATACCATATATAGTGGCTAGGCTGGGTGATCACATATAGTCTCTGACCAGATATAGTGGATAGGCTAGGTGATCACTTATATTCTCTGACCAGATATAGTGGATAGGCTAGGTGCTCAATTATAGTCTTTGACCAGATAAAGTGGATAGGCTAGGTGATCAGATATAGTCTCTGCTTTGCAGCCTATTGTTCGACACAAGGGAGTCAGTTAGTTGACAAGGCAACCTCTAGTCTAAGTCAGTACTTGTGCATTCTTGAGGTAGTCAGAGTAAATGTTTCTTCTGGAACTAGGGCAACCAGCACCTAGTTATTGTATGAGTATCCTCTCTCGCGGGGTTACCCATGGTGGGGTACCCCAGGGTGACCGGAATTCCATGACTGTGGGAGGGGTCAATACTTGTCCGTGTATGAGGGGTAAGGGTGTGTCATTGTGTGTGCATCCAATTATGTGTCAAAAACTCCTCCTAAACGGCTAGGCCAATTTTCTTCAAACTTGGTGGGTAGGTACTCCAGGGTAAACACTTGTGTCTTGCAGACGAATGTTAGAGGTTAAAGGTCAAATTTAGTTAAACTCGAATGAAGATCTTAATCCACTGAAATTTGTCCTTTGTTAGTACTCAATGGTCAGCTGTAAGTTAAGATATGTGCACATATTCTTGTAATCGTCGTGATCTTTAACTATGCAGTATTCTTCTCATATAGCACTATGGAGAAACAACGAGTTTTCTACGAGGAATAAGCGGAATTCTGATTCAGCTATAAGGGAACATTTTAATGAATTTTCAATGCCACTGAAGGTTTACGGTTAGTAAAGGATTTCAGATTGTCAGGGTTCGGCGAGAGAGAGGTGCTGTATAATCAATAGGAGAACAGGACTGACTGGTTGTTGCGAATGCGGTAGACTTTAACAAACAACTATACAATTTTTTTTAAATGAGGTTGTTTTTTTTTAAAGTCGAATGAAACACTACGAAAGGCGAATGACACACTACGACAATGAATTATGTCTGCGCTCCTCGCAGGTGCCTCGTGTTCCTTTACCAGCAACCTGAATATGCGAGATCGTAAGGATGTCTTTGAACCATATGACGAGGAATGTTCTCACGTGGTCTACCTCATATAACCTGACGGATCTATGGAACCATTTGCTGTTTACTGAAACAACAATACAGATGAAGGAGGCTGGTTGGCTGGTATACATTACTTTATTATAACATCTGATCTCTGTGTGATCGTCATTAGACTATGTGAATTCAAAGTATTTCGGAGACTTTGAGAACCGAATAGATTCATTTGTTATTTGCTAATTACATCAAAACAAATTTGTATAAAAAATGATGGCTAAATTTTGCATATAAAACGGTATTTGTATTGTTCCAGAATAGAGAGTTAGATAATAGTCAATCGTGGGCAAATTCAACAAGGATTGTACTGCTACGTGACTCTAAATAAAGATAGAAACACGAAGAAATTCAAGTGCATGAAAATGTTTTACAAACAAATTAAGTGAATGATGATTTGCAAAAGAAATGCAAGTTATGATTTTCATAATCCTCAATGCCTAGAAGAAAGTTGGCGTGATAGTTACAAATCTCTGTTTTCAATATTGTGTATTTTCATGACAGGTTGCGATGGTTTGCCAACCAATCGAGGAATGGCTTTCTCAGCAAAAGGTCATGGCAATGACCGTTCGACATCTCTCTGCGCTAATTATTATAACAACGGCTGGTGGTTCAAGACTTTTCTCACAGCTTTCTCATAGCTTAGCATAATATGTATATAAGTAATTAGAACGAAAGTCTGCAACCAGATGGAACCCAAATTACCATATGTCAAAGGCCATGTGCTATTTTAAGACGGGAAAGCAATGAATTTCAAGAAACTGTAGCTCCGCCATCCAGCTGACAAAAGCACTTACTGTGGTTTAGACCTCAAGAAAACGTTATCTACAAAATAATAAGTCATTTTTTACTGATATTCTATCTATCATTTTTAAAAAATTTCCAAAAGAAAAGAAAAGCGAAAAAAAAATAGTAATACGAGAGATTATAAATATGGTTTCCCAAGAACTATTTCCCTCTAATGTGCACTTCAGTTCATGTCGTTTCATACTGGATCTCAATGATTTGGTTTGATTAAGCTCACTTCTCAATACACCTTCATTGCACTCTACCGTTAAAATTGCAGGTAGAATAAAACAAATTAAAATCATAATTTTTCTAAAGTTCGTATTTGTGTTTGTCTGAACATATTTATTTCAAGTTTTAGGTATTGGTTAGTGGGATCATATCATGTTTTGATTCTGTAACAAAACGAAGGAGTGAAAGCCCTCTCTTATAATACAAAGGCTGCATTTTTAATGTTAACATGAATGAATAGATCAAATTAAATTTTTCTTATGTACTATACAGTGCTGAGCCTATAATATATCCATGTTTAAGGAGGTTGGTAGAAAACAGGAACAGGTTCGGGAGGGGGTAAATCTAAGGTGACGCATAGTTCGAGGAGTGGTACAACAGACTTTGATTTGAGATCCAACAATAAAATTAGATGGAACCGTTTTGCAAAAGTGGAACCACTGTGTGGTACGTGCTATAAATTTCGATCTTTAAAGGTGTTTCCATTAATTTATTTTGTTTCCCTTAATTTTAAAACAACGTTGCACTTTTTTAATTACCCTATTGTTAAGGATTAACAACAGGGTACATTTAGTCCGCAATTCGTCTACATATATTAAAATGAATTTCTTTTGGTTAAAATAAGTTTAGCGTTCTCATTTGATTACTTTAAGGTTTACTTTAAGCAACAAATTATCATAATTAAAACACCATGCTATCAGTCCGAGTTGTATTCTCATACAACTTTTAATTAAAAACAAACAAAACATGCATCTCATCTGTAGTTAACTTGATGGGATATACTTAGTCTAGTATACAGACCATTTGTATACGATACATAATTCTTTAGGAACGAAACGTGTATGGTCTCAAACGTCATATTTGCAATTGTATTAAACATTAATGTCATGCAACATTATAGTGATAAATAAATGAACCTAGATGCTGACATCAAAGTTACCTAACATGGTTTATTCCAATGGTGTTTCAAATATATAAACAACGTAGTTTGATAAAAAATAGAGGAGTATCAAACTATATGTGTTAACTTTAATCTCCTCATAAATACAACAAACGTAATGATATCGTTTATCATGAAAATTGATAACAATAAAAACGTATACATACGTTTATATACCTCTATTAAAGTTAAACTTTGTCCTTGCAACAAATATATTTTAGACCTCTTCATATCAACATCATAAACATGCTACTTTGTAACTTGTAATAGTACTTGAAAGGGAATAACATTGGTTTAAACACCCGATTCTCATGGCTTTATCAGTTAAAATTGGTAAATGGTGAGTACCTGTTCATCAGATGAAACTGGTTTGTGTTACAATTTCTTAACATGTGTTACATTTATGACCAGTTGCTACTGAAAAGGACCTATACAAACACAAAAAACTTAACACACAACTATATCCACATAATACAAAACAGACTACTCTTAATATAAATATATATGTCCTCACAACATTATTGTGTGGCTAAGATATGAATTTATCAAATTTGGTGGTATTTACATCATTTGGGAACGGCAGAGTTAAAGATGTCAGACGGTGTTTAATGTAGTTATGAAATTCTAATTACAAAGAACCTTGAAAGTGAGGAACACATTCCAACGGTATCAGGTTTCAAGGATAAAGCAAGAAGAATTGAGATTATAAAAGAAAAATTGAAAATTTTGCAGACCATTTGCCGTTATGATATTCCAGACCACTTACTCTGATCTATTTCTTGGGAGAATCGAAGGTTTAGTCAATGAAAAGATATTCTTCAGTTATGGACAAGATATTGAGATGAGATTACCCAATAAACAGTTATATATAACAGAATATATGTCCTTCCATATAAGTGTTACATTGTCAGCCACTGGAAAAAAAAAACTTTGAACAAGCAGTAAGTAGTACATTTAGTATGAATTTTGTATACATATAAGAGCTAGCAAGATATAAGTATTATATTAATCGTTAGAGGGCAACATTGGTCAATATTAAATCATCCTCGATATAGGATGGAGTAGACGAAGGCCGCACTTTCCTTTACCGCATGACTGAGAATCTGTGAGTTTATATAATGGTTTATATCGTATTTTACATCATTATGCTCACCCCTTCTCCGTGTCATTCATTACGAGTTCAACCTGATTAGCCCTTGCTTGGTATACACTCCCCAAAAAACGATGATTTCCGGGTGTCACGTGATCTACGAAATAACCAACGTTGCTTTCCGTTTCTTTGCTAATGAAGCAGATGCAGCAGGAATATATACCTCACAAAAGAGTTGGTTGAGTAACAGCAACAGCAACAAAAGGATATTTAAAAAAAAACACACATATCTGCATATTTTCTCTCCTTAAAGTAGCGAAATTATGTCCTGGTTATTGACATCTATCTCTACTTACAAATTATTGGTAATGTGGGTCGCTCTCATGTAAAGACTTATTAGCTAAATTAATGAGTAGAGCAATTCACTGTGAAATATATTATTTCATATATGCCTTTGTGCATTTGGTGATTTTATACGTGTGTGAACAACTGGTGGGCTACTGTCTTTGGCTTGGAAGATCCTGTAAGTTATTTGCAAGTAAATTATGCATGTAGTAGAAAATGATGAACAGGTTGGTAAATACGCACTTGATATTCGAACTTTGTTATCATAGAACACGAGAACTATATATTTCTAAACGTGTATAATTATTTAACTAACAACGTTTATCCTACTACACTATACTCATAGATTCGCTGGATTCTCTGGATTTATGCGTCATGAAGTAGGCAAGAGGGTCTAAATTTATCAATGAATTAATCATATTTACTTCATTATCACTCACTCTCCACAACCCCCATATTGCTCGTCGTCGCTATAAGCGATGTTATTCCCAAGTTGCGTCATTCTCGTCCTAAATTAACTACATTTATTTTATATTATTACTCAGACATGATGGTGGGTAAAATAACTCCAAATGGGGATTTTGTTCTTCAAGCGACTCTTTTTTCTAATTCTAATTCTACCAAAGTTTCTGAGTGTAAGTGCATATAGCTTTAATTCGTAATTCACACAAAACATAGCTTAATAATGTAAAGATAGAGGGGTGGCATTGCTTAATATTCACAAATGAGCAGTCAAAACAGTCACGCATTCTTATTCTTTCAATATAATAACATTATTGTATTAAACATGTCCCTTTATATAATACTAACGTTAAATGTTTACCTGGCTACATGGAATGTGTTTAGTGTTACAAATATATAACTATATATAACTATGTAGTGTGATCCCACTGCATATAACTATTATAATCAACAGATTATGTGATGAGATGGTTAAGAAAGCTTTATTTTCTGTCATAAAGTTCCTTGCAAAATGTTTTCATTAGTTGCTGTTGATATTGAATTAAGAATCAGAAATGATGTATGCGGCCTTACCAAAATGTTGGCCTAAAATGTTTTAAACCTTTAAATATTAAATAAAGCATTACAATATATATATATATATAGCCTTACAAATTACAAAAAATGAAAAGAAAAATCAGATTGAAATTTGTATGTTCGATTTGGATTCCCAGAGCGAATTGATAGTATCCTTTTGAAGTTAAAAGTGGAATGTTAAGCTTTTTAACATTGAGATGATAATGGCACTTTTTACAATAGATCAATTTAGTCAATGAAAACGAAAACGGTATTTTCATGATGGTATCCTCTTGAAGTTAAAAGTGGCGTTTCATCACACACTGCAGCCAACATACATCCCAGTCTACGCAGCCTATGACATCTTGTAATTTAGACAAACGTTAGAGAAGAGGTTGGGTATGTTTTTACCTAAGCATTGCGCACCATGACTTGATCAATTTTACAAAACACAATCGATGATAAATTAACTAACATCTTACCATATAGAATGATGTTAAATCTCCCCAAGGGGAAGCCACCGCTATACCATCAAATCCCTCCATTGGAGTAATAGGTGCCATCATGGTTACATTCTCGTCAACTGTAAACTCGCTGATGAAGGTTCCTTTTTGGGTATACTGCATGACAACGTTGGTTACATCATCTGCTTTAACTTCATCATCATCTTCAACTTCATAATATTCATCCTCTCCATCACTGATACTGTGTTCAAGTGCTTGTGATATAAACAAGGAAAAAAGTCCAGATTCTTCCGCCTTCTCGTCGCTGCCATCTTTGTCCATGCTGTCCATGTTCAAATCGGGAATATTAATACCTTGCGTCCTCCACAACACGTACACTAAGCCTTGTTGATCTGCGCATATTTTCATTGGTCTATCATCGTCGTTTCGGCCGTGATACTGATATAACTGTTCGCCGAGGTCGTTAATCGCCACGGCTTTACGTTTTCCATCACAAAGGAGAAGATTTCCTTCTTTCGTAGATGAGAGAGAAACAGGATGTGCCATATCATCAACGTTAATTGGGATATTTGAAATTTCCTCGGCTTGAAGGTTAAACCGATATAGTGTCGTTGTGCCACAGATGCCAACAATTACGTCAAGTGCATCTAACCCTTGCGTGATACATGTTACCTTTGTTGGATTAGTACTTAGCTCAAAGGAACTCCACTTGGCTTCCCCGTCATTGCCTATGTAATATAGGTCCGACGAGTTTTGTATGATTGCCACAAGTGAGTCTTCAATAGTACGGTTCATCTTTGCAATGAGAACCTTTCCCTCTGTGTCCTGAAATGGAAGCTCAAGTGTGTCATAGTTACAAGTTGTTAAAGTGTCCTCTGTTTCTGTATTAAAAATGTATACCTCCGCGTTCCCATCAGCAGCACTCGCCAACGTTAGAATGTATTTGTCGGAGAAAGCTCTTAGATCAGTAATTGCTTCATCGATACAAGTAACATGCAATTGATACCATCCTTCGTCGATGAATGGAGAGCGAGATAAACCTGGAAAACAAGACATGGTTTCTTTCATTTCATCTTCGTCGGACACGCTACCCTTTTCTTCGCTGCTGGGGATACTGCCCTTTTCGAAATCTGTCTCACCTTCAGATTCGTCGTTCGCACTGCATTCACGTTCTACATCAGATCCGTTTTCGTTATCTGAATTGTCAAAAAACATTTTAAGGTCCTGCCTCATAGAACTTAAGTCATTAAGTACCCCTGAACAAGCTGTGAGAAATTCAGGGGCTGTCGAAAGAACAGACCAATTGTCAGCAGTCTCTGTTAAAATACGAGATGTTTTACAAATATTTTCCACTTTACTTTGAACATTGGTTAAGCATTTGTTTGATTTTTCAATGTAGTGTTTGGAGAACATCTTTCTAGTGTGAATCTCAGAAATAATAAAGTCCTCGCCAGTTTTGAAGATTCGAAGTTTTCTTTCTGCTTTCTGTTTAATCTTCAGTTCCTTTTCTTTCAGTCTTCTTATCGCCGATTCCATTTCTTTCTTAACTTCGTCTTTTTGTGTTTCAGTGTACTCATTGACTATGCATTCTAGTTTAATGCAATTCTTCTCAAGTTCGTCAAAAGGTTTTGTAAACACTGCACTATTGCTTATGCTTTGCCTTAATTCTTCTGTGGAGGTTTGAAATTTTTCTTTCATTCTATCGGCCGCTGTTGAAATTTCTTCGAATTTGTGACCAGGATGGTGTATTGGAGCGCACACGGGGCATATCAACTTATCGCATGTTTGGCAGCTGATATGCAAAGGCATGTCCTTGTGAGTAGGACATTTTGGTGTTTTGGATAGAGAAGTCACTGTTTGAGCATTAAAAGTGACTGTGCCTGCTTCAATATCTTTTAACGTGACAAGATGAGTATGAAGTCGTAACATTTTCATGGACTTATGGCATAACAGACAGTTATTGCAGAGGAAACCACCACAATCGGGACATATAGCCACGACCTGCTTGGTCGACTCACACGAACTGCAAATTTGTTTTTTGTGCTTGTCTTTCAGAGTGATCTCCAATTTCCGGCTTTCCAATATAGCTTCCAAGAGAAAATCACCTTTAAATCCATCGGCTCCATTTTCTGGTACATCTGTTTGTTGTCGACATGTAGGGCAATTGAAAGTGTCATTGATTTTGTTTACAACTTGAGACAAACATTTCTTACAGAAGCGGTGAAGGCATGGTAACATTTTAGGCTCTTCCAAAGTATCAAGGCAAATGAAACATAGTAAGATTTCCTCATCTAAGTTTGACGGGTTTGCCGTTGCCATGGTGAATTTCGATATTTATTCTCCTTGAGGTTGACCTGAGTGGTCAGTGAGGAAGTTACATTTGAGAGATTAATTCTAGTATTGAGAATGAGGCATATTAGATGCCTGTACAAAACAGTTTACTTACAGAAATTAGTATTCCTCAAAACCAGATTAACGCACTTTCAGTAGATGATATTTGTCTCTCTAATGATTGTCACATTTGGATGCTGTAAAACTGCATCTATTGCATCTATTTACTTATTTAGGTTCTTATGTAAGAATTATGGAAAAGATATAACTTATCAATATTATTACAGGAATGTTCAATATCCATCTCATTTTTATTACTTTTTCAAGTTATAATATAAAATAACACTCTTCGGATAGAGAACGAATCTCCCTTTTTTTGCTATTTCATCATCAAGATTACTCTTAGACAACATCAACATCTTGAGATTGAAAGTAAAATAAATCGTTGTATATAAGTCAAGGTACATTTGCATCAATTTTATACAGTGGGTCAACATTCCAATCAAATGTTAAGGCGATTATTGATACGTCGAAAATATCAACAACAAAATTAGATTATATGATCCATTTCTATATAGACTTTCAAGGCAATTACATTAGTGGGCCAAATTCTTATGCAAGCTTCATACAAATTAGCACACTACACTGCAATAGGCAAAACACTGCAAGTGGATTTATCCGGGCATGTTGTCAATCGCCAAAGTTAGTGAACATAAATAGGGAGGAGGCGATACCCCTTCTGTCTGATCAGAACAGAAGGAAAACAAAGCAAGGTCTCGCAAAAGAGCAGAAATCAGCATAATGGACCTGCTGAAATTCTCTAATTAGGAGCCGTAACACTATCTATCTTGCAATGTTAAACTTATTAAGTACATGAATAATGGACAACTGACTGTGCAACTCTAGACAATTGAAAGGAGAACATAAATATATGGATAGATTGGGATTCAAGCCGGTGTCAGAAGTTACTAGTTGGATTAACGTTCTTGTCATCAATCTCTTTTCGAATGTTCAAATCTGTAATGGAACGGTAACCTGCTGTTTTGCACTTTTCTGCTTTTACACAACAATTATTAGTTATTATAACAATATAACATGGTCTGTGCGCCAACTATGCCTAGTTGTCCTAATCATTCACTGAGTCATCACATTAACCATAAACGCAAACCTCCTGTTCCTATATACTTATCTTAATACTTGTGTGAAGGTTCTAGCGGTTGTGGTTCCACGCGCGGAGATGTGTTATGTACACACACCTGCACTCACGCGCACACACACATATAGATATATATATATAGTTAGATATACGTCAATGTTAACTTCTTCATTTTGTTTAATTGCGTTTTAGTGGAAGAAGAATCAAATGACGCATCGTTTAGTAGTATTGAGGGAGTGTCCAAATATATTCGATGATGTCAAAAAGGTTAATAAATAAACATCAAACAAAGTAAGATACCTAGACTGTAAGTGTTTATTTCGGAGGACTAATCCCCCATAGGTTAGACTTATCCTGATATGCCTAGACTGTAAGTGTTAATGTCGGAGGGCTAGTCCCCATAAGTTAGACTTATTCTGGCATGCCCATAGAGTGTAAGTGTTTATGTTGTACTTTGTTGTGAATGCTGTCCATGCGAGAGGGGCACGAGGGCACGAAGATACGAGGGCACGAGGGGCACGAAGGCGTTGGGTCTCTCTAATGGGGTCCAATGAGGTAAGTTTGCTGACGCTCTGCAGTTTTTATCGGTTTATCAGAAAAGTACATACAGAAAATTAAGATGATCATGATTGTGTGCTAAATGATGAAGAACCAAATAACCTCTCTGTGACATAAACTCTTGGTCACAGAGTCTTTTACTTATATTTACTAAGGCACATAGAAGAGGGCTATAACTAACCACATTTGTATACACATTTGATGCAACAGGTTTTCACCTGTGATTAAGCATGAATATTTCATGGAATTAAGACAAAAGGTGCTTCTACGATATAGTGTGGGTGAGGGGTGAATAAACTCGGGAACAGGAAGTAAGTAGTTACTCTTAGGACAAAGAGGCATGCAAGCACATGTTTAAAGTAATATGATGGGTGTATTACTACATTGCAGTATGCAGCGTAATTTTGCGCGCGTTTGATACTCTAGGTTTACTATGTACTAACAAATCCAGCAGTAGGAATACCCAAATAGCACAAATATATTATTCATATTTCCTATTAAGCAAATCAATCCTTTCTACTGTAAAGAATATAATTTAAAAGTATCCGTGATTTTAAGTTGTTTAATTAACTGTACCTACAGATTTTCAACTTACCTTCCTGTACAAGATGGCGCTTGCTACAGTTCCTGATATGGATTGTCGTTTGTACTTCCTTGTCTTGTGATTATGATACAGTACCTTTGCAGCTTCCAGTTCGATCATTAAAGTTTGAAATTTCGTTTACCATTATGTGATAGGCTTATGTGTAGCCTTTGAACCCAGATTAATATTATTGCACTTCACAAAAACCGAAAGAACGTTCAAGAGTACTCATAGTAAAGATATGCATCAATATGTTAGGCATGCTTTACAATACTTCCCGCCTATGATATTCTATGTTAACTATGCACCAATGAAACCAGCAGTATGACTACCGTATAGCACATAATGTACAAACACACGCAATAGGGTACATATAGTGACAAAATATGAATAGATATATTGATTGAAGTTTAACTCTTTTCGATGTTTAAATGGTACAAAGTAGACCTTCGATGGTCAATGTGGCAGCTGCGGAGTCATTGTTCGATATCAAACAGCTATACTAGTTGTTCCAAGCCTAGTTTTCTCATGCAACTATTTTATGCGAATCCTGTGAACTAGTTGGCATCTTTCTGTCGGCTGGGGCAGCGTTGGTGGGTGGGGGATGTCCAGTTTTTTGAAGCTGAGATTCTGTCATCTGTTGGGATAGCTTCTAAGATGTTTTCTAGTTGAGATTATGTCATCTGTGGGGATAGGTTCTAAGAGGTTTCGTAACTGTGATTCTGTCATCTGTGGGGATAGGTTGTAATATATTTTGTTGCTGTGATTCTGTCATCTGTGGGGATAGGTTCTTAGATGTTTTGTAGCTGTGATTTTGTCATCTGTGGGGAAAGGTTCTAAAATATTTTGTAGCTGTGATTTTTTTATCCGTGGGGACAGGTTCTAATATGTTTTCTAGCTGTGATTCTTTCATCTGTGGGGATAGCTGGCGCGTATCCAGGATTTTCTACCCCGGGGGCGCGAATTACTATCTAAGTGGAGCACCACCATCGGTTGGCGGGCAGCGTACAAGACAATTTATGGTTTTGATACCCCAGCCCCTGCCCCCCCCCCCAGATCACCGAAAATGGCACTTCTCGGGCTCAAAAATGACCAACCAGATATACACTTTCGCCTGAGATCCAAGTTTTTCCCAATAGTTTTTTTTTCCATCCATAACCTTTTTGAAGATTGTCACCAGTTACACATCATGTTCGACCTCATCGCATCTCCTGTGGATCGTTGATTTTGTAGGTGATTCTACGTCGCGGCCCACAATACCCGTCAGCCCCACTTTTCAAAGTTTTAAGCCCATTATTTGTTTAGAATTTTAAGCCCATTATTTGTTCAGAATTTTAAAATTCCCATTTCTCGTGAATAAATTCACTTAAAAAAATCCCATAATGTTACAACCAATATAGAAGAACCTCCTTCAACCCCTAACAGACCCGTCAAATTGCACGAATAGAGGGAATATGATGAAGAATGTTGGTCAGGGAATTTTCGAAAATTCAGACACAGTTAATCTTTTGGTGTACAAATATTAAAACCTCTTGTAACGGCTACTGTAAAATTTCTTTGATGGAAATGAAAAAATACCAGATATATCCGAAACCGAACACTACACATAGTTTGGAGGCTGTTCATCCTGGAACGCCATCTTCATGCTCACTGATATGATGCGATATCTGCTGGTTGCTTTACAAATTGGAAAATATTGAAATGAGACTGAAATAAATAATTTTTATCTGTTTATTGTGCTATGCCCCACATTCTTTTCATTTCGAAAGGCCCACAGTTTCAAGTTTATTACACACTGAAGGCTTCGGTTCTCTATCTGCCTCCAGTTTAGGGATTCCGAAGATCTTGGGATTTTCATCCCTAGATATCGCCAGATATTGCTAGATATCCATACAGTACATTGTCCTTGGGATTTCTTGGGATTTTTCGGGGCCTGATCTTGGGAAATTGCAAAATCGGGAGTGGTCACACTCCATTTAGGTCAGTGCACGACCTCTAGACGTCACTAATACACAACCCAAACACTTCGTCCCGTTCTGGCGTAGTGACGAATGTTCAAGATAGACAAGGAATTTGCATGGGTTATATGCAGGTATATCAACATACGTGTTTTAGTATATTTTTCTTGAGTGATATGGATGGGGTCGGATATATAATGAGGGGAGGTAGGATAGAGGGTAAGGAGAACCGGCTGTTGAAAGGGGTGGTATATTGGTCTTATTCATTTTAAAAAGAACGCCCAAAATTCGATGCAATGTATTAAATAGACAAGGAATTTGTATGGGTTATGGGCGGATATAAGTGTTATAGTATGTTTTTCTTGGGTGACATGGATGGTGTCGGATAGAGGGATGTCGAGGTAGGGAGGGCAAGGGGAGCCGGCTGCTGAAAGGGTGGCATATTGGTCCTATTTATTTTAAAAGAACCCCCGCCATTTTCAACAATGTATAACATAGACAATGGATATGATGAGATGTGAAGACCTGCGGTTGCAATAATAATAATAATAATAGATGGCGTAATCTGTTAAGTCGGAACTCTTATGAAGCACACAGACTACAGAAAATTGTGCACAATTCTTCGTTTTCAAGTTAGTGTATTACGTGAATTGTCTCTGACGATAGTTTCTAAGTACCCGTTAAAAGTTTCGGAAGCTTTTCCACTATACTATCCCCTTAAACGGAATGTGAAATTTTTCTTACGCTAACAGGCACATTCATAATATCCAACCCAACCTCGTGTGAATCATCAGTTTTAAAGAAGGAAACAACTGTGCCATTGTTCAAGTGTTTCCAAGTTGTACTATAGTATGTTGTTCCTTCTTTTTATTTCCTTCCAGTATACATTTAAAATTTATAGAGAGGAGTCATATAAAACCTCAACAAGAAGAATAATAATATAAAAAGGATTTTTTTTAAAGATGATAGGATATCATATCATATCAAAAACATTTACACATACACAAGTTAATACATAAAACCATATAACAAACAGACTTCAACAAACAGTCCAAGAATAACTAATATAAAAGGGGGAAAATGTTAAGATGAAAGGATATCATATAAAATACATCTACACATACAAAAGTTAATACACAAAACGATATAACAAACAGACTACAAAAAAAGGTTCTATGTGCTCGGATGGAATGTATAAAGCAGCGCGGTAAATAAATGAGTTTCTGTAAACTTACGTTCGGTATTTTGTGGGGATTTTTTAGATTTCTGCTCGATTTGTGCAGGAGACTTGTTAGTACAGTATACAAAGGGTGCTTCTGATCACTGTAAATCTTATTAGCCATTCTTGTAAACTCAGTACTTGCAGCAGCAGCAGCATTTTCTTAAAGTATGTTGTAATCTAAATTAAATAAAGCTGATGTGTATTTAAGAAACTTTATTCTTCTTTCTTTGCTTTTCTTGCAATATAAAATGGTCCCAGACAGGCACTGTATAGATCCCACGCGCCAGGGTAGAATACTGGTATTGAAAACATTTCCCTTAGCATTTTGGTTAAAGAGAGACACAATATAAGCCACACTAGATACTATATAATATACCCTTTTTAATACCTTGATACATTGCAAGAAAAGGTCAAACTGTCGTCGCTGTATACTCCCAGTACTCAGTTTTTGGAGGTTCTAGCCACCTCAGATCCCTCAATAATAATATACGTTGCAATCTTGATGTAATCAGACGTTCATGTTTTATGGTTTTATTTTCAAAAACAAATTACCTTTATTTTGGAGGGTTAGGCAATGAAGTCTTGCCGTCACATGTTGGAACTATGTCATTTACAGAACACTGATAAATTTAATGGTCAGTGTCAACAGAGGTCTTAGGAATTGTGCATGATACAGCAGTATCATCGGCATATTTTGTAAAATTAATGTGTGAATTTGACCTAATTTAATAAGTATATATAGCAAATAATATAGCAGATAATGCCCCCCCCCCCCCCCCTTAAGGCACACCAACCTTTATTTCCGATATTTCGGATAACATTTTATCCAAGTTAACTTGTCTAGACCATCCTTGAAGAAATTGTGTCAGCCAATGAACACGCCATGTTTCTTTGATAAATCGTAGGATCTCGGTGTGATATAAGTTCCTTTTGAGGGTTTGGGGTTCCTTCCCTTAAATCCTTAGGTATGGTTAAGCTAACACTAAGAATGACTTTAATTAATTAACCTTGGTCTAGGTAGTGTAGTCTTCGCGGTCACAATTAAAATGTCAGTGATGTATTCATCATTTTTATACGAGTTGCACCCATTGTCAACAATGTCCGTCAGTGACTTACACCACCTGTTTCCTCATTTACTCACAGCTCTAATTAAACACTGTTACATCGATTCAGTAGAGATAAATATCGTTACTCCAGTCTACTGACTATAGCTACTGGTGCAACAGATACAAGCATGTACTGCAATTATAACACCTAGCTACTATTCAGGTATATTATTGTGGACCCATTGGCCATTCTGTTTCGCGAGTTATTCTATCGTGTACGAAATGCTGCATTAATCAATTAAATGACGAGTTGGAAATAATAAAGATATTACCTTTCCATGATCCTGGGTGTTTTCAAATGGCAGTTAGTTGATTCTCAAATAAGTATGACATGGTTGTTATGTTCGGCTTGTTCCAAAGGGTAATAATCGTCGTTATGCAAAAACACATGGACCTAAGACAAATTGTGATACTGAGTGGTTATAATGACTAAAGTATTCGTCAGTATGTGAAAACGAGAGTGGGGCTTGGGTGGACATTCGTCAAAAATCAGTCCGAAAAAACGATAAAAATAGATAGTTTTAGAACTACCGATTCTTCACCCTCGAAATAGATAAGAACAATATCTAAATCAATTTCGCTAGAAAACGGGGACGACTTGTTATCGATGAAGTGGTGTGTTGCCGGATTTTGTACTATCTTGGTAATATCTTGGTACTACGGGCGAAGGTCATTAATTAAGTTTCGTAACTCATCGGGAAGCGATTAGAGGTGTAGTGCGTAGGGTTGTCGGGTGCGCATTTTCATGCAGGTGGGAACAATCTCGATCAAGTAGTGATGGGACAGTCCGCCCCCCCCCCGCCCCTGATACGCACTTGGATCCACTTCATGGTATTCACAGTAGATGTGCTCCATTCTCCAATCGCATGCGGAATTTATTTTTAGATTCATTGTACGAGTTACGGTACTAGGTTTGGGGTAACAATTAGCATTCAGGTCGTTTATTTATAAATTTTATCTCTGGATGGCAAAGTTGCATCGAAGGACATAGGTCTAGTGCAGTTCGCATATAGATCCTGATCTAATACCGAAATCCATCATGTTCCCCGACGACTGGTTTCATAGCACAATTGTACATGTTTAAGGCGTCCATACACACTGACGCGTAATGATAGACCATATATAGTATATATATATATATATATATATATATATATATATATATATATATATATATATATATATATATATGGAGTTGTCAGTGTAAGGTGTAGGGTGAGGCGCACGCCCCTTCCGATATCCTCGATCCGTCACTGGCTAAACAAACAAAAGTAAACACAAACACCGCCACCCGATTCACTCAGAGATAAAATCTTACAGTTTAGTACCACAGTAAAAAATACTAAAACGTGTTGATAAATCGGTAGCATGTTGTATAGGGTTACGTTAAGAACTGGGCATATGTGTAATCCTAGCAAATGCATCATGTATGGTGCGATTTATCAGCACGATCCTATTCGTACTATACGAGGTATAAAACTAACAGTAATACTATTAATATTAGTAGCCTATAGTTACTGTGTTCTCTGTGTGTATCGGTTGCACACACACGCCATTGTAGAATAGAAGCAATCTGTTATAACTATCCTTAAATTAATCAATACTAAAATTAATACGTACAAAATGCAGGTGTAGTACTTCTATTATTTCCCATTATCCCTGTAGTTGTTGTTCCTTGCATAGTTATGTTCCCAGATTCCAATGACAATTTGTCCATTTTCTTTTGGTTTAAGGAGAATTGGTATATAGGTCTGCTAAATAGGAGCGCACATGTTCCGGTTGTGGTCTCTGGCAAGCGTCATAAGTTACGACTAGGTATTTTAAGTATATATATATAGACATATGTTACTCAACCTTGGTTTCCCTTACGAATCCAATATTAATAGGATAGGTTTTGTTTTATCCTCTCGTTTAGTGTTAACCTAACAGTAATCTACGTTATTTCATGTTCTGTGTAATCTTTGGTAGAAGAAGTAAAAAGTTCTAGGAACAAGTTTTGTCCACACCCTAGACAATGTGTAGCCGAGCTTACGGTAATATCTGGTGTGGTACTGTGGGATGAATAATTTCGTTCAAACTTTAAGCCAGAAGAATGTTGAAATTAATTATATTAATTTTTAAACAGGTAAGAATTAATTTTTTAATTTTGCCCCAGACCTTTCCATAATCGTGTCATTTTCGAAGTGCATTCCTTGTGTATTTTAGTTGTGAACGTGTATACATGGTAATTTTGTGATGGCAATATGCACACAGAATAGCAGTCCACTGTGTAAGTTTCTATTTATGTAAGTGATCTCCTGAGAAAGCAGAATGCACACAGGTTGTATTTATTACTTAAAGCGTTTTATTTTGTTCTATCTACATGTGCAGTCTTTATTTATTGTGATCTATATAAATATTGCTTCATTTTAACTGTTGTTTAGTACTATGTTTATAGGGTTGATTACTGCCAACCAGGACAAGCTATGTGTGTAACGTTATGATGTGACCTACATTGAGTGAATATAATAGTATCGTAAGTATAAGTTTAGGTTGTTGTTGATCAAACGAAAACCCACATTTGGGATATTTATTGGTTTTATTAGACCTAAAAATTGTTATGATACTGTAGAGCATTACCCCATATTACTGTAATGCATTCATGTTTGTTATATGGTTGATACTAAGTGGCGCCTATTCGAACTATGTTTAGATCCCACGATGCAATGTTACACGTTTTACTAGTTGCCATGGTGACCGGAATTGCAAAACTTTTCGTGAACTGGTATGCTGATAGAGTTGTAGCCATATGTCAGTAGACATGTCGATTTATCGTGTATTATGTGACCTGGGATCTAATGAGGTTGTCTCGTTAGCATGTTAGCAACGGCCTTTGCATGTCTTTAGCTCTATAAGTCATCCCATTAATTGGTGCAGATTACATCTGACCAGATAAAGCGGATAGGCTTGGTGATCACATACCAGATATAGTGGATAGGCTTGGTGATCACATGTGGTCTCTGCTTTGCAGCTTATTGTTTGAGTTAGTTCAAGTTAGTTAGTTGCCAAGGCAACCAGTAGTCTAAGTCAGTAATTATGCATTGTTGAAGTAGTCAGTGTGTTAGTTGTGCACTGTTGTGCCCCTGTCAGTAAATGTTTGTTCTGGAATTAGGGCGACCAGCACCTAGTTATAGTATGCGACATTTCTAGATTAGTACTGCTATTCTGACTTGGTACAGACAGTCCACTTCTCATCACTCCCAACGGGATATTGTAGTTCCTTTGCCAGTTTTGACATATAAAGTTATTTCAGTTGCCATAGCAACAGTTGCCGTGGGTAATATTTTAATTTTCCTGAGTATTCTCTCTCGGTGGGGGGGTGGGGGGGTTACCCATGGTGACCGAAATTGCATGACTGTGTGGGGGGGGTCAAAACCTGTTTGTGTAAGTGGGCGGTGTGTCAATGTGTGTGTCCAATTATGTGTCAAAAACTCCTAAACGGCTAGGCCGATCTTCAACCTTGGTGGGTAAGTACTCCAGATAAACCATTGTATCTCGCAGACAGAGGCCAGAGGCCAAAGGTCAAATTCGAATGGAAATCTTAATCCACTGAAATGTTTCCTTTGTTAGTAATCAATGGTCAGCTGTAAGTTAAGATATGTGCACTTATTCTTGTAATCGTTGTAATCTTTAACTTTCTTCTCATATAGGACTTACAGAGAAACAACGTGTTTTCTACGAGGAATGAGCGGAATTCTGTTTCAGCTATAAGGGAACATGTTTATGAATTTATAATGCCAGTGATGGTAAGGTTAGTAAAGGATTCCATTCTGTCGAGGTTCGGAGAGTGAGGCGCTGTAGAATTTTTTTTATTTATTTATTTATTTTTTATTTATTTATTTGTTTCATCCCATAGTATAACAAGATGAGCAAGACAATATAACTGCAAATAATTAAAAAAAAAAATGAAAGGAAGTAAACTAAGAAACCCTTTTGGGTTTAATCGAAGAATAATCCCATCACAGACACTAGATAACCTTAACACCTATCAAAGAATTACCCCCATAAAAAAATGAATGACTTTACCAAATAAGACCTATAACACTACCCCCACCACCACCAACTCCCACCCCTTGCAACGGATCCAATAATATAAAAAGGTTTTTATTGTAATTTTTCAGTTGTCGCCTGAATGAAGCCACGGAAGTATAAGATTTCAAGTTGATCGAAAGATTGTTGAATCATAGGAGAACAGGACTAACTGATTGTTGCGAATGCGGTAGACTTTAACAAACAACTATACCTTTTTTTTTTAAAATGAGGTTGTTATTGTTTTATTAAACTAAACCAATACGGACGAAACATGCAGACTGCGCAAGAAAGTCGAATGAAACAATTCGACAATTAATTGCTGTCTGCGCTCCTCGCAGATGCCTCGTATTTCTTTTAACAACAACCTGAATATGCGGGATATTGTAAGGATGTCTTTGAACAATGTGACGAGGAATCGTCTGACGGGGTCTACCACATACAACCCGACAGATCTATGGAACCATTTGTTGTTAACCGTAACAACACTATAGATGAAGGAGGCTGGCTGGCTCGTACGTGATTGATGATTTCCACAATCATCAATGCCTAGTAGAAAGTTGGCGTGATAGTTACAAATCTCTGTTATCAATAGTGTTTATTTTCATGACAGGTTACGATGCTTTGTCAACCAATAGAGGAATGGCTTTCTCAACAAGAGGTCGTGACAATGACCGTTAGACTTCTCTCTGCGCTGATTATTATAACAACGGCTGGTGGTTCGAGACTGTTTTCAAGCTCTTCCGAAATTTTCCGTGTATTGATGGCCCGCCCTCATTTGTATAACTTTCCAGGCGGTAAATCTTGCAACATCCAACTTATAGAAATAAAGATAAGGCCTTTGTAATGCCACAATATTTGATTCTGGATAGCTTAGCATAATATGTATATAAGTAATTAGAACGAAAGTCTGCAACCAGATGCTACCCAAATTACCATATGTCAAAGGCCATGTGCTATTTAAAGACAGGGAAACCAATGAATTTAAAGAAACTGTAGCCCCGCCCTCCAGCTAAAAAAGCACTTACTGTGGTTTAAACCTCAAGAGAACATAATCATCAAAATAGTAAGTCATTTTCAACTGATATTCTCTGTAACATTTTTATTGACATGTACAAGATATTAACAATTTACCAAAAGAAAAGAAAAGCGCAAAAAAGAAACGTAATACGAGAAATTACCATATGTTAAAGGCCATGCATGTGCTATTTTAAGACGGGGAAACCAATGAATTTCAAGAAACTGTAGCTCCGCTCTCCAGCTGAAAAAGCATTTACTGTGCTTTAGACCTCAAGAGAACATTATCTTTAAAATAATAAGTCATTTTCAACTGATATTCTCTCTTACATTTTTATTGACATGTACGCAAAAAATGCGCAAATAAGAAACGTAATAACAGAGAGATTCTAAAAAGTGTTTCCCAAGGACGATTTCCCTCTAATGTGCTCTTCAGTTCATGTAGTTTCATATTGGATCTCTACGATTTGGTTTGATTAAACTCACTTCCCAATACACCTTCATTGCACTCTACCGTTATTATTACAGGTAGAATAAAAACATTACAATTATAATTTTTCTAAAGGTCGTATCTGTGTTTGTCCGAACATATTTATTTCAAGTTTTAGGTATTGGTTAGTGGGATCATATCATGTTTTGATTCTGTAACAAAACGAAGGAGTGAAAGCCCTCTCTTAAAATACAAAGGATGCATTTTTAATGTCAACATGAAAACTTGAAAACTTGTGTACTATACAGTGCTGAGCGTATAATATATCCATGTTAATGGAGGGGGGGGGGGTAGAAAACAAGAAAGGGTTAGGGAGAGGGGGAAATCTAAGGTGACGCATAGTTCGAGGAGTGGTACAATCAGACTTTGATTTGAGATCCAAACAACAATGAAACCGTTTGCAAAGGTGGAACCCCTGTGTGTTACGTGCTACAAATTCCGGTCTCTATATGTGTTTTCATTAAGCAATTTTGTTGCCCTTAGTTTTACAACAACGTTGCACTTTTTAATTACACTTTTGTTAAGGATCAACAACAGGGAACATTTAGTCGCAATTCGGCTACATGAAATAATATGAAATTCTTTTGGTTAAAATAAGTTTGGCGTAATATTTATATCTCATGATGTCTCGTTTGATTTCAAGGAATACTTTAAGCATCAAATTATTATAATTAAAACACAATGCTACCAGTCCCAGTTGTATTCCTATATCACTTTTAATTAAAAACAAACAAAACATGCAGCTCATCTGTAGTTAACCCGATGTGCTTTACTTAGTCTAACGTACAAACCATTTGTATACGATACATAAATCTTTAGGAACGAAACGTGTATGGTCTCAAAAGTCATGTTTGTTATTGTATTAAACATTAATGTCATGCAACATTATAGTGATAAATAAATGATGCCGACATAAAAGTTACCTTACATGGCTTATTCCAATGGTGCTTCACATATATAAACTACGTAGTTTGATGAAAGAAATGGAGGAGTATCAAAATATATGTGTGAACTCTACTATCCTCATAAAAACAACAAACGTAATGATATCGCTTATCATGAAAATTGATAACAATAAAAACGTATACATACGTTTATATACCTCTATTAAAGTTAAACTTTGTCCTTGCAACAAATTTGTTTGAGGCCTCTTCATATCAACATCATAAACATCCTACTTTGTAACATGTCATAGTACTTCAAATGGAATAACATTGGTTTAAACACCCGATTCTCATGGCTTTATCAGTTAAACTGGTAAATTGTGAGTCCCTGTTCATCAGATATAACTGATGTGTGTTACAATTTCTTAACATGTGTTACATTTATGACCAGTTGCTACTGAAAAGGACCTGTACAAACACAAAATACTTAACACAACTTTATCCACATAATACAAACCAGACTACTCTAAATCTTAATATATATGTCCTCACAACATTATTGTGTGGTTAAGATATGAATTTATCAAATTGGGTGGTATTTACATCATTTGGGAACGGCAGAGTTAAAGATGTCACACGGTGTTTAATGAATTGATGAAATTCTAACTACAAAGAACCTTGACAGTGAGGAACACATTCCAACTGTATCAGGTTTCAAAGATAAAGAAAGAAGAATTAAGATTTTAAGTTTGAAAACCATTTGTCGTTATTGTATCCAAGACCACTTACTGCGATCTATTCCTAGGGAGAATCGACGGTTTAGTCAATGAAAATAAGTTACAGTCAATCAGCCAGTTCTTCAGTTATGGACAAGATATTGAGATGAGATTACCCAATAAACAGTTATATATAACAGAATATATGTCCTTCCATATAGGTGTTATAGTCAGCCACTGGAAAAAAAACTTTGAAAAAGCAGTTAGTAGTGCATTTTGTATGAATTTTGTATACATATAAGAACTAGCAAGAAAAAAAGAATTATATTAATCACTATAGGGCAACATTGGTCAATGTTAATTCATCCTCGATATAGGATGGAGTAAACGAAGGCCACAGTTTCCTTTATCGCATGACTGAGAATCTGTGAGTTTATATAAAGGTTTATATCTTCTTTTACAACATTATGCTCACCCCTTCTCCGTGTCATTCATTACGAGTTCAACCTGATTAGCCCTCGCTGGGTATACACCCCCATAAAAGACGATGATATCCAGGTGTCACTTGATATATGAAATAACCAACGTTGCTTTCCGTTTCTTTGCTAATGAAGCAGATGCAGCAGGAATATACCTCACAAAAGAGTTTAATGAGTTAGATAAGGAAGAAAGATTTTTTAACATCGTAGATCACGTTTTTATTCCGGGTATAAACCAAGCGAGCGCTAACCAGGTTGAATTCGTAAGGTAAATCATCGGCATTCAATAACGTCCTAAACTTTAACAAGCACATCTTTATCGTCGACCTTTGCTGAGGCTGTTTCGTTTTGAGAATCTTCACATTTCAGGGTGTCTTCATTGTCTTGCACAAATCTACTCAGCTTTATTCCAAAGTCATCCTGTTAATAAAAGAAACAGCAACAAAATGATACTTTAAAAAAACCCACATATCTGCATATTTTCTCTCCTTAAAGTAGCAAAATTATGTCCTGGTTATTGCCATCTATATATCTCTACTTACAAATTATTGGTAATAGGAGACGCTCTCATGTAAAGGCTTGCTAGTTCAATTAATAGAGAAGAACATTTTTATGTGATGCAAAGAATACTACAACATTTTAAACAACTCTCTACTTAAGGTGAGCGATTTAATTGCAAATGTGTAATCGATTAAAAAAATATACTATTTCATGTATGCCTTTGTGCATTTGACTCTTTTTCTAATTCTTATTCTACTGAAATTTCTGAGTGTAAGTTAAAATAGCTTTAATTGGTCAGGCACACAAAATATAGATAATTAATTTGAAGATAGAGGGGTATCGTTGCTTAATGTTCACAAATATACAATCCAAACAGTCATACATTCTTATTCTTTCAATATAAATAACATAATTTTATTAAACATGTCTCTTGGTATAATACTTTCGTTAAATGTTAACCTGGCTACATGCAATGTTTTTAGGGTTAAAAATACCCACATATCTGCTTATTTTCTCTCCTTAAAGAAGCGAAATTATGTCCTGGTTATTGCCATTTATACAACACCTAATTGTATTCTGGTCATTTGATTGGTCAATTGCTCGTTGATTGCATGCAAAATTCGCTCTATTCCACTATATGAAATAGAACCATGGGTTATACTTTTTTGGTAGCAATTTTTTCAATGGTAAGAGAGCAGAGAAACTTGTCTGTTCAAAACAATCTGTTGCATGAGTGCATTTTACCCATCTTAATACAATATGTTGTGTAAAACAAATAATGGTTTCCATTCGTGCAATAGTGCAAATATTTCATTCGCTGAAAGATGTTATTTGTTCCATTCAACTCGGCTGCGCCTCGTTGCATGGAACATTCCGTCTTTCAACTCATGAAATATTTGCACTATTGCACTCATAACCATTCATTATTTGTATACTATCTCTACTTACAAATGATTGGTAATAGGTGTCGCCCTCGTGTAAGGGCTGGCTAGCTCAATTAATAGAGAAGAGCAATTCTCTGTGATCGAAACGAATACTACAACAGTTTAAGCAACTCTCTGCTGAATGTGCGCGATTTTAATTGCAAATGTGTAATCGATTAATAAAATATATTATTTCATGTATGCCTTTGCGCATTTGGTGATTTTACATCGCACACGCATACGTGTGTGAACAACTGGTGGGCTTCTGTCTTTGACTTGGAAGATCATGTAATTTGCAAGTAGAATATGCATGTAGTTGTTAACATGGAACACGAGAACTGTATATTTCTAAACGTAAATAATTATGTAACTAACAACGTTTATCCTACTACACTATACTCGTAGATTAGTAGGATTCTTTGATTTATGCTTCATGAAGTAGGCTAGAGGGTCTAAATTTATCAATAAAGATATCATATTTACTTCATTATCACTCACTCTCCACAGCCCCTATAGTGTTCGTCCTCGCTATTAGCGATGTTATTCCCAAGTTACGTCATACTCCTTCTAAATCAACCACATTTATTTATCTTATCACTCAGAAAAGATGGTGTCTGGGTAAAATAACTCCAAATGGGGATTTTGTTTTTTTCAAAAAGACTCATTTTTTAATTATAATCCTACCGAAATTTATGAATGTAAGTTTAAATTGGTCATGCACACAAAACATAGCTTAATAATTTGAAGATAGAGGGGTGGCATAGCTTAATAATGTTTACAAATATACAGTCCAAACAGTCATGCATTCTTATTCTTTCAATACAAATAACATAATTTGATTAACATGACTCTTGGTATAAATACTTACGTTAAATGTTTACCTGGCTACATGGAATAGTTTTAGTGTTATAAATATATTACTATCTAGTGTGATCCCACTGCATATTATGTTAACTATTATGATCAACACATTATGTAATGAGATGGTTAAGAGAGCTTTATGTTCTATCATAAAGTTGCTTGCAAAATGTTTTCATTAGTTGCTGTTGATATTGATTTATGAATCAGCAATGGTGTATGTGGCCTTACCAAAAGCTTGGCCTAAAATGTTTAAACATCTAAATATTAAAATAATATAGCCTTACAATTTATTTATATATATATATATATATATATATATATATATATATATATATATATATAGCCTTACAAAAAAATTTCCGCAAAATAAAAAAAATTCTAATTTCACTTTGGATGTTCAATTTGGATTTCCAGAGCGTATAATAGTATCCTCTTGAAGTTTAAAGTAGCGTTCTTGGGAATTTTTAAACTTCTAAACATTGAAATCATAATTTCACTTTTTTCAATAAATCAATTTATTCAATAAATTCGAAAATGGTAATTTCATAATGGTATCCTCTTTAAGTTAAAAGTGGCGTTTCATCACACAATGTAGCCAACATGCGTCCCAGCCTACGCAGCCTATGACATCTTATAATTTAGACAAACGTTAGAGAAGAGGTTTGGTTTGTTTTGACCTAAGCGTTGCGCACCATGACTTGATAATTTCTACAAAACACAATCGATGTTAAATTTACTAACATCTTACCATATAGAATGCTGTTAATTCGCCCCGAGGGGTGGCCACCGCTATGCCATCAAATCCCTCCTTTGTAGTAATAGGTGCCATCATGGTGACCTTTCTGTCAACTGTAAACTCGCTGATCAAGGTTCCTTTTTGGGTATACTGCATAACTACTTTGGTTACATCCTCTTTATCGCTTTCTGATGAACCAATGGAAGGAAAAGACTTCTGACTTTCGTCACTATCATCTTTGTCTATGCTGTCCATGTTCGAATCGGGAATATTAATACCTTGCGTCCTCCATAACACGTACACTAAGCCTTGTTGATCTGCGCATATTTTCATTGGTCTATCATCGTCGAGTCGGCCGTGATACTGATATAACTGCTCGCCGAGGTCATTAATCGCCACGGCCTTACGTTTTCCATCACAAAGAAGAAGATTTCCATCTTTCGTAGATGAGAGAGAAACAGGATGCGCCATATCATCGACGTTAATTGGGATATTTGATATTTCCTCGGCTTGAAGGTTACACCGATAAAGTGTCGTTGTGCCACAGATGCCAACAATTACTTCACGTGCATCTAACCCTTGCGTAATACATGTAACCTCTGTTTGATTAGTACTTAGCTCAAAGGAACTGCGCTCGTCTTCCCCGTCATTATCTATATAATATAGGTCTGACCAGTTATTTACGATTGCCACAAGTGAGTCTTCAATAGTATAATTCATCTTTGCAATGAGAACCTTTCCCTCTGTGTCCTGAAATGGAAGCTCAAATGTGTCATAGTTACAAGTTGTTAAAGTGTCCTCTGTTTCTGTATTAAAAGTGTATACCTCCGCGTACCCATTGGCAGCACTCGCCAACGTTAGAATATATTTGTCGGGGAAAGCTCTTAGATCAGTAATTGCTTCATCGATACATGTAACATGCAGTTGATACCATTCTTCGTCGATGAATGGAGAACGAGATAAACCTGGAAAACAAGACATGGTTTCTTTCACTTCATCTTCGTTGTACTCGCTATCCTTTTCTTCGCTGCTGGGGATACTGCCCTTTTCGGAATCTGTATCACCTTCAGATTCGTAGTTTTTACTGCTTCCACTTTCTACATTAGATCCGCTTTCGTTATCTGAATTGTTAAGACATATGTTAAGGTCCTGCCTCATAGAACTTAAGTCATTAAGTACCCCTGAACAAGCAGTGAGAAATTCAGGGGCTGTCGAAAGAACAGACCAATTGTCAGCAGTCTCGGTTAAAACACGAGATGTTTTGCAAATGTTTTCCACTTTACTTTGAACATTGGTTAAGCATTTGTTTGTTTTTTCAATGTAGTGTTTGGAGAACATCTTTCTAGTGTGAATCTCAGACATAATCCAGTCCTTGCCAGTTTTGACGATTCGGAGCTTTCTTTCTGCTTTCTGTTTAATCTTCAGTTCCTTTTCCTTCAGTCTTCTCAAAGCAGAGTCCATTTCTTTCTTAATTGCATCTTTTTGTGTTTCAGTGTACTCATTGACTGTGCTTTCTAGTTTAATGTAATCCTCCTCAAGTTCTTCAAAAGGTTTTGTAAACACTGCACTATTGCCAATGCTTTGCCTTAATTCTTCTGTAGAGGTTTGAAATTTTTCTTTCATTCTATCGGCCGCTGTTGAAATTTCTTCAAACTTGTGACCAGGATGATGTATTGGAGCGCACACGGGGCATATCAACTTATCGCATGTTTGACAGCTGATATGCAAAGGCATGTCCTTGTGAGTAGGGCATTTTGGTGTTTTGGATAGAGAAGTCACGGTTTGAGCATTAAATGTTACTGTGCCTGCTTCAATATCTTTTAACGTTACAAGATGAGTATGAAGTCGTAAAATTTTCATTGACTTATGGCATAACAGACAGTCATTGCAGAGGAAACCACCACAATCGGGACATATAGCCACGACCTGCTTGGTCGACTCACACGAACTGCAAATTTGTTTCTTGTGCTTGTCTTTCAGAGTGATCTCCAATTTTCGGCTTTCCAATATAGCTTCCAAGAGAAAATCACCTTTAAATCCATCGGCTCCATTTTCTGGTACATCTGTCTGTTGTCGACATGTAGGGCAATTGAAAATGGTATCCCTGATAGCAATGTTGTTGACAACTTGAGACAAACACATTTTACAGAAGCGGTGAAGGCATGGTAACATTTTAGGCTCTTCCAAAGTATCAAGACAAATGGAACAAAGTAAGATTTCCTCATCTAATTTCGACGGGTTTGCCGTTGCCATGGTGAATATTGATATATATTCTCCTTGAGGTTGACCTGAGTGGTGAGTGAAAAGTTACATTTGAGAGTTTAATTGCAGTATTAGGATTGTGGTAAATTAGACGCCTGTAAAAAGAGGTTTACTTACAGAAATTATTATTCCTCTAAAACCACAATGGTTGTCACATTTGGATGCTGGAAACATCATTATATGTTGCGACAAGTTTTGCTTATTTAGGTTCTTTCGAGAAATTTGCAAAAGGTAAGTTAATCAATAGCGTAATATTACAGGGATATTTAATATTCATCTCGTTTTCATTACTTTTTCGTTAAGCTATTTATCCGGTACTTATAAAATAAAAGAACGTCTTCGCATTGAGAAAGAATATCGCTTTTTTTGCTATTTTATTCTTAAGATTACTCTTAGACATTATCAACATCTTAAGATTGAAAGTAACAAAATCGTTGTATAAAAGTCACGAAACATTTGCATCAATTTTATACAGTGGGTCAACATTCCAATCAAATGTTAAGGCGATTATTGATACGTCGAAAATATCAACAACAAAATTAGATTATATGACCCATTCCTATTTAGAGTTTTCAAGGCAATTACATTTGGCAGCTGAAGCAAAACAACAAGCCATTCACCATCAATTGGTCGATCGCCAGCCTACAGCAACGAATCGAAGCGGTGCAACCTTTGCCTCGGAGTAAGAAACCCAATAGGTTAGGCTTAATGTGACATGCCTAGACTGAAGTGTTTATGTCGGAGGACTAGTCCCCATAGGTTACACCGAGGATCAGCCCCCCCCCCCTCCATAAGTTAGACTTATTCTGGCATGCCCATAGAGTGTATGTGTTTATGTTGTGCTTTGTTGTGAACGCTGTCATGGTAGTTATAAAAGAGTACCCGGCTGCTCGACTATCAATCAATTATTAGTTTTTGGTGACCTTGCTACACTGCTGTTATCATAGCCTACATGTCCGTTCAAAGAAAGGTCAAAGTAATTGACGAAAAATGTTGTTAGTTAACTATAGTTTTAGTTCAGTTCACTAAAACGAAGCAGTCACGATGAAACCAGAGGTGGGCGTTGTCAAACATTTGGATTTGAGAGGGAGAGGCGCACAGAACAATATTTGATGGTCGTATGCTGGGGGTAGTTCAAGCTGGAGCCAGGGGCGACAGTGAGAGAGTGGGCGCGGGACGAGGGGCACGAGGCGCAAGGCCATACGGGCGTAGGGTCTCTCTAATGGGGTTCCAATGAGGTAAGTCCCCTGACGCTCTGAAGTTTTCATCGTTTTTCAGAAAAGTATACACAGAGAATTAAGATGATCATAATTGTATACAAAATGTTGAAAGCCATCTGGGCATCATGTATTTGACATTTAGATCAAGAAACATTTGATAGGCATCAATATGTTAGGTAAGCATCACAATTTGCCCGCGTATGATGTTCTATGTTAACTATACACTAACAAAACCAGCAGTATGAATAACCCATAGCACATATTTATCATTCCCTATGAATTAATCCTTTCTACTGTAAAGAACATAATTTAAAAGGATCTGCGTTTTTAAGTTGTTTAATTTACTGCACCTACAGATTTTCAACTTACCTTCCTGTACAAGATGGCGCTTGCTACAGTTCCTGATATGGATTGTCGGTTGTACTTCCTTGTCTGGTTTTAATGATACAGTACCTTTGCAGCTTACAGTTTTAGTCATTAAGCTTTAAAATTTCGTTTTCAATCGTGTAATAGACCTATCTGTAGCCTTTGAACCTAGATTAATATTATCGCACTTCACTAAAACTGAGAGAACGTTCCAGAGTACTCATAGTAAAGATAGGCATCAATATGTTAGGTATGCGTTGACTATGCTATTTTATGTTTACTATACACTAATGACACCAGCAGCATGACTACCGTATAGCACATAATGTACAAACACACTCAATAGAGTACACAAAGTGACAAAATATGAATATATTTACTGTTTGAAGTTTAGCTCTCTTCGATGTTTGAAGAGTACAAAATGAACCTCCGATAGTCAATGTGGCAGCTGCAGAGTTATTGTTCGATATCCAACAGTTATTGTTGTCAAAAGCCAGTTAGGAATATTTCTTATGTTAATATCTCTCTAAACTGTACTCCAATATCATGCTCTCAAAGCACTGGTATTGACTGTACACATGGTTCCTATCCTTGAGCTGCTCGTACAGACAATACGAGTGCTCTGAAGCGGAACATGACACCATACAGTATAGAAACAATTGTCTCAACTGGGTGTAGTCACAAGTCTGGTTTTCTCATGCAACTATATTATGCGAATCCTGTGGACTATTTGGCATCTTCCAATCGACTGGGGCAGCGTTGGTGGGTGGGGGATGTCCAGATGATTTGTAGCTGAGATTCTGCCATCTGTGGGGATAGGTTCTAAGATGTTTTGTAGCTGAGATTATGCCATCCGTGGGGATAGTCTTAAGTTCGCAGTGCTCATCAGCCGTGACGTTTTGGTTTCGCTGGGCGAGTCATGTAAAAGGCATTTTGCTTTTAATCGCTGTAGAAGGCTTCTTATGGTGGGTTTACAAGATTTGATGATTTAATTGGTGTAAGCTGCGTGCAGGGGATTGGTTAGTTTGCTGCTTTATGTTTGTTCTCTGTAGGTATTGTTACCATGGGCGCAGATAGCTTTTCTAAGGTCAGGGCAGGGCGAACGTCACATGGAATCCAGAATGACGTCATACTACAAAACACTCGTCACTATTATCAATATATGGATTTCAGGAATATGTTAATTAGACCATGAATGAGCTAGGTATCACCTGGAAGGAGAGTTTATACCATGTGGTTTTTCTAGACCATAATTTCATAAGGAATAAGAATATCTTGGGTAAAATGCCCAAATCTTGAACGCACCCCCGAAAAGGGTTGTTCTTTCTGGGGGTCCACTTTTAAGGAAAAAATACGAGAGGTTACATTTACACACAAATA
The DNA here is from genome assembly GCF_037975245.1 of Apostichopus japonicus. Taxonomy (NCBI): domain Eukaryota; kingdom Metazoa; phylum Echinodermata; class Holothuroidea; order Aspidochirotida; family Stichopodidae; genus Apostichopus; species Apostichopus japonicus. The sequence continues at coordinate 33,922,726 of NC_092569.1, forward strand.
GAATAAAATGTGATTTTTCTAGACCATAATTTCATAAGGAGAAATAATATCTTGGGTAAAAAGCCCAAATCCTGTACGCACCACCGAAAAGGCTTTTTTTCTCGGGGGTGTGCATTTGTTTAAAAAAATACCATCAGTTACATTTACACACAAAGAAGATAAAAAAACTATTATTAACCTCAAACTTTAAACCCAGTTAGTTAATTAAGCCTTATATATTGGATGTGGTAACACTGTGGTGGTGGGGAGTACTGGGGGTCTCTAAAGGACCCCTATTTAACCTTAACTGCACTGGGGGAGCATTATGACATTTTTTTGCAAAGGACGTGAACCGTTTTAGATATAAACTAGATTCTTTCATGACTTTACCCCACGTCTTGTGAACATTATGACACCACTTTTGTCCATATAGGGCCCCTGCAGGGTGAGTTATGTACCAATTTGTGATGACGTCACAGAAATATTTTCGATTTTTACCTTGACTTGTGTACAAAAACTTTAGTTTAAATAGGATAAAAATACTCTAACTTGGGAAGTTAATTTAGAAGTCTGTTAGCTTTGAAGTACATAACAATTATGCTTACTTAATCTTCTGAATCGCTATCATTACTGTCGCCTAGAAAGTCATCACAATCATTATCTAGAAACAGTTTTTGCACATCGAAGTCTTCCATAACCTTCTCGGGCCATCTCAGCTCTAGTGATTCTCTCCATCCATTGTCAACAATGTTTCCAGCTTCATAACTACTTACGATCGCTGAGCGCCATTCTCTAGCAATGAAGTTTGATCTAATAAGGATAATATAGATTTGGAATGGGCTAATGTATATGGTCACAACTTCGACCTCTTTTCTGTTATGATACTGTAGAGCATTACCCCTTGTTACTGTAAAGCATTCATGTTTGTTATATGGTTGATATTAAGTGGCGCCATTACGAACTATGTTTAGATCCCACGATGCAATATTACACGTTTTACTAGTTGCCATGGTCACCGGAATTGCCAACCTTTTCATGAGCTGGTATGCTTCTAGAGTTGTAGCCATATGTCAGTAGACATGTCGATTTATCGTGTATTATGTGACCTGAGGAACCAATGAGGTCGTCTCGTTAAAATGTTAGCAAAGACTTTAGCATGTCTTTAGCTCTATAAGTCATCCCATTAATTTGTGCAGATTACATCTGACCAGATATAGCGGATAGGCTAGGTGATCACATACCAGATATAGTGGATAGGCTAGGTGATCACATATAGTCTCAGGCCAGATATAGTGGATAGGCTAGGTGATCAGATATAGTCTCTGCTTTGCAGCCTATTGCTCGACATAAGGGTGTCAGTTAGTTGACAAGGCAACCTGTAGTCTAAGTCAGTACTTATGCATTGTTGAAGTAGTCATGCAGAGTAAAAGTTTGTTCTGGAACTAGTGCAACCAGCACCTAGTTATTGTATGAGTAACCTCTCTCGGGTGGTTACCCATGGTGGGGTACCCCAGGGTGACCGGAATTCCATGACTGTGGGAGGGGTCAAGACTTTTCTGTGTATGTGGGGTTAGGGTGTGTCATAGTGTGCATCTAATTATGTGTCAACAATTCCTCCTAAACGGCTAATTTTCTTCAAACTTGGTGGGTAGGAACTCCAGGGTAAACACATGTGTCTTGAAGAGATGTTAGAGGTTAAAGGTCAAATTTAGTTAATCTCGAATGAAGATCTTAATCCATTAAAATTTGTCCTTTGTGAGTACTCAGTGGTCAGCTGTAAGTTAAGATATGTGCACATATTCTTGTAATCGTCGTGATTTTTAACTATACAGTATTCTTCTCATATAGCACTTATGGAGAAACAATGAGTTTTCTACGAGGAAAAAGCGGAATTCTGATTCAGCTATAAGGGAACATTTTAATGAATTTTCAATGCCAATGAAGGTTTACGGTTAGTAAAGGATTTCATACTGTCGAGGTTTTTGAGAGAGAGGTGCTGTAGAATCAATAGGAGCACAGCACTAACTGATTGTTGCGAATGCGGTAGACTTTAATAAACAACTATACATATTTTTTAAATGAGGTTGTTATTGTTTTATTAAACCAATACGGACGAAACATGCTGACCGCGCAAGAAAGTCGAATGAAACATTACGACAATTAATTGCTGTCTGCGCTCCTCGCAGATGCCTCGTATTTCTTTTACCAACAACCTGGATATGCGAGAGATTGTAAGGATGTCTTTGAACAATGTGACGAGGAGTCGTCTGAGAGGGGTCTACCTCATACAGCCTGACGGATATATGGAACCATTTGCTGTTAACAGTAACAACCCTATAAATGAAGGAGGCTTGCTGGATGGTATACATTACTTTATTATAACATCTGATCTCTGCATGATCACCATTAGACTATGTGAATTCAAAGTATTTCGGAGACATACTTTTGAGAACCGAATAGATTCATTTGTTACTTGCTAATTACATCAAAACAAATTTTTATAAAAATAGGATGACTAAATTTTGCATATAAAACGGTATTTGTATTGTTCCAGAATAGTTAGAGAGTTAGATAATAGTCAACCGTGAGCAAATTAAACAAGGATTGTACTGCCACGTGACTCTAAATATGGATAGAAACACTAAGAAATTCAAGTGCATGGAAATGATTTACAAAAAAAAAATTAAGTAAATGTTGATTTGCACAAGATATTCAAGTGAATGATGATTTTCACAATCCTCAATGCCTAGCAGAAAGTTGGCGTGATAGTTACAAATCTCTGTTATCAATATTGTTTATTTTCATGACAGGTTACGATGCTTGCCAACCAATAGAGGAATGGCTTTCTCAACAAGAGATCGTGACAATGAACGTTGGACTTCTCTCAGCGCTGATTAGTATAAAAACGGCTGGTGAATCAAGACTGTTCTCACGCTCTTCCGAACTTTTCCGTGGATTGATGGCCCGCCCTCATTTGTATAACTTTCCTGGTGGTAATCACAACATCCAACTTATATAAATAAAGATACGGCCTTTGTTATGCCACAATATTCGATTCTGGATAGCTTAGCATAATATGTATATAAGTAATTAAAACGAATGTCTGCAACCAGATGGAACCCAAATTACCAAATGTTAAAGGCCATGTGCTATTTGAAGACCGGGAAACCAATGAATTTCAAGAAACTGTAGCTCCGCCCTCCAGCTGAAAAAGCACGTATTGTGGTTGAGACCTGAAGAATACATTATCTCCAAATAATAAATAATTTTCAACTGAAATTCTCTTTAGCATTTTTATTGACATGTACTAGATATTAAAAATTTTCCAAGAAAAAAGAAAAGCGAAAAAAAGAAAAGTAATACAAGAGCTTCTCAATATGGTTTCCCAAGAACTATTTCCCTCTAATGTGCACTACAGTTCATGAAGTTTCGTATTGGATCTCTATGATTTGGTTTGATTAAGCTCAATACACCATCATTGCACTCTACCGTTATTATTACAGGTAGAAAAGGTAGAAAATATTAATATAATAATATTTCTAAAGGTCGTATTTGTGTTTGTCCGAACAAGTTTAGGTATTGGTTAGTGGGAAAATATCATTTTTTTGATTCTGTAACAAAAAGGAGTGAAAGCCCTCCCTTAAAATATAAAGGCTGCATTTTTAATGTCAACATGAAAACTTGAAGACTTGTGTACTATACAGTGCTGGGCCTATAATATATCCATGTTAATGGGGGGGGGGGGTTAGAAAACAGGAAGGGGTTCGGGAGAGTGGTAAATCTAAGGGGACGCATAGTTCGAGGAGTGGTGCAAACAGACTTTGATTTGAGATCCAAACAACAGAATCATATGAAACCGTTTTCAAAAGGGAAACCTCTGTGTGTTACGTGCTACAAATTCCGGTCTTTAAATGTGTTGCCCTTAATTTTACAACAACGTTGCACTTTTTAATTACCCTATTGTTATTGGATTAACAACAGGATACATTTAGTCCGCAATTAGTCTACATGAAATAAAAAGAATTTCTCTTGTTTAAAATAAGTTTAGCGTAATATTTATATCTCATGATGTCTCATTTGATTTCAAGGATTACTTTAAAGATAACTTTAAGCATCAAATTATTATAATTAAAACATATGCTGCTAGTCCGAGTTGTATTCTTATACAATTTAAATAAAAAACAAACAAAACATGCAGCTCATCTGTAGATAACTTCATGGGCTATACTAAGTCTAACACACAGACCATTTGTATACGATAAATAATTCTTTAGGAACGAAACGTGTATGGTCTCAAAAGTCATGTTTGCAATTGTATTAAACATTAATGTCATGCAATATTTTAATGATATTTACATGAATCGAGATGCCGACATCAAAGTTACCTAATATGGCTTATTCCAATGGTGTTTCAAATATATAAACTACGTACTTTGATGAAGTAGTATCAAACTAGATGTGTAAACACTACTATCCTCATAAAAACAACAGAGTACGTAATGAAATCGTTCATCATGAACATTGATAACAATAAAATCGGATACATACGTATAGACACGTCTATTAAAGTTAAACTTTGTCCTTGCAACAAAATATAATTGTTTTAGGGCCTCTTCATATCAACACCTTACACATGCTACTTTGTAACATGTAATTGTACTTGAAAGGGAATAACATTGGTTTAAACACCCGATTCTCATGGTTTTATCAGTTAAAACTGGTAAGAGGTGAGTACCCGTTAATCAGATGAAACTGATGTGTGTTACAATTTCTTAACATGTGTTACATTTATGACCAGTTGCTACTGAAAAGAACCTATACATACACAAAATACTTAACACACAATTATATCCACATAATACAAACCAGACTACTCTAAATCTCAATGTTTATGTCCTCACAATATTATTGTGTGGCTAAGATATGAATTTATCAAATTTGGTGGTATTTACATCATTTGGCAGACGGCAGAGTAAAGATGGTAGACGGTGTTTAATGAATTCATGAAATTCTAATTACAAAGAACCTTGACAGTGAGGTTTCAAGGATACAGCAAGAAGAATTGAGATCATAGAAGAAAAATGGAAAGTTTTGAAGACCATTTGTCGTTATGGTATCCCGCACCACTTCTATTCTATGATCTATTTTTAAGGAAAATCGACGGTTTAATCAATGAAAAGAAGTTACAGCCAATCGGCCAGTTCTTCAGTTACGGACAAGATATTGAGATGAGATTACCAATAAACAGTTACATATAAAATACAATATGTCCTTCCATATATGTGATACATTGTCAGCCACTGGAAAAAAAAAAACATTGAACAAGCAGTAAGTAGTGCATTTTGTATGAAGTGTCTTTTCACTATTTTATAAATGAAAGAGCAAGCAAGAAATAAGAATTATTCATTACTAGAGGGCAACATTGGTCAATATTAAATCATCCTCGATATAGGATGGAGTATATTATGGTCACAGTTTCCTTTATCGATTGACTGAGAAGCTGTGAGTTTATATAATGGTTAATATGGTCTTTTACATCATTATGATCACCCCTTCTCCGTGTCATTCATTACGAGTTCAACCTCATTAGCCCTCACTGGGTATAACACCCCCCCCCCCCCCCAAATAGATGATGATATCCGGGTATCTCGTGATCTACGAAGAAACCAACGTTGCTTTCCGTTTCTTTGCTAATGAAGCAGCTGCAGCAGTAATATACCTTACAAAAGAGTTTAATGAGTAAGATAAGGAAGAGAGATTTTTTTTTTAAGATCGTAGATCACGTTTTTCTTTCCGGGTATAAACCAAGTGAGCGCTCACCAGGTTGAACTCGTAAGATAAGTCATCGTCATTAAATAACGTCCTAAAGTTTTACAATCAGGTCTTTATCGTCCACCTTTGCTGAGGCTGTTTCGTTTTGAGAATCTTCACATTTCAGAGTTTCTTCCTTGTCTTGCACAAATCTACTCAGCTTTATGCCATAGTCATTCTGTTAAATAAAAGAAAAAGCAACAAAATGATATAAACCACATAGCTGCTTAGTTTCTCTCCTTAAAGTATCGAAATTATGTCCTGGTTATTGCTATCTATCTCTACTTACAAATGATTGGTAATAGGTGTCACTCTCATTTAAAGGCTGGCTAGCTCAATTATTAGAGTAGAGCATTTCTCTGTGATACAAAAGAATACTACAACAATTTAAACAACTCTCTACTGAAGGTGCGCGATTTAATTGCAAATGTGTAATCGATTAAAACAATATACTATTTCATGTATGCCTTTGTGTATTCGGTGATTTTATATCGCACACGCATACGTGTGTGAACAACTGGTGGGCTACTGTCTTAGACTTGGAAGTTCCTGTAAGTAATTTGCAAGTAGAATATGCATGTAATTGAAAATGATGGACAGGTTGGTAAATACGCACTTGATATTCGCATCTTTGTTATCATGGAACACGAGAACTATATATTTCTAAACGTTTATAATTATTTAACTAACAACGTTAATCCTACTACACTATACTCGTAGATTCGCTGGATTCTCTGGATTTATGCTTCATGAAGTAGGCTAGAGGGTCTAAATTTATCAATGAAGATATCATATTTACTTCATTATCACTCACTCTCCACAACCCCTATAGTGTTCGTCCTCGCTATTAGCGATGTTATTCCCAAGTTACGTCATACTCCTTCTAAATCAACCACATTTATTTATCTTATCACTCAGAAAAGATGGTGTCTGGGTAAAATAACTCCAAATGGGGATTTTGTTCTTCAAAACGACTCATTCTTTAATTACAATCCAACCGAAATTTATGAATGTAAGGTAAAAAAGCTTTAATTGGTCATGACATAGCTTGATAATTTGAAGATAGAGGGGTGGCATAGCTTAGTAAAATTTACAACTATACCGTCCAAACAGTCATGCATTCTTATTCTTTCAATACAAATAACATAATTTGATTAACATGACTCTTGGTATAAATACTTACGTTAAATGTTTACCTGGCTACATGGAATATTTTTAGTGTTATAAATATATTACTATCTAGTGTGATCCCACTGCATTTTATGTTAACTATTATGATCAACACATTATGAAATGAGATGGTTAAGAAAGCTTTATGTTCTATCGTGAAATTGCTGGCAACATGTTTTCATTAGTTGCTGTTGATATTGATTTATGAATCAGCAATGATGTATGTGGCCCTACCAAAAGCTTGGTCTAAAAAATTTTAAACCTCTAAATATTAAAATAATATAGCCTTACAATATATATATATATATATATATATATATATATATATATATATATATATATATATATATATATATATATATATATTGCCTTACAAAAAATTTGTCCACAAAATAAAAAAATATCCAATTTCACTTTGGATGTTCAATTTGGATTTCCAGAGCGAATTGATAGTACCCTCTTGAAGTTAAAAATGTCGTTTTAGGGAATGTTAAGCTTCTAAACATTGAGATGATAATTTCATTTTTTCAATAAATCAATTTAGTCAATAAAAACGAAAACGGTATTTTCATAATGGTATCCTCTTGAAGTTAAAAGTGGCGTTTCATCACACACTGTAGCCAACATGCATCCCAGTCTACGCAGCCTATGACATCTTGTAATTTAAACAAACGTTAGAGAAGAGGTTGGGTATGTTTTTACCTAAGCATTGCGCACCATGACTTGATAAATTCTACAAAACACAATCGATGTTAAATTAACTAACCTCTTACCATATAGAATGCTGTTAAATTGCCGTAAGGGGTGGCCACCGCTATGCCACCAAATCCCTCCTTTGGAGTAATAGGTGCTATCATGGTTATATCCTTGTAAACTGTAAACTCGCTGATAAAGATTCCTTTTTGGGTATACTGCATAACTACTTTGGTTACATCCTCTTCATCCTCTTCATCGCTTTCTGATGAACCAAGGGAAGGAAAAGACTTCTGACTTTCGTCACTGCCATCTTCGTCTACGCTGTCCATGTTCGAATCGGGAATATTAATACCTTGCGACTCCCATAGCACATACACTAAGCCTTGTTGATCTGCGCATATTTTCATTGGTCTATCATCGTCGTGTCGGCCGTGATACTGATATAACTGTTCACCGAGTTCATTAATCGCCACAGCCTTACGTTGTCCATCACAAAGGAGAAAGTTTCCTTCTTTCGTAGATGAGAGAGAAACAGGAGGTGCCATATCATCGACGTTAATTGGGATATTTGATATTTCCTCGGCTTGAAGGTTACACCGATAAAGTGTCGTTGTGCCACAGATGCCAACAATTACTTCAAGTGCATCTAACCCTTGCGTAATACATGTAACCTCGGTTGGATTACTATTTAGCTCAAAGGAACTGCACTTGGCTTCCCCGTCATTATCTATATAATATAGGTCTGACGAGTTATTTATGATTGCCACAAGTGAGTCTTCAATAGTATGGTTCATCTTTGCAATGAGAACCTTTCCCTCTGTGTCATAAAATGGAAGCTCAAGTGTGTCATAGTTACAAGTTGTTAAAGTGCCCTCTGTTTCTGTATTAAAAGTGTATACCATTACGGTCCCATCGGCAGCACTCGCCAACGTTAGAATATATTTGTCGGAGAAAGCTCTTAGATCAGTAATTGCTTCATCGATACAAGTAACATGCAATTGATACCATTCTTCGTCGATGAATGGAGAACGAGATAAACCTGGAAAACTAAACACATTTTCTATCACTTCATCTTCGTCGGACTCGCCATCCTCTTCTTTGCGGCTGGGGATACTGCCCTTTTCGGAATATGTCTCACCTTCAGAACTGTCAAAACACATTGTAAGGTCCTGCCTCATAGAACTTATGTCATTAAGTACCCCTGAACAAGCTGTGAGAAATTCAGGGGCTGTCGAAAGAACAGACCAATTGTCAGCAGTCTCGGTTAAAATACGAGATGTTTTGCAAATATTTTCCACTTTACTTTGAACATTAGTGAAGCATTTGTTTGATTTTTCAATGTAGTGTTTGGAGAACATCTTTCTAGTGTGAATCTCAGACATAGTAAAGTCCTCGCCAGTTTTGAGGACTTGGAGTTCTCTTTCTGCTTTCTGTCTAATCTTCATTTCCCTTTCTTTCAGTCTTCCCAAAGCAGATTCCATTTCTTTCTTAATTTCGTCTTTTTGTGTTTCAGTGTACTCATTGACTGTGCTTTCGAGTTTAATGTAATCCTCCTCAAGTTCTTCAAAAGGTTTTGTAAACACTGCACCATTGCTTATGCTTTGCCTTAATTCTTCTGTAGAGGTTTGAAATTTTTCTTTCATTCTATCGGCCGCTGTTGAAATTTCTTCAAACTTGTGACCAGGATGATGTATTGGAGCGCACACCGGGCATATTAACTTATCGCATGTTTGACAGCTGATATGCAAAGGCATGTCCTTGTGAGTAGGACATTTTGGTGTTTTGGATAGAGAAGTCACGGTTTTAGCATTAAATGTTACTGTGCCTGCTTCAATATCTTTTAACGTTACAAGATGAGTATGAAGTCGTAACATTTTCATTGACTTATGGCATAACAGACAATCATTGCAGAGGAAACCACCACAATCAGGACATATCGCCACGACCTGCTTGGTCGTCTCACACGAACTGCAAATTTGTTTCTTGTGCTTGTCTTTCAGAGTGATCTCCAATTTCCGGCTTTCCAATATAGCTTCCAAGAGAAAATCACCTTTAAATCCATCGGCTCCATTTTCTGGTACATCTGTCTGTTGTCGACATGTAGGGCAATTGAAAGTGGCATCAATTTTGTTTACAACTTGAGACAAACATTTTTTACAGAAGCGGTGAAGGCATGGTAACATTTTAGGCTCTTCCAAAGTATCAAGGCAAATGGAACATAGTAAGATTTCCTCATCTAAGTTTGACGGGTTTGCCGTGGCCATGGTGATTTTCGTGATGTATTCTCCTTGAGGTTGACCTGAGTGTTGAGTGAGAAGTTACATTTGAGAGTTTAATTCTAGTATTGAGAATGATGTATCTTAGACGCCTGTTCAAAGCGGTTTACTTACAGAAATTATTAATCCTCAAAACCAGATTAACACTTTCAGTAGATGATATTTGTCTCATTAATGATTGTCACATTTGGATGTTGTTAAACATTATTATATCGCTTTACTTATTTAGGTTCTTATTTTGGAATTATGGAAAAGATAACTTATCAATATTATTACAGGAATTTTCAACATCCATCTCATTTTTATTACTTTTTCGAGTTATAAAATAAAAGAACACTCTCCGGATTGAGAATTAATCTCCTTTTTTGCTATTTCATCCTCAATATTACTCTTAGACAACATCACCATCTTGAGATTGAAAGTAAAATAAATCGTTGTAAATAAGTCAAGGTACATTTGCATCAATTTTATACAGTGGGTCAATATTCCAATCAAATGTTAAGGCGATTATTGATACGTCGAAAATATCAACAACAAAGTTAGATTATATGACCCACTCCTATTTAGACTTTCAATGCATTTACATTAGTGGCCAAATTCTTATGCAAGCTTCATACAAATTAGCACACTATACTACAATAGGTAATACACTGCAAGTGGATTTATCCAGGCATGTTGTCAATCGCCAAAGTTAGTGTACATACAGAGGGAGGAGGCGATACCCCTTCCGACCAATCAGAACGTAAGGAAAACAAAGCGAGGTCTCTTAAAAGAGCAGAAATCAGCATAATGGACCTGCTGAAATTCTCTAATTAGGAGCCGTAACACTGTTAAACTTACATAAGTAAATTAGTCTTGGAAAACTGACTGTACAACTCTAGACAATTGAAAGGAGAACATAAATATATGGATAGATTGGGATTCAAGCCGGTGTCAGAAGTTACTGGTTGGATTCCCGTTCTTGTCATCAATCTCTTTTCGAATGTTCAACTCTGTAATGGAACGGTAACCTGCTATTTTGCACTATTCTGCTTTTTCACAACAATATAACATTGTCTGTGCCAAAACTAAGCCTAGTTGTCCTAATCATTCACTGAGTCATCACATTAACCATAAATGCAAACCTTTTGTTCTTATATACTTATCCTCATACTTGTGTAGAGGTTCTAGCGGTTGTGGTATATATATATATATATATATATATATATATATATATATATATATATATGTATGTATTGTGAACATCGCTATTTGATCTACTCCGAAACGGCTGTGTTATTTCATTTAAATTACGTATTGGAGTTTATATTTCACGGATGTTGGACTTTATTATATTCATATGCCACTTGTGAGTATTCTTTGAACCAATTTGACATTGTTTTCGCCCACTTTACGGCGACTTGAAACCCTTTTGCCTCTGGGCTGTCAAGCCTAAGTTGTCTTGGATACTTACATCAGTTCTGCGAAACTTATTTCTGTGTATGGTGCACACGTTAACTATGTCTACCTCCATTGCCGAGTGCACAGTGTGCAACTGCATGCAGGCAAACCTATTGTGTTGTTTTCTTTGCCAATCATCAGTGCATGCATTTGATTGTGGAGACAAGAAGAAGCTATGCACATCATCATTGTATAATATGCTGGACAATGCATCTAAACTCTACCCAAATTTGTTCTACATCTGTAACTCTTGTAAATCAAACAAAGAGGTTAGTGTCAACTCCCCTGATCAATCGCGAATGTGCGATATAGAAAAGAAAGTCGATCGCCTGGAGCTCAACCTGAATGAAATTAAGAATCTCATCGAATCTAAAGGCCAATCTCAGCAATCAGCTGAACAAGCCAAAGGATCTATTCATGCTAGCGTTCCGACTGCCCCTGTCATTGGCGAGTGTTGGTCAAATGAGGAGAAAATGGTCGAAATAAGGAAGGCTCGTGTAAGCAAATCCGCACTGGTTATTCCAAAATCTCCTATTTACACCACCACACTTGAGAAAACTATTGTTGACAGCAATGTCCAAATTAGCAAATCTTTCAAAAACAAATCAGGCGAAACCATTATTGTGTGTGACTCAGCTTCATCACGTGACAAACTATCTACTGCCATCACTAACAACCTGCCCAAAATTGGAACAATTAAAAAAGCTGGTACCATGCTGCCAACGATTGCAGTTGTCGGGTTTTCTGCGTCCTTTGCTGATGACCCTTTGCCTGTTCTACTTCAACAAAATCGTTGGTTGGAAGAATATTTTGAAATCAATACTCTTGGAGATCATATTACTCATCTTGTTTCAAAGCCGTTGAGAAATGATGAAACCGTCTTTCAAGCCATATTCAATGTGTCCCCATCACTTCGTGACTTCATGAAAAAACATGGTGATCGTATCATCTTGGGTATGAACTCCTGCAAAATTTATGATAGATTCCATGTCAAGCGATGTAGCATATGTCAACTGTTTGGGCACTATCATAAAGAATGCTCTAACAAAACCACCCCTTCTTGTGCCATCTGTGCAAATGACCACGAAACCAGGCTATGCAAAATCTCCTTTGACGAGACAGATAAACATTCTTGCATTAATTGCAAACGTGGCAACTCTGGAACTCGCGCAAATGGCATCATCTATAACCTGTCCTCAGTACGTCGATGCGCAGAACAAAGTTAAACGACTGATTGCTCGTTTAAACTAGACATTAGTTTCCAGGACGGCAATACTAAGACTTGTCGGCAATCACAAAGGAAATTTATATTGGAGACTGCTAATGTTCGCTCAGCTCGAAATAAAACTTCTTTAATCGTTGATCATATAATTCATTCTGGCACTGACTTATGCTGTTTAACTGAAACTTGGCTTAAGTCAAGTGATACTGTTTCCGAAGCTGCCTTAGCGCCTGAGGGTTATTATTACCTTGGAGTTCCTCGACCCCAGGATAGAATTGGTGGTGGGACTGGTTTAATTGTTCGAGCCTCAATTAAGACCAACCTCTTGCATTCTGATGAAAAGTCGTCTTTTGAATATTCTGAATGGCTGGTTGCTATTGACAATCTCAGAGTTCGTTTAATAATAATCTACCGTCCTCCATATTCAGAAGCCCATCCGGTCACCATTTCAACTTTTTTCCGAGAATTCAGTGACCTCCTTGAAAACTGTGTGCTTTGTCCTGAAAAACTTTGACTTTAATATTCATGTGGATAATCACACTAGTACTGATGCGACTAAATTTACTGATATTATGAATACGTTTAGTCTCCAGCAACATGTCTCCATTCCAACTCACGACTCCGGACACACGCTTGATTTAATCATCACACGATCCACTAACGATATCGTGTTATCATCTCCACAAGCTGCTTTAAAAGTGTCTGATCATTGGTCAATTAGATGTTATCTTGACCTTCCTATTACCAAACATTCAACCAAAGAAATTAAATACCGGAAATATCGAAGTATTCATATTAATCAATTTTGTACAGATATTTTGCAATCCTCATTATGCACAACTGAATGGCTTGATTTAGAGAGTTTAATTGAATGCTATGATCGTACTTTAACATCTGTCCTTGATATCCACGCACCAGTTCTGACCAGAGTAATTACCGTTAGGCCAACAGTACCTTGGTTCTCCGATCATTTGAAAATTTTACGTTCCGCTTGTCGAAAGGCTGAGAGAGTTTTCCGCAAATCTGGTCTTGAAACTCACAGACGGGTCCATCGCTCTTTGCGGAATGAGTATTCATTCCATCTGGACTATGCTAAAAAGTCCTTTTATACATCAACCATCCGGGACTGTGAAGGCGACACCAGGAAACTGTTCACTGTTGTAAAGTCATTGTGTAATAAAAAGCAAGTTGTTACTTATCCGCCACACCAGAATACTGTGGAACTTGTTAATGACTTCGGACAATTTTTTATATCTAAAATTGATAAAATTAATGCAAACATTGATTCCATTGCTACTGGTCCTTTTGAACCTTATGTTCAACAGCATTTCCAATCGAAGTTGACTGGGTTCAAGCCACTTTCTAACGCTGAAGTTCGCACAATTATCAAATCCTCTAATACGGCTACCTGCAATCTTGACCCAATACCCACTTGGTTACTTAGAAAGTGTCTTGACCCCCTTTTGCCTGTATTGACTACCATGATAAATCTTTCACTTAAAAATGGTAATGTTCCTGACAAATGGAAGATTGCTACCGTTACTCCATTGTTAAAGAAAGCAGGTTTGGACCCTATCTATTCTAATTATAGACCAATAAGTAATTTGAGTTATGTTTCTAAGTTAGTTGAACGTGCTGTAGTTAATGAGATTGTCTCACATTGTTCATCACATGCTCCTTTTCCTGATTGCCAATCTGCGTACAGGCAAAATCACTCTACAGAAACTGCACTTATGAAAATTCATAGTGATATATTGATGAATATGGACCAACAACAATGCACTCTTTTAATCCTGTTGGATTTGAGTGCAGCGTTCGATACTGTTAACCATGATATTCTTATAAACATATTGCGTACCCAATTTGGTATTGTTAATAATGCACAAAAATGGATTGGTAATTATCTGTCTTTCAGAAAACAGCATGTATCTATAGAAAATATCTCATCGAAAGATTTCTCTTTGAATTGTGGTGTACCACAGGGCAGCTGTCTCGGTCCTGTTCTTTTTCTTTGTTATGTTTCTCAGTTGTTTACCATTGTGTCTAAACACCTTCCTAACGCACATAGCTATGCTGATGATACACAATTATATTTATCTTTCAATGCTGGTTCTCTGTTATCTGAGGAACGGGCTGTTCTGGCAATGCAATCACTTATATGCGAAATAAGACATTGGATGATCAGCAATAGGCTAATGATCAATGATTCTAAGACTGAGTTTCTTTTAATTGGGACTCGCCAACAAGTTGCTAAGACTCGGGTTCAGTTGATAAAAGTAGGTAACGTAGATATTAAGCCATGTGATAGTGCAAAAAATCTTGGGGTTTATCTTGACAGCAACATGTCAATGGACATTCATATTGGAAAAGTTTGCTCAAGGGCATACCATGGACTCTATAATATTCGTCAGATCAGAAAATTCCTGGATGAGGACTGTACTAAAACTCTTTTTAATGCTTTTGTAATTAGTCACATCGACTACTGTAATGCACTCTTGATTGGTTTACCTGATTATAAGCTTCGTAGAGTTCAAATGGTACTTAATGGAGCGGCTCGTTTGATTTACGCTCTTCCTAAATTTTGTCATATTACTTTTACTTTACAATCTCTTCATTGGTTACCTGTACAGCAACGCATTGAATTTAAACTAATCTTGCAAGTATTTAAATGTTTAAAAGGTCTTGCACCTAAGTATTTATGTGATATGATCTCGGTTAAGTCTAGTTGTTACTCTTTGCGCTCACATTCTCGAATCACACTGCATGTTCCTTGTATCAATCATAATACATTAGGCAATAGGGCTTTTGCCTACAAAGGACCTCGGTTGTGGAATTCACTTCCGGTGGAATTGATGCGTATCGACTCCTTGACCCTAGATGCTTTCAAGATAAAGTTAAAAACATATCTGTTTAAGCTTGCTTATTCTGATTGACCCGACTGGTTGGCTTTTTCCTTGTTAAGCGCTTTTGAATGTTTTGTACAAAATTAGCGCTATATAAATGCATTTATTATTATTATTATTATTATTATATATATATATATATATATATATATATATATATATATATATATATATATATATATATATATATATATATTTACATTTATATATATATATAGCCTATATATATATAGCCTATATATAGATATATTTATATATATATAGATATATATCTATATCTATATATATATATATATATCTATATATATATATATATACGTCAATGTAAACTTCTTCATCTTGTTTAATTACGTTTCAATGGAAGAAGAATCAAATACAGCATCGTTTAGTAGTATTTAGGGATTGTCCAAATATATTCGATGATGTTAAATAGCTTGATAAATAAATATCAAACAAAGTTAGATAGCCCAGCTCAAAGTTTAACACGAAGATAATAACACTGATATCGGAGAACCATCTGGGACTCGTGTTGCAGAAAACTAGGGTGTTCAGAAAATCTAACCTGTTCACTAAGTTTCAGTTTAAAGTACATATCCGAGTTATTTTCAATTTGTTATTTCTAGAATTTAAACTGTAAAGGAATGAATTTACGTATTTGTCGGAGTCAATGTTTCTGTACTATAGTTACTCATTAAAGTCCAAATATGCTCTGCATATATGATATCCACAAAAAAAGAATTATCTTGGCATGCCTATAGACTGTAAGTGTTTATGTCGGAGGACTAGTCCCCCCATAAGTTAGACTTATCCTGGCAAGCCTAGACTGTAAGTGTTTATGTCGAAGGACTAGTTCCCCCATAGGTTAGACTTGTCCTGGCATGCCTAGACTGTAAGTGTTTATTTCGGAGGACTAGTTCCCCCATAGGTTAAACTTATCCTGGCATGAATAGACTAAGTGTTTATGTCGGAGGACTAGTTCCCATAGGTTAGACTTAGCCTGGCATGCCAAGACTGTAAGTGTTTATGTCGGAGGACTAGTTCCCACAGGTTAGACTTGTCCTGGCATGCCTAGACTGTAAGTGTTTATGTCGGAGGACTAGTCCCTCATAAGTTAGACTTATTCTAGCATGCCCATGGAGTGTAAGTGTTTATGTTGTGCTTTGTTGTGAATGCTGTCATGGTAGTTACTAAAAGGTGAAGAACAATATAATAGTACCCGGCTGCTCGTCTATCTATAAACTTTCAGTTTAAGGTGAACTTACTACACTGCTGTTATCATAGCCTACATTTCCGTTCAAAGACATATAGGCCGAAATAATTGACGAAAAGTTATGTTACCATATAAAGTTTTAGTTCAGTGCGCTGGAAAGAAGCTAAAGGTTGTCGTTGTCAGACATTTGGATTTGAGAAGGGGCGGACAGAACAAAATGAGAGCAATATTTGATGGGCGTATGCTAAGGGTAGTTCAAGCTGGCGCCAGGGCGACAGTGCGAGAGGTTCGCGTGACGAGGGGCACGATTTGCAAGGCCATGCGGGCGTTGGGTCCCTATAATGGGGGTCCAATGAGGTAAGTCCACTGACGCTCTGCAGTTTCATCGTTTATCAGAAAAGTATACGCAGAGAACTAAGATGGTCATGATTGTGGGCTAAATGTTGGAGAACCATCTGGGCATCAGGTATTTGACATTTAGATCCAGAAATATTTGATAGGCATCAATATGTTTAAGTATGCATGTTAGGAATATTAGGTATTGTTACGTTGGGGTGCTCCGGCTCAATTAGTTCAGGGCTTCGTTATAAAATAAGTAGAACTAACAGCAGATAAAGAGAAACTTATAAAGACATAGATATAATTGTAGAATATAAGCTTTATTTATTCTCTGATGATATTGTTGCTGGAGTGCAGATCAAGAATAGTGTATCTGAACTACACTCTCTGAAGTCTGGAATGCTAGTCTTTTTTCATACTAAAAAACTACAGTATTTAAGTCATTACAACTTCCTGTGAATGGGCAGTAACCTCTCTGTGACATAAACTCTTGGTCACAGAGTCTTTTACTTACAATTCCTAATTAGGCACATAGGAGAGGGCCATGACTAACCACATTTGCATGCACATGATATGCAACAGGTTGTCATCTGTGGTTGAGCATGTATATTTCATTGAATTAAGACAAAGGGGCTTCTACGAATATGATGTGGGTGAGGGGTGAATAAACTAGGGAACAGGAAGTAAGTAGTTACTCTTAAGACAAAGAGGCATGGAAGCACATGTTTAAAGTAATATGATGGGGATATAAGTACATGCTACATTACAGTATGCATCGCAATTTTGCCCACGTTTGATACTCTATGTTTACTATACACTATAACAAAACCAGCAGCAGGAATGCCTAATAGCACATATATATCATTCATATAATTTGCTATTAAGCAAATCAATCCTTTATACTGTAAAGAATATAATTTAAAAGGATCCGTGTTTTTTAAGTTGTTTAATTAACTCTACCTACCGATTTTCAACTTACCTTCCTGTACAAGATGGCGCTTGCGTCAGTTCCTGATACGAATTGTCGGTTGTACTTCCTTGTCTTGTGATTATGATACAGTACCTTTGCAGCTTCCAGTTCGATCATTAAACTTTGAAATTTCGTTTACAATCGTGTGATAGACCTATCTGTAGCCTTTGAACCCAAATAAATATTATCGCACTTCACAAACACTTAAAGAACGTTCCAGAATATTCAAAGTGTATATTTAAGCATCAATATGTTAGGTATGCGTTGCAATTTGTCCCGCCTATGATATTCTATGTTTACTATACACTAATGAAACCAGCATTAGGACTACCGTATAACACATATACAAATTTATACGAATCCTTTGGACTTTTAAGATCTTTCTGTCGGCTGGGGCAGCGTTGGTGGGTGGGGGATTTCCAGATGTTTTGAAGCTGAGATTCTGTTATCTGTGGGAATAGGTTCTGAGATGTTTTGTAGCTGTGATTCTGTCATCTGCGGGGATAGGTTCGAAAATGTTTTTAGCTGTGGGATAGGTTCTAAGATTTTTGGTATCTGTGATTCTGTCATCTGTGGGGATAGGTTCTAATATGTTTTGTAGCTGATATTCTGTCATCTGTGGGGATAGGTTCTAATATGTTTAGCAGCTGTGATTCCGTCATCTGTGGGGATAGGTTCTAAGATGTTTTGTAGCTGTGATTCTGTCATCTGCGGGGATAGGTTCTCAAATGTTTTGTAGCTGTGATTCTGTCATCTGTGGGGCTAGTTTTCAGGTCGTAGTGCTCTTCAGCCGTGACATTTTGCTTCCGCTGGGCGAGTCTTGTGAAAGGCACTTTGCTTTCCATCGCTGTAGAAGGCTTCTTAGTGTGGATTTACAAGATTTGCTGATTTAATTGGTGTAAGCTGCGTGCATGGGATTGGTTAGTCTGCTGCTTTGTGTTTGTTCTCTGTAGGTATTGTTACCATGGGCGTAGATAGCTTTTCTAAGGTGAGTGCAGGGCGGACGTCACATGGATCTAGAATGACGTCATACTACAAAACATTCGTCACTATTATCAATATCTGGATTTCCGGAATATGTTAACAACGTTATAGGGACTCGTTAGCTCTTATGGTTGGAGTTTTAACATATACTGAGCTGCAAATGGTCAAATCAGTTCGATTCTTTCTAGTGACTGCCAAATTGCTTTCTTCTCTTTTTCATTAGAAGCCTGAAAAGTGGGGGGTGGGAATATTTCGTGTTAAGTCCCCCCCCCCCGTCCCCCCCCCCCACACACACAGCTCAAAAAGTGGTGGAGACATGTCCAACGGGTTCTACGCCCATTATCAGTTTGTAGTGCCTTTGTTGTTGTGATTTTACTGTTTAAAGAAGAAGTAAAGGTACTTATTTGTAAAATATGTTGCAAAATCCTCATATTAGTTCTTGTGAAAACACTGATTAATATATGTAGCTTTATATTGTGACTCATTCACTGTATTGACAACAATAAAAACGCCCTCGATTTTACAGGCTGCAAAGAAATGAATAAATCTGGTTATAACTAAAACTTTAATTATTCAGAACCCTATTACCTTGCCTTCACAATTAGTCTGTATCAAAAAGGCAATTTAGAATAGAAATTAATCGCAAACTTGTCTACTCTGCTGGGAAGTATATTTGTATGATAGAAATTTGGTTGTCTGTATAGTTGTCAAGATTGAATGTTATATTTGGATAACAGTTATCAGGCGCGTATCCAGGATTTTCTAACCCGGGGGGCGCGAATTACTATTACTCTAAGCGGAGCTCCACCATCGGTTGGCGCACAGCGTACAAGAAAATTTCTGGTTTTGATACCCCCCAGATCACCGGAAATGGCACTTATCGGGCTTGAAAATGACCAACCAGATGTACACTTTTACCTGAGAACTAAGTATTTCCCAATAGTTTTTTTTTCCATTTATAACCTTTTTGAAGATTTTCACCAGTCACACATCATGTTCGACCTCATCGCATCTCCTGTGGATCATTGCTTTTGTAGGTGATTCTACGTCGCGGTCCACAATACCCGACAGCCCCACTTTTTAAGGTTTTTAGCCCATTATTTGTTCAGAATTTGAAAATTCACATTTCTCGTGAATAAACTCACTTCAAAACATACCCATAATGTTGCAAAAAATGTCATCTATGGACAACTAATATAGAAAAACCTCCTTGAACTCCTAACAGACCGTTCAAAATTACACGAGTAGAGGGAAGTACACTGAAAACTTAAATTGGTTCACCGACTAACATAACGTTAGTCCATCTGGTGCCTCTCCCGACTAACATAGCCTTAGTCAGTTGCTATACCGACTAATTTATTCCTTGGTCAGTTGGATTTCTTAGTCGGTCATCTTAGTCCGTCAGCTTAGTCGATCAACAATTTCTTAGTCGGTAAATGTATATTAGTCAGTTACATCAGTTGGTGACATTAGTCGGTCTTTACCGACTAATTTATATGAGCCACCGACTAGTTTATAGCAGGTTTTACATTAGTCAGGATGGTGCCTCTCCCGACTAACCTTTCTTAGTCGGTATCGACTGACTAGTTGCACTGACTAGAATCACTGAAAGAATTAAACCCGACTAGTTTCACTGACTAGCATCACTGAAAGAAAAGAGCGCAGAAGAACACAAATAATGTGTACGTTGGCAGTATTTATTTCTGATAAAACTTCTGTCTACAAAAGCTGACTTTCGACAGATAGAGAAGATATCACTGTAAACAAAAATCTGAAAATATGATTTTATTCCAACAAAGTTAAGACAAGTTAATGGATCAAACATGAATCGCAAAAGTATAGCACTGCACAATAATGCAAAGTTGAATCTTGGGCAAGGGTTCCTCATGACTTTCGTTTTAAAGTGGTACCCCAAATCGACACCAGTTAAGTCTTCACGAACAAAGAGTGTTTCTCTTAACTACAAATGGCCTCCCACTTGTCTTCAGGAAGCCAAAATCTGCACCATTATTGACCTGTGAACAGAAAATATGATATACATGTAAGCACAGATACAGATATAGCACATGATAACTCACATTATCATAAACATACATTTACATTAAAATTTTATAACATATTGGGAGGTATACATTTAAATCTAGGTCCCTCAAATTATAAGCCAGGAATAGCAGCTTTACCAAATAATTATTAGCTTTGCACAGCATAACACCAAGTTATTTTTCAAAGCTTAATAGTTATGTTAATCATGTTAATAATGATCCCAATAGACCGGGAGCCCAGAGGGTTTGGTTAGCTGGGAAGGTAACCAATTGCCTTGTACATCACAATGTTCACAGTGCATTCCTGTATATGAAACCAACGACTGGCACACCGACTGTGGTGGGTGTGGCTGGGAGAGCAATTTTAAAGTCACCTGATAGCTAACCTAGATCAGTTTTCATGGTAACACAAAGTAAGAACAATGTGTCAGGTATGGCCCCAAGAGCAACAAATGGCCATTGCCAGTAATTATTGGTGGTGGGGTACCCCTGCCAGTGATCTATAATTGACCCCTCAAGGCTGACCTAGGTCAGCTCATGAGGAAACCACTTGAAACCTACTGGAAAATGTTGGTTAGGACTTCAGATACAACTGATGGGCATTGCCAGTAATTTTTATTGGTGGGGTACCCCTGCCAGTAGACCCCCAAAATGCCCATCCCCCATTGACCTAGATGAGCTCATGATGTAACCAGTTGAAAACTACTGGAAATGGTATCACTTCATATGTAAGGGATGGGCATTTCCAGTAATTTATATTGGGGGGGGGGGGTACCCCTGCCAGTAGACCCCCAAAATGCCCATTCCCTCATTGACCTAGGTCAGCTCATGAGATAACCAGTTGAAAAATTACTGGAAAATGATAGGTATCACTTCATATGTAAGGGATGGGCATTTCCAGTAATTTATATTAGTGGGGTACCCCTGCCAGTAGACCCCCAAATGCCCCCCCCCCCCTCATTGATCTAGGTCAGCTCATGATTTAACCAGTTGAAAACTACTGGAAAATGATTGACAGGATTCTATATGTAAGGGATGGGCGGTCTCTGGCAGTGGTGGCCCACCAATATAAAATACTGGAAATGCCCATCCTTACATATGAAGTGATAACTATCATTTTCCTGTAGGTTTCAACTGGTCAAATCATGAGCTCACCTAGGTCAATGAGGGGATGGGCATATTGGGGGTCTACTGTCAGGGGTACCCCACCAATAAAAATTACTGGCAATGCCCATCCCTTGTATCTGAAGTCCTAACCAACATTTTCCAGTAGGTTTCAAGTGGTTACCTCATGAGCTGACCTAGGTCAGCTGTGAGGGGTCAATCGTTGATCACTGGCAGGGGTACCCCACCACCAATAATTACTGGCGATGGCCATTTGCTGCTCTTGGGGCCATACCTGACACAGTGTTCTTACTTTGATATGGTTACCATGAAAACTGATCTAGGTTAGCTATTAGGTGACTTTAAAATTGCTCTCCCAGCCACATCCACCACAGTCGGTTTGCCAGTCGTCAGGTTTCATGTACAGGAATGCATTGTGAACATTGTAATGTACCAGGCAATTGGTTACCTTCCCAGCTAACCAAACCCTCTGGACTCCCGCTCTACAGATCAGTGAAAATTTGACCAAACTTATGAAGCTTGCACGTAAATGATATACTAGACTGTTTGTTTTTTAAAACAGGTTATGAAAAGTATCTTTAATATCATTAAACAGTTGGGTACAATAGTTAAACTCACTCTTCCATCTTTTTTCTCTATGGTACTTGTTCCTTTGCTTTTTGGACTCTTGGATAAACTCTTTTGTTCTGCGAAGGGTACTAATATATCATCTTAAAACATGTCTTTAAGCCATATATAACACAGTTCTCCTCTTCTGTTGTTGCCTCCGCACTGGTGTCGTACATCACAGGAAACCTCACCCTTGACTTAGATATTTGGCTTTTCAATTCCTGCTGGAAAAAAGAAACAGCAAAGTATTCATCATTTGAAAAAAAAAATTAAATAAAGTTGTCACCACAAAGTTATGTGAGATTTGCTTCCACTATAGTCTCAAAAAACAATCCCAAAGTTTGAAGCAGACTGTATAAAGCTGAAAATTTGAACGAGAGTGTCATCACCATTGCAACCAGAATCAAATGCTCAGAATACAGAGATAATAAAACATGGGCTAAATCTTTGTTTGTTTTTATGATCTTTAAAAATATAAAATTTTAGAAACAGAAATGCACTGAGCCAACTTATTTATAGGCCTAATCGTTTTTAGTTGTTATTATGCTTGCTCACATAACAAGCCTGTTTAGACCTAGGCTAGAGGAGAATCAATACTTTGTTACACTAAGTTTGTCTTTCGGTCGTTTTGATTTAGTCTTACTAGTAGTACTAAAGTATATAATGGACCGGCGAAGACTAGAGAATACCCAGAGTTTTAGCAACTGCGTTAAAATGTATCATCTGATCTATTATTTACGTCAATGAGTTTCATTCAATCTAGGATCAAAAAGAGAAAACTAATTAATCTTAACCTTTAAACTTTGCTACTAAACAGATATGCTTGAATTACAAATAAATGTCAAAAACCATCATAATCTACGAATCGATGCATATACATATACATAAACAGAATAATTTGAATTCGCGCAAGTGAACCCTGCACTACATTGGACAGAAAAAAACGTGCAATTATAGACCAAACTAAACATACTAAATTTTCCGTTACTTCTACATAAAATATCAATACAAATACAACAACTTACTCTTTTGGCAGTATACTAAAAGCACATGTTATAATAACTTCAGACTATCAAGCTTTCCTGAGAAAAAAACGGTTAATACTTCTTACAGTAAACAAGTCGACCGTGAAGGAATGTCGCAATTGTTTCCTGGGCGTGACCGGAAATTAAATACTAAAAAATGATAAATGAAAAGGTTAAATAGAACTGAAGCGTGCATCCTGACTGCTCGCAACATATAATACCGTTGACTAGCCAATTTGTTCAGCCTACTGTGACTGTACGTTTGAAGGTCTAGCCTTGCTTATTCAATATCACAAAGCCTACCCATTTAGATTCACATGGGAAATTACAGGAAATCTTTACCAAATGAGTGTAGACTTCAAATAAATTATTGAGACTTATAGTTCCAGCATTTGTTTGGGAATAAATTAGAAGATTATGTGCCACTGTTCAATCTAGCCCAATACACACATAACACATTGTTAATTGGTGTTTAGAATGCACACATTAGTGTTGAGAATGCACTGCAAGTACCCAGTAGAAGCCTATAGGTTACTCACTGTCATTGCACTTGTGTATTGCGAAACGCCAGCATGACAACGGTAGCGTTACACTAACCATAATACAGTACTAGTGCCAGTGGCCTAACAATTAACTTTAATTTTACCTTCAAGTTAAAGGAATAACAGGTAGGCCGATGATGGCAGTTAATACCTCCATTCTTCTAAAGACCTTCTTGGGTGATTTACGGTTGAAAGTTGCTTAGAGTGATCGTATGAAACTATGCCAAGTACAGCAAGCTGCCGTTGCCTCTCGGTTTCCAAATTGAAGTGAATCGAATTGGGTTAAAATACATTAGTCCGTCGACACCGACTAAGCTACGATTATGGCGTAAATCGGGTGTCCGTATCGTTCTTAGTCCATGGGTTAAAATACCTTAGTCCGTCGCCACCGACTAAGCTGCGATTATATTTTCCTTAGTCAGTGTAAACTGACTAAGAAGCAGCGATGAAACGAAGATTTTTGCTAGTCCGTGTGCATTGACTAACGTTACAAACTAATTTAACGTTAGTCCGTGGCAATATTGACTAGTTTATTTTTTCAGTGTTATATGATGAAGAATGTTGGTCAGGAAATTTTCGAAAATTCAGACACACTAATTTATTGGTGTAGAAATATTAAAACCTCTTATAACGGCTATTATAAAACTTGGTTGAAGGAAATGAAGAATAGCAGATATTTCCTTCAACCGAACAATACACACATAGGCGTAGGAGCCTAGAGGCAGGTCCTCCTACTGAAAGAAAAATAAATTGCAATGATGAGCTAAAGGAAATGAAGAGTTTAAAAAATATCTCCTTGATAATTAAAATAAAGTTGTAAGCTTGGCCGACTAATTCGACATTAATAATGTTAAAGAGAATTTTACATAATTGGACTTCCATGCTTTTTCTCCATCTACATAAGACATTTCGTTGTTAACAGCATCCCGCGGTATACTGCGCAATTTCACGAACCGTACGGTACACGATGGCATGCGATGTAATAACCGATGCTTACTTATATGATATTGATATTAAAAATTTAGGTTATATTTTTCGGGTAAGTCGTTACAGCCCCCCCCCCCTCCCCCCCAAATCAAATGGGTTACTATGACAACACACATCGACAGTTTTGAGGCTGATCATCCTGGAACCTTTTATCAAGCTCACTGATATGATGTCATATCTGCTGTTTGCTTTACAAATTCGAACAGGCGCGTAGCAAATACTTTGCCAAGGGAGGGGTGAGGCCTTTAGGCAAACTATCTAAGCGTAGCGCCACCACGAGTTGGCGCGAAGCGTACAAGAAAATTTTGGCCGAAAATGCCTCCCAGATTGCTGGATATGACCCTTCCACTGCCTTGTAAGTTGCATCTAAGCATTTTCTATTTTGAAATTACTAGCGATATCATAAAAAAAAATATGCTCGGAGGGGGGGGGGGGCGGTCGCCCCCTTCCCGAAAATGCGTCATGTTCCCCGACGACTCGGTCGAGTTCGAGACCAGCCACAGTTGGTTTCATAGCACAATGTTTAAGGCGTCCATACACACACACGCGTTATGGTATACCATATATAGTATATATATAGAAATAGATACATTAGTGAGAGAGGGAAAATGGAAACGTCGAAAATGGAGTTGTCGGTGAAAGGGGTAGGGTGAGGCGCACGCCCCTTCCGACATCCTCGATCCGTCACTGGCTACCCTGTGTATATAATAGGGATCAGCGCTGTAATAACTGTTCCTCTTTCTCTTCCCGGTGTCTTGGCGTATTTCTTCTACTCCCTCCTCCTTTTTCTCTCCTTCTTTTTCTTTTCCCTTCCTTCATCCTCTTTTCCCCCCCTTTTTGCCCTTTTTTCTTCTCTTTTTTTCCTCTCCTCTTTTTCTTATCCAGGGGGCGCGCCCCAACGCCCCCCCCCCCTGGATACGCGCCTGGTTATACGCCCATGTTTCCTTTTTTTTTAAATGTTTTTACAACGCTCTATACGTAAATAATGTGCTTGTTTTAAAGATGTAACCAGTCACCATTAAACTCATATATGATTCGAAATATTGTTGGAAATGATGAAATGTATCAAGTTTAGTAACAATACACTTCTTTATATACAGCTAATGTAAAAGACTTCATGTCAGATACAGCTAGGTGCTTGCCCACACTTATCTAATGAAAAAATCACTAAAGTCTCCCCTTTCATGAATTGAATATGGACAAAATGTGATAACATGTCACGTTAAATCTGACCGACCGGTGAAGATGGAAACCTTTCTTCAACTCACTCCATAACAATATAACCACTGAGTTAAGTTTTCCTTTAGCTCCAATTCTAATCTGTTAGGAGTCATCATGGCTGAGTTCATGGTGGTCTCGGTGATATCCGTTTGTCATTTCTACTCGATTCTCATTGTTATTATTATATAAAACTGATAAAGGTGAGTACATGTTAATCAGTTAAAACTGATGTGTGTTATAATTTCCTAACATGTGTGACATTTTATGACCAGTTGCTACTGAGGACTTACATTATTTAAGTGTTAACAAGTATAATATAGATTTGGAATGAGCTAAATGTATATGGTCACAACTTCTACAGAGATGACGTCTTCTCGTCAATTGAAAGTCAAATCGATAACCACGAAGGGTACTCTATGATATTGGGAGGTGATTTTAACTTTGTGTGGAATTTAGATTTTGATTAAAAAAAAAAGGAATGCCCCAAACCAACTTTCGATCTCGCTCAAATATGTTACATATAATGCAGAAACTAGAGTTAATTGATTTTTGGAGAGACCGTATCCCTAAAAGTAAAAATTTGACGAGCATTCTAACATCGATGATTCCATTAATTGCAGATTAGACATTTCTCTAGCCATCTCAGGAATTCCACTACTGATTTATTGTTGGTTCAGACCATTCACTCGTAAGCCTGTCCTTGCATTCAGGCAGTAACAGAGGAAAAGGAATGATGTTAAGAAGGTTTATAAAGACCTTTACACCCAGAGTAAAAATGTTAATACGTATAACTTTTATTGTAATCTTAATTTAAATCACAAATACACTCTCTGAGGAAGAGAGTTCCAGTTGCGAAGGACCCCTTACTTTAGATGAATGCACACGTTCGTCGAATTCCATGCCCTTGAACAAAATCACCTGGTTCAGATGGACTCCGAACGGAATGTTATAAGTACTTTTTAAGGAAAAGTTGCCCAGGAAAGAACCTGGGCACGAAAACCAAACTACCGAACGACTGATCCGCTCTCAACCCCAGTCCCCTTGCATCGGGACTGTGACTGTGTGATCATCGTCAGGTGTGCATCACCATTCCCCTCGAAAGGGAACAGATACTACACATGATCTTAACCAAAAGGCCGAGAAGCGGAATGTTATAAGTTGTTTTGGAATGACATTGCAGTATTAGTAACAAATCCTTTCAATCATGCATATCGTAAAGGCTACATTTCCGATGAACAGGGGAGAACATGTATTACTCTTATACCGAAACCCTCCAAAGACCAGCGTTTTCTGAGAAAAAAAAACTGGCGCCCTATTTCACAACTCAACGTAGATTATAAAATAGATGCAAAATGTTTAGCCAATCGATCGAAGGTGGTTCTCCAAGACTTGATTAGTCCAGTACAAACTTGGTTTTTAAAAGGGTGATTTATAGGTGAGAATATCCTTAACTTAGACCTCATTGATTACTGCGACAACCACTCTACCCCAGGTGCCCTCCTATACGTTAGATTATGAGAAAGCTCTTGACTGGCTTGATTGGGATTTTATGCTTCAAACGCGCTCTTTCTATAACTTCGGACCAAATTTTATAAAGTGGATCCGAATTCTGTATTTGATCATTTCGTCCTGCGTTTCAAGCTACGGGTTTTTGACGAATTATTTCAAGGTTTCATATGCAAGGGTGTCCGTGAAGCCCCTATCTATTCATTACATGCACTTAAATCTTAAATGCCTTGGTTATTTCAAACGTCAAAATTGAAGGTATATTGATCTGTAACTGTACTATCAAAATATCTAATTATGCAGACGACACGGTCATTATAAAGAATGGGTCTCAGAGTTCTATTATGATGAAATAAGTGTCTTAAATCATTTTTCAAGTGATTCTGTAAATTTAGAAAAGTTCTATCTCTTTCCTGTATGTCCCTTGTTCTCCAACCCTCGTTTGTATTTCAATAATTGCAATTTGTGGGAAGCAATGATGTTATTACTTACTTAGGCATTTCTTTTACTCATCATGTGGATGTCATTTTCAAGTTAAATTCTCATACCAAAACTATCACGGATTAAAGCTGTGTTACAGATATGGTCATCCAGAGACCTAACTCCGGTCTGGAAAATTATCATTATCAAAACGTTTTCCATTTCCCAGCTAGTTTATTTACTCATCGTATTACCTGATCCCCCGACACATTATTTCAAGGATTTGGATAATATTTTTTACAAATTTATTTGGTCAAATAGGCATGATAAAATCAAAAGGTCGATATAGAACATTAAGAAATCGAATGGTGGAATAAATATGATCCATATGACCTTATTTTCTAAAAGGCTGAAATGCAAATGGATCAAACTGAATTTGGACCCAAAAAATGGTCCGTGGAAAATACTTTTGGAAAATTCATTAACCACGTACGGAAGGGGTTTCTTATCAGAATGTAATTTTTCAAAGCATGATATTAAGATCTCAAACCCGTTTATTTATTATGTTTGTAGTGCATGGACTACCGCCATCAAAATGATAATATGTGTTCTTATCAAAATATTTTTAATAATTCCTATATTAAGATAGATAATACCATTATCTTCTCTGAAGTCCTGTACAGAAGAAGGGTTTTTTTTAATCAGGGATTTCTTCGACACAAATGGCAATATCATATAATGCTATGCTTCTTTTATCGCAAAGTTTCACATTACTGGTACATTTCCGTTCGCATTTTATTACGGTATAATATCAGCCATCCCAGGGGCTTAACGTACAGGTCTAGTCTGTGTACAACAGTCGTACTTCGTGTACGTACGAACAATGTGTACTTGTGTCCTGCGTAAATAGTTTATGGCGCCATATCGTTACTGCGAGGGTTTAAAATTGCAAATTCTCGTTATTTTACGACCAGAATATTCCAACATGTCACCAAGGATGGCATTTAAGTGTCATCATTACAAATTCTGAGTGTCGCTGATATATATATATATATAGCCTAGTTTTGCCGTATACTGCGCGGAAAGTCGGGTCGACATGCACCCTACCTACACTGTATGCGAAAATACTGTTATATGAATATAACCTGGTGTTTTTCCACCCTCTATAGGCTAGGTTAAAATCCCCTAACGCAGAGAAAATGAATACACAAACCAAGCTATTTAAGGTTCTTTTCCAAACACGTACTGATTTAATACGACAAGGTTAAATCAAATATTGAGACAGGAGATTGGAGCCTTTCCCCTGGTTGAAAAGTGATGTCGGATACAATTAAAGCTTAAAATAAATGCTACCCCACAGTCGTGAGATAAACATATATATATATATATATATATATATATATATATATATATATATATATATATATATATATATATATATATATATATATATATAAAGAGAGAGGAAGAGAGAGGTGGAGAGAAAACTATTTTGTTAATCACTAATAATCAGTGATTGTGGATGCCTATAGCATTGGGATATGATTTAAATATTTAATTTATTATAATAAAATGGTTGTATTTGTCTAATAACAAGTAACTCCAATGAAACTTGTCAATCACAGAACTTTTGCTGTGTAAATCAGAATACTATTGCTGGTATGTTTTTACATCACATTGATAGCGACATTTACCATTGAGGCTGCAAAATGCCTTATATATGGATGGTTAAAACGCGTTGGGCTAGCACACTAACCAATTGCATATCACAGAAGATCCACGCCCTTGTAAAAAATGGCCTTTTCTGTAAGGCAGATGTCTTTCGCACAGCTGTGCGTCATAGCTGCTTGCTGCTTAGAAAAGTTCTTCCTCGACTCAGTGAGCAAGGTATTTAGTGTTTTTGTTGAACCATTGGTTGATCGGAGTCATCTTTCTTATTGGACGATAGGAATGATTCTTACTTGGCAACTCCAAACCAGAAATATTGCCAGTAAGTAAAGAGCTTCTTATGTTTTCAATTTCGTGTTAAAATTAATTACAACAAGCTACTCACTTTGAGCAGGTTTATTGCACAATTACGTTGACCACTACCCTAGTACTACACTACTAGATTTACTGGGCCCAACGGTGAGCCAATAGCTAATACAATAATGATAGGCTTCGGTACAATGAAATGCACAAATGAATATTTCCATATCAAAAATGCCAAATAAATCGTCTCATTTTAAGTGTTATTCGCTGTATGCTTTTATCTCCTTTGCTTTACGAAGAACTTTTTATCATACCAGAAGAGTTAGAAAGTAATATGTAAATGTAAACATGTATTAAAATTACCGTATGTCTGTATATTACAGATTCTAACTCAATTTCAATGCTGTCAAGTCTTATATCAGCAGTCAATCAAAACAACCATTTATGTCATCAACCGTCTAATGTGATAATCGGTTAGTGCCATTCAATTGTCACTGAATGTTAGCTTATCTTGACCATTCTTCTTCTAGTACCACTGGCATCATTGCTACTTCAATACAAGTCCGGTCGGTTATACGTCATGATGGCTGGTTTCATGGTTGGTCTCGGCTATATCGGAATGTCCTTTTGTCTAACTTCAAGTGTTTGGCTAATGTTATTAATGACATCCATATCAGGTAAGAGTTAACTTAGTTAATCAAGTTAATTTTTCTTTGATACAATTTATTTAAAATATATTCTGAAACGAGATCGCCGATTATAAAGTCTAACTTTTCGGCTGTAATAGTTTATTATTTTAGTTTTATTGTATGCTGTCATATGTTATTGCTTTTGTCTTTAATTTCTGAATTGTATTGTTTTTTAATAATTATTGTTCAGTTTTTTATTTCTGTAATTCTTAGGATGCAATATTTTTAGCCTGTGATACTTTTAAGCTATAATATTTTTTTAATTTGTATTATTTTATGCGTTTCTGTGAAGCTGCTTTGAGATCATTCTTTTGATGTAAAGCGCTATAAAAGAATGAATTATTATTATTAACTGAGATTCTTAAAATGTTCTATTCCGTATCTCAACCTTACTATCGGCTGGGATGATTCTATCCGAAGCACATTTGACTTCACACCTTCCTATTACTCTTTTTCTTTCACAACCCTATCCGATACCAGCAATGACTTTTCTTGTTCCTTAATTCTTAGTAAGTTATATCTGTTTCATCTATTAGGCTTTGGTCACGCCATCATCAATATTGCAACTATAACATCCTTACGAGCTTGTTTCGAGGAGTCAACTTTCGCAACTCTGTATTCCTTGTGCAATACCATGACGACGGTTGGATTAGGAACATTGCCTATCATCTTCGATTCGTTACAACGTCATTACGGTATACAGGGAGCTTTGTTTATCTTTGGAGCCATTCTCTGGCATACTGTTGTCATAGGATTACTTCTTAAACCGAAGGTTCCTCTTAACAAAGCAACAAATGAAACATACTTTCGGAAAAGTGGATCGTCTTTATGTTCCAGAGATGGCATCTTTGATATTTTCATTGCGCACAAGGCTTTTCCCATTTTGCTCATGGTAACGACTTTGTTTGAAGCAAATTTCCATGGGTGGGCTCTATATTTGGTTCCATATTGTCAATCGACTGGTGTGCCATCTAGTACAGCAGTTTTACTAACAATCATAGTCGGTGTCTCGGGATTCATGGGTAAATTATTAATGTGTTTGTTAGCATCGCTGGACGTATTACATCCAATAATGATCGTCGTGTCGTGTTTCGTCATTGCTTTATCGTATACAATCCTATTTGTTTGGAACTCTTTCTTAGGATTTGCTGTTGTTTCAGCCGTAAGCGGATTCTGTTGCGGACTGACATCAACACATATTGTTTGTGAATGTAACAGAATTGTGTGCAAGCAACATTTCAAATCAGGCATATCATGGACAATCTTTTGTAGGACGATCTCCGTGGCAACAGGTGGAATAGTTTTAGGTAAGTTGTTTTATTTTTTCCAGGCATTTTAGTGGAATAACAGCTATTGATTTGATTCATAAGTTGTTCAAAAAGTCATCTTGAACAGTATTTTCACTTCGTATACTTCATTCTACGACCCTAAAATAAAATGTCAATTGGAAAAGTGTTTGAAAGAGCTGTCATTGTGGACTGTTTATAAACTCTAAAATTCATTCTTTAAAAGTTATCTCATCCTTCAATAGATTCCACTTAGAGAGGGGTTGGGGTTCCTCGATTGGTCAGTAATGAAGACCAAACGTCATTATTAATATCACTCGCAACATACTGAGTGGTTGTACGTACCATGTGCAATTATCTGTGCCTGTATCATTCAAAGACATCTCCTTGAAAAATACAGGCAAATTAAACAAAATGGCTAACATGGTTGCAAAAGAACCTCAGTCTCCCTTCCTTTCCCATCTCCTAAAAAAGTAAGTTGACAGCGGTTCTGTAATAACTGTTACTATAAACAGCAGTTAAAATGAGTGATGAGCCAAGATTTTTGCTGAGTGAGAGGTAATGTTTGCATTGTTGAAGAACCAGTTCATGTGGATTTCCAATGTTGGTACTCGTTCTTGAGTCTGCCAAAAATTTCTCAAGATCTAATGATTATTTCTTTCCCTCCTTTCAAGGATATATAAGGGACGTCAGTGGGGAGTTTACTTACGCATTTGGATTCCTACTCATCTTGTGTGTTATGTGTGGATTCATGGCCACCTTCCTATGTCTTCCTAAGCTGAAGAGAACGACAGATTGCGGATAACTGTATCTTGGGGAGGCACGTATGTTATTGAATCCATTACCATAGTAACTGATGCTGCAACAGTAACAATGAAATCTGAGTGCGAACGGGCTCAGTGACTCATTTTACATAGGAGAAAGTGACAGATTGCAAACAATTAAGTTCTGATCATGGTTTTACAACAAATGGACCAACGTATCGAGATAAGTAGAGCGACCCAATTTGCTAACTTTTGGAAACCTCTGCCCTTCACATAGAACGATATGGATTTTGGACTTTATCAGATTAATCCTCGTTCAAAGTATGTTTCAGTAAAACTTTTCTTTCAATGAACTATTAAACCTATGCAGGTTCATAGAAACGTTTCGTTTGGAGTTAACCGTGTTTGGAGTTGTCGTGCCACACATACGCATCTAATGAAACTCAGGACGTATGACGATTGAAGTGGCACACGTTTTTTCAAACGTTCGGTTTGATGTTAAATGTATGTATTTATCTATACCATTTGCCGGTTTATTATTGTATCGAATGGTCTGGTTCGTGATCACATGTCGAAACCGATTTTTATGGGAGAGGGGGGGGGGGGGATTGGAGTGTCGAAGGTGGTGGTTTATACGAACAGTTTTTTTTTATAGAATTCAATGAGTAACATAGCTAACTTGAACTTTTGTTGTCAGATGAACCACAATAAACTGGGTCTTGGTATTTCATACGCATACATCAACCACTATATATTTAGAGAGCGAGAGAGGGGCGAGGGGGATTGATAGGTGCTTCTCAAGGACAAATGGGTGTACTCGGAACGATGACGTTGGTATCCACCTCGATTCGTTGAATCAATACTTTCACTTCATAAATTGATCCAGGCAAAAAAGTTGAAAACTACAAAAATCAAAACAAAACAGAGAAAGTTATAGTTCTAACTTTATTCTAATCATCCCTTATTCAATGCTTTTAAAGTAAATAATTATGATCGACTTTAAAATTTACAACTTGTTAATCAACTCTACGTTAGGTCAAACAAACAGTAATATGCAACCTCGGATGTACCCAATGTAACAGCAACATGATTCCATTGACCAGTCAGTTAATGAATTCACAAAAATATACAGTAAAATTACATTTAAAGTACTAGAAAGTAAACAGAGAAAGCAGGAAAACCCTGTTACTTATTCTCATTCAAGTCCTTCACTTGAGACATTCTTGGGACATATATGCATCAGTTATTTCTAAAATTAGGTGGAAATGCTTGTCCTACCCACTTTTCAAGTCATTCCATAATAATATTTCCGTTGGATACTGTTAAGATTTGTGTCAGATGTCTACGAGACTTAATTATCCCCAAATTGTCGAAAGAGTATCACAAACATGATGACATCAGTCTAGTGTCCTCAGGATTGAACGAATGCTGTGTACATAAGAGTCAAACAAATAGAGGTAAGGTAAGATGGAGGGTGAGTGAAGAAGGGTGAATGAAGAATGGTGGATGAAGGAGGGTGGATGAAGGAGGGTGGATGAAGAAGGGTGGATGAAGGAGGGTGGATGATGAAAGGGAGAGGTCGGGCAGTTTTTCATACCAATTTAGGGGGATTCACAATAAGCGAAATGTTTTTCTTTTCATTTCGTTTTCAAGTTAATATAGATTAGAATCAGCAAATGTGGAAGAAGGTTAGTGGATGGTATCACACTGAAAAGACAAAGCCTCTAAAACAGTTTCATGTTATTACAAATCTATAGTTACTCGGGCCTCCGTGAACTACTCTTTATAAGTAGAGTATTGAACCCTTAACATTTATGGAAAAAAATGTGCGATAACTTGCTAAGCCACTGGTGTATATTTGCTTAAGTAAATAGTAGATATGCAGCATTTCCTACACCAAAGAATTGGGAAGGGAAAATCTGTACTGTATTGATCCTGCTCAGGGAGCTGAAACTGCTCAAATGCGAAGGCTCAACATGGTGACCCATTTTTTTGCTTAAACAAAGCAAAGATATGTGCTTCCTCAGCCTGTTATTCAACCTGTCCAGTTAAACCGAACAAATTATCCGTAAGCCTACTTAGGATACACACTGGGAGTATTCAAAACATAATGCTAGTCTTACTTCTTGTCTATTTGAAGTATTTAAATGAATATAAAGTCGGCATGTTTAATACATATCAAAATAATGAGATATAATTGTGTTTCATCTATTACAAGTTGTAATATACAGGTGCATTAATTGATCTATGCTACATGCCGATTACATGCTACTGACAAATTGGAGACGATACCACCACAGGGACGTAAGGATCATGGGCAAGGTGTTAGTGAACCCAAAACCTTTTTCATTTGTTAAAAGAAAATAATAAGAAGATGTATCAAAGGAAATAACTGAAATACCACAAGCTGTCAGGTTCGAGGGCTTCGCCCCTAGACCCTCCCGAGGCCCCATTTTCCCCAAGCCGTTGACGGTGTACCCAGTCACCTACGCCTCTATAACACAAAGTTATCTGAGAGGTAACAAAACAAAGTCCAAGACTAATTTCCATAGCAAGCATGAAAGACACAGTACCGTCTAGACTGAATAAAATATCTGAATACACGTTTCTTTTTCTACGATTAGTAAAACCTAACATGGATATAAGGTTTATGGTACACAAAATATCTGGATAATATTTTTCATACAAAACTATTTACAACTGAAAAAGCCTCTTACTCCAAAGACCATTACTTGGTCTAGCTCTGTCATATAACCTATTTGTCGATCTAAAGTTTAAGAAACATAAAGCTTCACGAAATCTCACAAAGTAGCCACAAGTAATTAGCAGTGTCTTCCACAGTAAACAAACAAGACACGAGTTAATTGCTCACACCATTCGGCAATTTCAATGTTTCCATACCTTGTAATTTGGTAAAGTTCGTAAGGGACGATAACCAAATTAGTTTATAGCAAGATTTAAATGTCAACCATTTCTTTGCCGTATTTCCTGGAAGCTCCACACAAAGAATCAGCGTTATCACAACAATTTCTCAACGCTAAATGCCTGTCCATTTCCTTGCCTTTGCTGACGATACTCGATACAGGAACTTGCTTTATCTTTGTAATTTCCTTTTAGCTTAAAAATAAAATTGTTAGAATTGCGTACAAATTTTGCACACTGATGCAATTACGTCATGACAAATTCAGTTCTTTTTAAAACAGATTTTGACATAAATTTCTCGGCTTATTGGATTTTCTTTTCTAGAAAGGCTCCGTTGACATTTTTAGAGCCAGTAGAGACTTTAAGTTGTCTTCGTTGTTGCTTTCGGCTAAGGATTTAAAGAAGAAGGTTCCACTTATCCTCTCAACATCCAATACTGAAGCTTGGTAAGTCCTCATAAAATCTTGGATGGACTAGAAACAAAAATGAAAAGCAAAACATGTAGGGTTTACATCACTGCAGGGAGGGTCAGGGGAATCCCTCTGATCCGACTAAAAGTCTGTCAGGTAAATACTTCATAATGTTGCGGTTTTTATATCTTCACTGCAATCTTCGACGATTAAATTATGTTCTTGATTATTATTGTTATGCCTTTCCAATCGATGCAAAAATTATGCGTAGGCTTCACAACCAACACATGCTCGTAATATTAGTCTTTATTATGCGAGACATGATAATGTTTGAATTAACTTAGGATTGATTTATCACGCTATTGTAATCAGCTAAAACAATACTTCATTGTAGTATATAATGTTGCAGACTACATCAGATGTACTCACCGAATCACCACGGATTGTCTCTTTAGTGTGAGGAAATATGTATGCCACAGTTTCTAAATCTTCCACCGGACAGAGGGACACACTTTGGGTGGCGTCCTGACATCTTGTTACAACCAAATAGTAATGAGTAGGTACCGGGGTTTTCTCAACCCACGCGTAACTATAAGTGTCAGAAAAAAATAATCAGAATCACAACGTATAACTATGACAGGAATGCGTCTGGTAGTAGACTACGAATTAGGTTTGAACCACAAGGTATTAATTCATTTGAACAGCCGAACATTTACTTTCAAGTATTACAGAAACATAGGCAAAACTCATAGTTCACATCGTCTTGAATATCAACAATTGGTCTATTGACAGCTCAATGAAAAAGTTTCTTTTGTTTTAGTAAACATTTCAAATTCCGATTTCTGAATAGTCTCACCTCCTAAAGGCAATATCTTGATAGGAGTCCCTTGTTCCATCTCTGTTAGTGTCAAACGCAGGTCCTGCTACCACCAGAATGTCCCTGTCTGAGGCCATGCTCCTCAACTGATTAACCATCTGACTCCATACATCTGAGTAAGACAATACATGTAAACCATGAAACAACAAAACATCTTAGGTTAACAGTCAGAACTGAGGATATGTGTAATTACAACAAATCCAGTTTGATGCATTCGTGCTGTAATCCTAATAGCATATGCTACTGATTTATAGCACGATCCAGTTTTTACTTTGGTACAAAACTTAAAGATTTACAGTAGTTACTGTGTTCTCTGTCTGTATCGTTAGTGTGTCGTATCGTAGTTACTGTATCGTAGTTACTGTGTTCTCTGTCTGTATCTCTGTCTGTATCGGGTCATCATGAGGTGACCATTCATATGGTGATAGAATATCTCAGAGGGTGTCTTTATGTGACCAATTTCATTCTTATTTTGGGGACCGGTCGGTAGGTTTCATTAATTGTTGACCAAACACAAAAAGCCACACTAAATATGAGAACGAAAGTGCAGATGTAAAAAAGTTACAAAACTTCTTTAAATTCAAAGTTCGGCTAACTCGAAAACCACAGAAAGAGCAGATCTGATGAGGGCGTGGATTGCTATTTGTGATGTCTCTTGGATGTGTTCAAGGTGGGAAGAGGAGGGAGAAGTTGTCAAGTTCCTTCATCAATTCATAAATCCAACGTGACTCAAGGATTGTCCAAATCAGCCAATACCTAGTCCTTAAAATCCAGCCTTGAATAGAATATTGTCATACATAGAGCATATGTTTTTGTTTTTTTGCCATCATTTTGACAAAAGTTCTTACCATCTACAAAAGATTTCCACATTGGTACTATGTTTGACGTGATGAGAATATTGAATTCATCGTCCAGACTGTGTGCAAGAGGCTGCTGAAGTAGAAAAGCCATCTGCATATCATCTGGAAGACTACCAATGTTGGCCGAATTGTAACTTCTACATTTGGGAGATGACTCTGGTGATAGTCTGACATCATATCGATAACAACTCCGCAACAGCTCTGATTGTGACGACTGAGAAGAATAAAACATACAGGGGTTGTTTTGGTTTTCAATAAACTCGATAAGTACAACATATGTTACATTGACCCTTATGAGCAGATAAATGGATATATTAGATATTAAAGTAAGAACATATTTCGAAGTCGTTTCCTGAATTATTAGGTATAACTTTCCATGATGCACATAACATGGACATCCACCAATTAGATGTTGAAATTAAAAGTGATTTTAGATTTGTTACCTGAACTATACGGTATGGCTTTGCTAAGAGCAGATAAAAGCACATCTGTCCGTACTGGCGCAAAATATGCTACTGAGGAGTAACAGTAAGGTATCACTGACCATGAGCAGATACAGGGGATATATACTCATAAAATATATAGGCCTAAATCAAGTTAGAACTATCAGTTTGCCTGACTGTAAATAATTGACACCCTGATAGAGCTACTCATCTGATCATTTTACTCAGAGATTATGCAATTTTGTTCTAAATGTGTCCTATAAATATCCCCTGCCCCCCCCCCACCCTCTCCCATTCAAAACCATTTCTGTCACTTTCCTTGAAGTTACCTGTTGTCTGAGTTGATATGCGACATAAAGAGGAATTGACAATTTATTCTCAAAAATTGTCATGTAGTTGTTTTGAACTAATTGACAGTAATGGCCACCAGCAGCTCCGTCAGTTTCTATCAATCCGGGGGCTCCAAACGGTGCGTGGACCTCCCTTATGAAAATTTCAGCTATATATAAATTATAAATCAGTATGAGAATAAAGATAAGTGAAACTGCCAAGGGTGACTAATTATAACATTTAAAGACGGTACGAAAGCGTGATATGCTATAACAAGTAAATCACAATATGACTGACATAATTCATCCCTAACGAATTATTAAAATCAGATAACAAAATATGACATAACATACTAAAAATAATTGTATTGCGCCCAAATGCAAAATACATCAGCGTAACAAAATAATATTCATGAACTCAATGTAACAGTACAGGCAGGTGCCATTGCCCACGAACATCTTTCATACTCACAACATATTACAGTATGTAATATAACCAGATATCTTAACGAAATAAACCAAATGCATGACAAATATACGATAAGGCGTAACGTAACGTATAATAATTATTTTAACCAAAGAGTTTCATATTTTTTTAATAAGACAAAGGTTTCTTCATAACGGGAGATAAGAGAGTAGTTCCTTTCTTTATACACAGAAACGATGTTCTACAGTTCACACATGCACTGAGTTAAGCTGAAATATTATCAACTTACCTTCACCAACGGAGATATCAAGTAGCTCATCCTTTTGGTTTATAGTCACCTGCTGACCAAGATTCTGAAAGATAAGAACAAAAAGTAGCGAAATTAAACAATAAAAAAACACAGATATAAGTGCAAGTTCGTTCAAAAATTTGAATTTTCGAATTCTATAGAATTTAAAGTGATGAAACACGGACGGAGCGGAAGTAAAGAGTCCTTGATTCAGGGTCTTCTGGACAGAAGACCCTATCTATAATACTGAAGGTATTATATAAAACATGGGGGGGGGGGGCATATGATGACTTCAGCAAGCCTGTTGTTTCCAAGGTTTGTTTCGGCTTTTTCTGTAATGATACTGTGGTAGTGGTTATTATTGATTTGTCATTAGCCTAACGCAATATGATGCCAGGCTAACGCAACATAACTGAAACCAGTAGCCTTAATGGGGAAAAACGGCGCAGTCGTGAAGGGGGGGGGGGAGGACTCACGGTTGAAGGAAGCTAATATTTCATACATATAAACTTGCATTTAATGCTGGATTTCCTTGTCCATTTTTTTGCATAAAAATGTTTAAGATATTATACTGGTGGTATTTTGTTCAGCCATTTCACAGTTTTGACATATTTCATTACGATTACTAACATATATTGTTTACCATGGCCCAGCATTTTAAATCTTATTTTATGTGCAAAGGTCATACACCAGTTTCGCGAGAAACAAAAAATATTACCTTACCGCATGTAAAGTAAAAGAGGTATTTTTAAGGCAAAAATAGTTGATCATATGCATTGACACGGCTAGCATACATAGGCCCATAAAGGGTGAGTGAGGAATGTTTCGTAGCTTGCCTCTTATTTTAGTGGAGGTTAGTGGTGGTCAATTGGGGGTTAGTAGTAGGGGTCAGTAGAACAAGATCTCCTATTGATCTTGACTCCTTTCATGCGGTACGCCTCTGCTGAGACTGCTCAGCGATGCATATAAATCTCCCTAAAGTAAAATAGGAAAATGCTACGGCTGTTATATTTTCCTCCCTCTTTCTTAAAACGCTTCACATACACTTGACAGAAGATCTCATTACTCACACACGTCTTATCTTAAACCTATATATTTCTACTTCTGATCTGGTAGTACATTTGAAACCAATCAGAGCTCTCCTAAAATAGATACGACATGAATATTCAGATGGGACTATTTGTTTGAAACAAACTTCATCCAGTTCCCATCGACATCGGTATTACTGAGAGTTCTGTTCAGTTGGAATAGTCCACTCAGCTACAACCTTCATCTTCAAGACGAAAAGTTTATAATCCGGCCTCTCACTAAGTCCTATGAGTGTATTATAATTGAGTTATTACGTACAGATCGCTTGTGCAGAGCCGTCTCTTTGCCCTGGTAAACATAATGCGTAATATTACGTGATAATTGTGTACGTTATACGTACAGAATATACGGAACGAAAGAAACTTTTCAGCTACGACTTTGATAATCCTAAAAATTGAAAGGAACATTTACGAAGAAGTGATTGTACGTAAACTGTCCAAGTTTTCATATATGTTATGTCATTCCCTATACTGGGTTTGTTTATTCTAGCGTGTATAAATTACAGCGCTTGTCCAAAGGCGTAGAGGCCGGCGCAATCACAGGAACGAATCGCTCATAGCGTGATGAATAGTAAGGATCGACCCAACACATTTGACCAAGAACAATTGACCGATTGACCTTAACAGTTATTCATGCGGAATATTTCAAGCTTCTCTTCTATACAGTAGATTACATGCACCCATGGACCTCCATGATGCATGAGACTCATGCTGGTATGTGTTAGATTGTCTAACTCGGAGTAGCGTATATGACAGGGTATCTTCTTTACCGTGTGGTATTATTGTTCTTTCTTCGGTATTGAGCACTCTCTGTTGTTATTGATTAGCTTCCTTATGTGATTATATCATGCAGTGGCGTAGAAAGGTACTTTTGAGTGGGGGGGCTGAAGACTGATGGCCGGCCTGGGGGAGGGGTCTAAGGGGAGGGGTCTAAGGGGAGGGGGTGTCCAGGTGGCCGCAGGTGCAATTTGGTGCAATATAGTACACCTCAACTCCCACTCCATTTTGTAAAGAATTTTGCATTTTCACCTGGCCTTAAATGCAATTTGGTGCTCCAAATGAGATTTTTTTCTCATATGGAAATGAAAAAGGGGTTTTATGACTTGCGGAGCGGGGGGGCGGAATGATACTTCCGCCCCCCCATATTTTTTACTGGGGGGCTGGCGCCCCCCAGCCCCCCGGTTCCTACGCACTTGATATCATGTATTTCATGTCATGGTATGTTATATGTTATGTGTTTGATTATATCATGTATTTCATGTCATGGTATGTTATATGTTATATGTTATGTGTTTGATTATATCATGTATTTCATGTCATGGTATGTTATATGTTATGTGTTTGATTATATCATGTATTTCATGTCATGGTATGTTATATGTTATATGTTATGTGTTTGATTATATCATGTATTTCATGTCATGGTATGTTATATGTTATGTGTTTGATTATATCATGTATTTCATGTCATGGTATGTTATATGTTATGTGTTTGATTGATATTTGAAGCAAGGCTTTACTTTCTTCATCAATTTTACCAAACATTATTCAAGGTAGTACGGTACTCAACATAAGTAATGATGAGTAACTACTCGAATATGTGATTATCGATTAACAATTCCACTTCATTCTATAACAATTCCGATTTCATTCCATTTCCTCAGTTGTGATGGACGTGGGTGGGGGGGAGACTTTTCTAACAATTCAGGTTGTATTTTATGAACAGTTTCATATTTTTTGACCCTTTAAAATGTTGTGGCTCATCAATTGTAATGGCTGGATTACTCAGTCTAAGAAGCAGACCGACGCAAACCTCAATAATAAAACACCTTTTCGGCCGAGCATAACATATTCATACAGAAATATTAATTTGTGAGAGACAAATGATGTTTGATTTCATCCAATGGTGCTCATTTTAACATAAATTTAGGAAAACATGATTTGATTGAGTTATATGAATTAAGCATACAATGAATTACATTTACAGATAAAATATATTATATTTATGTTTGAAGATGAATTTTTATAGCATTATAATTCATAATAGCACACATTTTTTTCTTCTCGGACTAAAGAAATATAAAGTCTGCCTGCAGTCATTCCTTAAGGGGACTTCTATATCCCTAAGGGGACTTGCATCCTTTAAGGGGACTTACATCAAGGACGTCATCGCTACACTGACATCCTGTATCGGCCTGGTCTCTCTTGTCATTTTTGTCAGAAACTAAAGTTGGAAA
This sequence comes from Apostichopus japonicus, assembly GCF_037975245.1. Taxonomy (NCBI): domain Eukaryota; kingdom Metazoa; phylum Echinodermata; class Holothuroidea; order Aspidochirotida; family Stichopodidae; genus Apostichopus; species Apostichopus japonicus. The sequence goes on from NC_092569.1 coordinate 33,965,795, forward strand.
GGTGCACAAAGATGATTCCGGATCGAAAAAGGAATCGTCGGCTACGTTTGTGAGAGGTACTTCCGGGAAAAGCAGAAGATCATTTAATACCCCATGTGTTCCGTTATTCTTCTCCGGATGAACATCGATTAATTCTGTAATAAACAAAGATATGTATATAAGACTCAGTTAAATGAAATATTCAGGTGACAGGCAAATCAGTTGCTTAAAAATAATCCAAACTAAATCAATATTCCTAGATTTCTGGTGAAAACCACATCAAGAGCTCTCGTTCCTAACTCTAGGTTCGTTTGTTCTCCAGGTTAATATTCGTAACCGACAACTTATTACACCATATCATCATATGGGCGCTTGTAACATATTCATTTTTTACAGACAATTTCAATTGTTAATACCTGTTATCAAGTTGTAGACTTCCACATTTGAGAAACCTTCCATTCTGGTAAAATTTTCCTTGAAACTTGGTCCAAACCCAATCAAAACACCCTGATGATTAAAAAAACAAATGTCATTAAATGAATATTTTTTTCGTCTCTCAAATTTTACATTCACATGTTTTTTTTTTTAAAGTATCCAAGCAGTTTCAAAACGTAACGAATCTGTAGGAGCCGGGGGGGGGGGGGGGGTATATAAGGGGTTGGGTAGGGCAGATGTGTTATAATTAATGATAAATCAATATTATTATTTAAAACATCATCAATCGTTTTTCTTTTTTTCCTCGTTTTTGTTTTGAAAATACAAAAACCCGTAAACAATATTGTCAGTTGTGCTCGAGCTCAATATAGCAAACGGACTATGACCCCGTTTCCGACTTTTCTGGAAAACAAAGGTACAGAATGTCCACAATTTTTTTCTCTTATGTGAGGATGCTGAGTAGATTTGATTTCAATTTTCGGACAGATCCTTGCGCCTTACCTCTCTGACATTCAACACCCAAATATTAATCCACCCCTCCTCCACCCCCCCCCCCCCCTCCTCCCGCCATCCACAATTACAAATATTGCCAACGTACCTTCATTTCTGGATTTGATGGACTGTAGCCTCCTCGCGCACCAGTGCACATTTCGGTTTCAAAGTTTTGCTGGTTGCTAGAAAAGAGGACGTTAATGCCGTTTCATTTTATTTGCTTCAAAATTGTACTTGTCATAAAGTCATATTGACGTGTCGTTCGTGCAAGACGTTAAAAAAATATTAATCAGTGAAATTAGGATACAAAAATAAAATTTTGTATCTTAGCAACGAAAGCTACCAAGAAGGGAGCTGCTCAAATGAGTTGTATTTTACTTGATGTGTATCATATCATAATAAATCCTATACTTCTTGATTGCTTCTTGAAACTTCTTGAAAAGTCTGTGAATTCTTACCTTGCGAAGGTCTGCCAGTCATCCATAATTACCAATGCTGCCTCATGTCTGTTTTTATTGTAGAAATGATATTTTGGAGGTACTGTGTCTAGGGTATACGTATCGTATTGTCGGTTCTGGCCCTGTAAGAATAAATTGTATCATGACAATATCTCGTATGAATATGTAGAAATGGTCATTTAAAGGGTGTGAAGACTCGCGCAAAAAGACACTGCCAGTGACTCACACACAGCTTACTCATTAACCTTCCAGAAATATATCGACCAACAGAACAAGTTACGTTCATCCATACAATTTTACAGCAACCATATAATCTAGCTGGATCTAAACTGGTTCAGAATGCTAACTTACTTCGCTTTCTAACTTGGATCTGACAGTCTATCTGCAACAAAACTGTTCAAGTAATTGAATATGTTATACAACATGAAATTGACATATCTCTATTCACCGAAACCTGGCTCACATCTACCTCTGGTGACGTCATAGAAAATATCAAAATCAACAGGATAAGCCTACACTATATCCCACGTTGCAATCAGAGAGGAGGAGGTGTTGGAATTATGACCAGGAAAGACGTTTTTGTGAAGCATGTTAACGCCACAAAGTTCACTTTATTCGAAATATAATGAGATCATGATTAACACCAGTGATGGTAAAACTTTAAAATTTGCTGTTTTATACAGATGATTGTATATACAAGTTACTATACTTTTCAATGAGTTTTATAGCTTCCTTGAAAGCTTGGCCGTTTTCGCTGGCGATGTTATTCTTGCCGGGAATGTTAATATTCATTGTGATGAAAAAATGAATGTTGACACCATTAAATTTGATGATATTCTTAAGGCGTTCAATCTTTCGCAGCTCATTAATGGCTCTACTCACGTGATTGGTCATACTCTTGATGTGCTCATTGTTAACACCGATTGCGTTAATCCTATCAACATCTAATCCACTAATTACCTTCTATAAGTGATCATTTCCCTATAACCTTTGATTTACAGGGCAATTATCCTAAGATTGAATTTTCTTCTTTTTCATTTCGAATGTTCTCCCACATTGATCAAAATACGTTTATTTCTGATATCGACAATTCTCTTATCCATACTCCTAGCAGTAGTTTTATAGATGCGGTTTCATGCCCATATTATGTCTAAAACGGTCAGGGTTGTTTCTGAAGCTCCTTAGTTTGACAATGATCCTACAAACAAATTCGCAAAGAACGCAAGAAGGCTGAGAAAAGATAGCGGAAAACTTCTCTTGAAAGTGACAAATTAGTATTTATTCAAAAGAGGAAAGAAACCACAAATGCTGCATTTAACCAAAAAAAATCCTATTATATTAAGAAAGCTGAGGTTTGTGCAAACGACCCCATGGGCTTATTCAAAATATTTCAGTGTCATTGGCAACGATAATCGTGAAATTTTATTGCCCTATCATGAAAGCCAGCATGACCTTGCTGTCACTTTCAACAATTTTTTCGTCAATAAAATTACTACTCTGCGCGACAACCTTCCTGTCAGTATGACTTCATTTTCTGAGTTCAGTGACCCATTTACTGATACTCATCTTTGTGCCTTTGAACCTACTGACATTACGGAGATTCGGAAAATACTCAGCAAATCTGGTATTAAATGTTCACAAAGTGATGCACTTCCCTCAAAGCTCCTTGCTAATAACCTTGAAGTTTTACTTCCGTATATTTGCACTCTTATTAACCTTTCGGAATAGCTGTCAGTATTCATGATTTACGGCTCCTATGATGGTCTATGCGGTATGTTTCATACTGACAAAGATCTACAAGACGCATGCGCACTGGATATTTTCTTGGGGGGGGGGGGTGGTTGGTACCAGTTTGTAGTTAATTATGACACGTTCATGGCGATGCACTTTTTGCTAAAAACTTTGACTATTCGCAGAGATCGAGCGAATTAAATATTCAAACCAAAAAAATCCTTTGTAGGCCCCTATGTATACAAAACAGTTGGCCAAACCGCATATGAGACTAGTGTACAAAGCAGCAAACACCAATTCTATACAATCTACTATGATTCAATGCATAGTGAGACTTTCTAGTCGACTAACACCCGTAACGTTTGAAAGCTATCTCCCCAAAAAGGAATTTTACTGCTTTAATAGCAAAGACGAAACAGACGTGTAAAATGGTCACTAACCCTTAATTTTGTTACAAGCTCCTCTACCGTGTCAGAATCCGTAGGAGCTGTGAATACAAAGATAAAACCATTAGAAACAAAAAGACGAATGAATAACATTATGTTCTTTTGTATGGACGTGGAAGAGAATTGGAGATGACAAAATCTTCCAGGTCGTAGTAAATAATCCATTCCATGGAGCTATGAGATTAAAATGTTAACATGATATCAACAGAAGGAACAATACCAATGAGGTTTGGAGTTTTAGTTTAGTTTATTTTTCTCTATGTATCCTCCGAGGAGGTATATATAGACATACATACATTAATAATTAACACATAACATATTTCAGATGACAGTCACAAGAGAGATACAAGACAAGAAAAAGGAAGTATAAGATTACAGATAGAGTGATGGCGAATGGGACGAGCCTACCCTGTGTACAGAATGGTATAGTCGAAAGGAAATGGAGGTTGGCATTGACACGGAAGTGGGTCAATGGGGGCGTAGTACTATTATTTCTTTAATTTCGGGTAGGTTAAAGTCAAGTTTACTACATATGTTTTATGGAGAGAGGAAAGAGAGGCGTTAAGTTAATCGATGACGATGTTTTTCTTTTTTTTGTTGGAAATATCGGTTTTAAGGCTGATTAAGTAACCTGGCAACACTTACAGTGTAGTCAATATGAGTTTCTCTGTTATTGTCAGCAATGGTTCCCTTTGACCATGCGCAGTTGAAGCTATGGACTTTGTTTACTGAATTGTGGAAAATCTACGTCACTTTCCTTAAACTCTGACCCAGGCGTTACATTTGGTTGTGAAAGTCAATAAGGTGGCGCTACTCATCAACATATAATAACTAATATATATGACAAAGCTTACTTCCAGGTGATCCGTCTTTTTGCTTTCAAAATATGTTCTACTTGACATCTTTTGTCTCCTTTTTGTTTCTTTTTCTAAGTAATAACCATCCCAGCTATTAGTCAAAACCATCCAACCATTCGTCAATGCTACAGACAAGTTTACCAAAATGGGCACCTACGTATGTGTTCACTTAAATCGTTTACATATGAACACTCGTGAGTTTATCGAAATAGGGAAGCAGACGAAACTGGCTGTTTTTCATTTCAAAGATCATCATACTCTAAACCATCATAGTAAACAAAAACCCGAAACATGTGTTCTCATTTAAGCAACTGAAAAATCACAAACAGATATTGGCAATGTTCCTCAAATAATGATAAAGTTCTTGTCGTTATACTCACACTGGGCTGTTGGAGTGATAAAACCCATTGAGTTCATTCCATGTGTCGAGGAGTCGTAGAACAAGGTGTTGGGCAAAATCTGTGACATAGAGAAATTTCTCATATTTAGTTGATAAGTTATGACATGACGAAAAACAGATGCAGATGTGTACCTAACTTGAAAGCTAATTAGTTACCTCACAAATGTGGGTAAACACGCCTATACCTCACATACGTAAGTAAACACACCTATACCTCACAAACGTAAGTAAACACGCCTACACCTCACAGACGTAAGTAAACACGCCTACACCTCACAGACATAAGTAAACACGCCTACACCTCACAGACGTAAGTAAACACGTCTATACCTCACAGACGTAAGTAAACACGCATATACCTCACAGACGTAAGTAAGCACGCCTATACCTCACAGACGTAAGTAAACACGCCTATACCTCACACACGTAAGTAAACACGCCTATACCTCACAGACGTAAGTAAACACGCCTATACCTCACAGACGTAAGTAAACACGCCTATACCTCACAGACGTAAGTAAACACGCCTATACCCCACAGACGTAAGTAAACACTCTTATACCTCACAGACGTAAGTAAACACGTCTATACCTCACAGACGTAAGTAAACACGCCTATACCTCACAGACGTAAGTAAACAAGCCTATACCCCACAGACGTAAGTAAACACTCTTATACCTCACAGACGTAAGTAAACACGCCTATACCTCACAGACGTAAGTAAACACGCCTATACCTCACAGACGTAAGTAAACACTCCTATACCTCACAGACGTAAGTAAACACTCTTATACCTCACAGACGTAAGTAAACACGTCTATACCTCACAGAGGTAAGTAAACACGCCTATACCTGTGCAAACGCCCTCTTACTGAATACGAAACACGCACCTAATGAACAAATATCATATCTGGACTGACCAAAAAAAATGAGAATTTCAAAGGAGGCTTAGATATTGCTGGAAAATGTTTCGGGACACGCTGATATATGGAAGAGTATAAGAACCTACAAAACCAAAAAGATTCGGAAGAGAGTTACTGGGGTACATCGCTTAACGCAGCTACCAAGTTTGACATGTTAGGTAGATAAAAAAAAAACAGTGCATGATATGAGAGAAGACAGGAAAATGAGGAGTGGAAGTAAATATGTTATTGAATCAAAACGCTTATCCTCAATATTATCAATGGCTTAAGAAGAAGAAAAAGCAACTTACCAAAACTGACCAAACATGAATTGGAAATATGTACACAACATGACAAAAGTCATCATATAATATTCTCTCCGATTTTTTATAATTATTATTATAAATTTTGCTCGGTTGAAGGAAACATTATTGAGCATGTTTGTGTTGAAAGTGGCAATTGTTTTTGTCTTTCAATAACAGGACTTACCGAGTCAAAATATGTGGTGTTTTCACAGCTGACATCGAGGTGACCGTTCGTTGATACTATGACTATATCAAAGCAGCCCGTGACGTCATCCCGGATAAGATTCTCCATAAAGAGACCGATAGCGTCATCTACTTCTTCTAATGCAGTCTTAACCTAAAAAGGAGGACGGGTGTAAGGGTGGGGTGGGGTGGGGGTGGTGGGCAGAAAATATAGGAGAACAGAAACGAAAACGTAATATTTGCTGAAATTTTAAGAGACATCAAAAGGGATATGCAAAACTAACATATGTTACATTTTGAATTGTATCCTGATTGTAAAATGCTGTTGAGAAAACAAAATCCTCTTGATTTTTTTTTGGGATAATAGGTAAAAGTTAGTCGTTCTATTCTTCCATATTTAATTGATTTTTTTTTTGTCACTTAATTGTACAAACTCAAGTGTTGATTAGGATCGCATAACGTTTTGCATGGAGATGCACATGCACACAAAATGCACTTCTAATTTGATGCAATAATGTTTTCAACATTTTATGATATATTTCTTTAATATTTCAAACGAAGACAAACAGAGACACAGACCCAAAGATCATTATCAATCTGTGTGATAGAGATTACTGTCGCGAACAAGTTTCCCAAAAAACTAAGAAAATATGACTCCATTTCAGAGATATCACATATTTCATGTTCCTTCACACACGAAGCTGAAGACTTCGTCAAGTCTAAGTATGACGTCATCGAGACAACATTTGCCTAAATTAAGGTGTTTTCCTTTATTTTATTTATATATTTATATTTTTGGGGGGCAATGTTTTTATTTCTATAAAGGAGATGGGGTTTTGCAGCTGCTATATACAAAAGTTTGAAGTTGGTTACATAACCGACTAATGGCACTGGTTTCAGGGTAAAATGTTTTAGCATTCCACCTTGTAAATATGAAATGAAAACCAAAGAGAACGCTAGAGGTTTCAGATCTGAGTGGCACTAAAGGACATCACAGATATATGACCAGCTCCCAGACAGGACATATCACAAACGGAGCGAGTTTTTTCTTAGCTGTTTAGGCAATTATCCTTCACAAAGATCTCTAACATTGTAAGCTATAAAGATGATAATTCGGTTTGTGTGTCCTATTACTGTGAACCAGCAGTCTGCATTAAGTTAGTATATTAGCCTAGCTTTCATGAGAGAACATCGGGCAAAGTTATTGCTTTCAATAAACGGTGAAGATTAATTTTCAACTTTTGAACTAACGCCAAATTTATAGACTATTTACCTGATCAGACGACACTCCATGTTGTGTTATTGTATTGCCAGGTTCTTCCATGTAAATATTCACAAATTTTGCTCTGAAAGGAGAATGAGAAACCCAATATATATATATATATATATATATATATATATATATATATATATATATATATATATATATATATATATATATATATATATATATATATATATGTATATATATATATATGTATATATATATATATATATATATGTGTGTGTGTGTTTACTGTCGCCATGGCAACCGTAAACACACACGCCTGAAGCCGAGATAGCCTTTGTTGTTCAGTTGCCTGATGATCGGTGCGCGAGCCGTACCCGTGAAACTCCGAGTAGCAGTATGATGATAGTTTAGTTAAGTATATTATGTGATATATATATATATATATATATATATATATATATACAACACTTAATTATATTCCGGCCATTTGATTGGTCGATTCGATTGCATGCAAAACCCGCTCTATTGCACTCTATGAAATAGAACCATGTGTTATACTTTTTTGATAGCACTTTTTTTCAATGGTAAAAGAGCAGAGAAACCTGTCTGTTCAAAACAATCTGTTGCATGAGTGCATTTTACATCCAATTATATCCAAATTTGAAGGTGTTGTATAAAACAAATAATGAATGGTTTCCATTCGTGCATTAGTGCCAATATTTCATTCGTTGAAAGATGTAATTTGTCCCATTCAACTCGGCTGCGCCTCGTTGAATGGAACATTCCAACTTTCAACTCATGAAATATTTGCACTATTGCACTCATAACCATTTATTAATTGTATAATATATATATATATATATATATATATATATATATATATATATATATATAAATATATATATATATATATATAAACATATATATATATATAAACATATATATATTTATATGTATACAATATAAAATATATTATATGCAGGAGAACTCAATTTAGAGTTAGTTGAAACATATATGCTAAAAATGTACGGTGAAAGTGCTACATCCGCAACAGTGGCGTGTGGAAGGTACTTTTGAGTGGGGGGGGGGGGGGGCTGAAGACTGATGGCCGGCCTGGGGGAGGGGTCTAAGGAGAGGGGGTGTCCCCCTCCCCTTTGGAAATGTTTTGCATTTCCAGGTGGGCTCAGATGCAATTTGGTGCAATATAGCACACTTCAACACTCACTCCATTTTGTAAATAATTTTGCATTTTCACCTGGCCTTAGATGCAATTTGGTGCTCCAAATGAGATTTTTTTCTCATTTGGAAATGAAAAAGGGGTTTTCTGACTTGCGAAGCGGGGGGCGGAATGATACTTCCGCCCCTCCATATTTTTTACTGGGGGCGCTGGCGCCCCCCCCCCCCCAGCCCCCGGTTCCTACGCCCTTGAATTAAGTCATTTCAGAGAAGAAAAACTGTAGTGCCTCGACTTACTTATTACTTGGCAGTGTAAACCAGTTTAGGGCAGACTGTATCCTGGCGTGGAAATCAATATCGCTGGGAAAAAAATAAATAAATAAATCACTGGTATAAAACGAAACTATTAAAACGTGTAAAAAGAAAATGAACTTTGAGAGAAACTTAAAGACGACACAATATTTGAATCTGTGTATTATTAGAGGGAAAACAAACGCTTATGCTAATGTGCTTAATGAGACAAATGTGGTTACGATAATCAAGCACCCCCTTTAACCCCCCCCCCCCCCACAACCTTGAATTGAGCTGAGTTATACTCATACTTTTCCTTTGTATGTAGAAACCTGCCGATAGGAACGATTGTGATGATGAACCTTTAACCCGATTAAGCTAACGTAGTCTTGGTCGTAATTCGTTTGGGGATATGCTATGCTTTTGCTGCCCCTCCCCACACCCCACTCTCCACTATATATTATATATTATGTTACAATGGTGGAGAAATGGTAATGAAAGTTGTTTTCGATTTTGCTTCATACATTAGGGAACTACGAGGGGGGGGGGGGTTCTTAAAAAATATAAGTCTCAGTCAAAAGAAAATACGATTGTTTGGGGTTGTTTGTCCTTCTGCTTGTGTTCGGAGGAGGGCGGGATACAGTCAAGTTTATCAAACGTATTGGCATCACCAAGGGTAGATTACGATATGTTAACACCCCACAACTTACTGGTCTTGGGTATTTACTATACTTCCCGGTCATTACTGACTTCAGTAACTTCACCAAATACGTTAATAACAACGAGGATTCCAGGGGGTTGAAATAACCCTGGAAATTACAGTTCTAAGCCTTGACAATGGTAAAGGAAAATTCAGTGGGCGTTGACCCTGAAGTAGGTAAGTGGTGGCGCAGTGCTAAAATGTTATCAACATTGGCAAGCTAGTTTGATGTGAGAGCATATGTAGAATGGAGGCGGATATAGATAGGGGTGAATTTGATACTGGCTACGATACACTGAGAATATGCAAACACAAGTCTGGTTGGTACATTGACCTTATTTTCAAGACCATAATATTAAACACATTACGTGCATGCAAGTTAAACGTATACATAAGAATGATAGTATTGTACTCACGGGTTGTGTTGTACGTAATAGTGAGGGTTCGGATCCACATTAAACCCACCAATGCTTTGTTCTTGTACAGTGTTACCAATCCATGAGTGACTACCTGTGATGACTCCTTGCTCTTTCGCTATCTGCCAGATCTAAAGAAAAACATATAAAAACTGATGTATAATATCAAGGACTTCAAACTAAAACATACACACAACTGATATATAATACCGAGGACTTAAACTAAAAATACACAAAACTGCTATATAATACCGAGGACTTACACTAAAAATACACAAAACTGCTATATAATACCGAGGACTTAAACTAAAAATACACAAAACTGCTATATAATACCGAGGACTTAAACTAAAAATACACAAAACTGATATATAATACCGAGGACTTAAACTAAAATACACAAAACTGATATATAATACCGAGGAGTTAAACTAAAAATACACAAAACTGATATATAATACCGAGGACTTAAACTAAAAATACACAAAACTGCTATATAATACCGAGGAGTTAAACTAAAAATACACAAAACTGATATATAATACCGAGGACTTAAACTAAAAATACACAAAACTGATATATAATACCGAGGACTTAAACTAAAAATACACAAAACTGATATATAATACCGAGGACTTCAAACAAAGACATACACAAAACTGATATATAATACCGAGGACTTAAACTAAAAATACACAAAACTGATATATAATACCGAGGACTTAAACTAAAAATACACAAAACTGATATATAATACCGAGGACTTAAACTAAAAATAAACAAAACTGATATATAATACCGAGGACTTAAACTAAAAATACACAAAACTGATATATAATACCGAGGATTTTAAACTTCGTAAATTACGTTTATAGGTGGGATGACATTGGGTAGGTGGGATAACATGAGGTAGGTGGGATAACATGAGGTGGGTGGGATGGCATAGGGCAGCAAGGAGAATGTGATGTAGTGAGTTACGGTATACAGTTGGATTAGGTTCGATAAAGTCGTGTGTCAGGGTAGCCAAGGGTGGGTTGGTTAGAGAAATACTATTGTGCATGGGCTTAGGTATGGTAGTGCAATGTTGGGTATGGGGGTATAGTGTAAATTAAGGTACATTCAATACGATAACAACCATATATTAATTCGAAGTTTGCTTTACCCCACCCATCATCATTTTATTACACATAATTTCAAAGAAATAAAATGGTTCTTACAGGTTTGCCATTATACCATCCTGGATTCTGAAGGGTGAGACTCTGTGGGTTGTTTCTCGGATCGAAGGCCCCTGCTATTCCGTCCCTCTCTAAATAGTCAGAAATGACGCCGTGAATAGTTGGATATAAACCCTGGTGGAGAAAGGAACGACGAGAAAATGACATTAATGTTACTGAAAATGATTTTATTTGTTATATTGAGAATTGAGTCTTCACCTTCAACAAGAAGTAGGGATACAAATTAAGAGCATGTGAAAAAGGAGGGTTAGGAGTCACGCAAATAAATGTTCAGTGGTTTTGATACTATTTGGGCAATCATACTCAAAAGCTGAAATTAAGTAAACGTCCTCTTACCCTTTGATACTAAACAACTAACCAACCTTTCAAGTTTTCATTCAAACAATGACAGTTATTTAAGACAAACTCGAAACTTTTTAATTTGTATCTTGCATGTCATTAGTCAATGATTGTGAACAGGACATGTCTGAGGGCCGGATACTCAGAACTGAACCATAATATTCTCTGAATTTAGTAAAATACAGAGATTAATCATCTTCTCTGTAGGTTTGGTGATAAAAATTGAAAACATAATCATGTTAAATATAGTTCAAATTAATCATCAGTATCGCCCCCCCCCCCCCCAATAGATGCTAGAATGTTAGATTAATGGTCATCCAATACTTAAAATATCAACATGCACTTTAGTGCCAATCTCAAAGTATATAGTTATTTATTGTCCAATAGATTGGGAATAATTTGGAGGTTCAGAGCCGCTAGGAAATTACTTTCGAAAACTTCTAGCAAATTACATGTCCCCTCTAGGCTTCCGTATTAGCGTGCTACAATTCGTTGGCCATTACTAATGATCTTTTAAAGGTACAGACTTACGGTGACGAGAGTGTAAAGATTCGGATACGTAGTTGATGGATACGAGGGTTCCATTTTAGTCGCAACAGATCCACATTCAGCTGGAATGAAATTAGAGACAAAAACACACTGAATATGAATGTTTTCGTTGTTTATTCGTTGGCAAATCAGATTAGTTATTTCCTTACCACAAATTGAAAAGAATAAATATGGGAGCATCCGCGGGGTATCACTTTTAACATTCACTTCCAGCAGCAAACGAATTATTTAGGTATTCATAGACAACAGTACATGGAACTGGAATGGATATGGGTTACAACGCTAAGTGACGTCAATTTAGTTTCTTGATTACCTGTGTTGTGTAAATGTGTTGCAGAATCTAATGTATGGGATACTCGCACTGACATAGTTAAATTGATTTTGCCTCACGTAGTAATATAATCTGAATGTGGCAGACGAACTTTGCCACTTTCATGGCTGCTCAGGTTCTGTAATATGCTTGATCCCACACACGACCTAGAGCGAAATTTTAACTGCAGTATACTGTTATATGTTATTTTATCCAATCATATGCGAGTCTTTTCTGTGACGTAACATATTGTATATTCATTAGTAACACGTAAACAACACATTATTATCATTGCAAGGTTTAATTATAAGGGTATATCCGACAGAAAATGTGCTTCCATGACCGAAGGAATCCGCATTTCCTTCGCATTCATCCTTCACTAACGGAAGGGCGCGTAACTGTCGAATTCACTGCCAAAAAAATGGCGGCATTTGCATATTACATGACTAAGGTGCAGATCAAATATTGTATTTCCTCGTGTTACACAATGAGGGGAGATGATATTGACAAACCAAATGCCAAGTTTGTGAACTTTATTTCGAATAGAATCGAGATTTGGACAGAATTTGTCCTTGTCTTTGTTTGTAAGCAGCTGTTATTAAAACTAAGGGCAGCGATTTGAAATACCTCTTGAGTAATCCATTGTAACACATGACGAATGCCTCTACTATGTGTGGCTGTAACAGTTGTGTTTTATCTGCAGCACTGTTATCGAATTATCTACACAGTCTCAGCTCATTTTATGTATTTGATTCGACCAAAACAGTCCAAACAAATTTGAAAGAGAGTGGCAGTGGTGATTATTTGGAAGCATTCAAGCATGCATGACACCAGTTACAGAGGTCATATGTAAATAGCAAGTCATGATACTATAGGGCAGTTAGTATAGCCTATATGTATATCTCTCTTTCTCTCTTCCACAGCAAATTGTACAACAGGCTAACCCATATCAGGTCTAATAGCAACTGCCTGGTTATTGCCTACACCATTCGAAAGTGCTTAAAGACGGTATGGGTGCCTTGGTGAGGAACACGAATCCTCATACATTATAAGCTGCTATGAAGTTTATCAGTGTTGCTTGTGTTTTGGTCAGAAAATAATCTTAAAGTTACCGCAACTGTTTGCAACCAAACACGGGGGTTTAAAAACAAAAACAAGAAACTTTTGCAGGTTAAGTAGATGGGAGAGTGCTTGATTTAGGTGGAGACAGGTAGCAGCGGGGTAAATCCGCGAGATACCCTCTGTCAGTATACGGCTTGAATAAACCCACCTGAAGTAATTTAAAACCTCACTATAGCTGACTGGTTTGGGTATTTACATCACTCCTCACTTTACCTGTCTGCATTTCTATTTACCCTAGCCTATCAACTGGTAACATTCTTGCACTGCGTCCTCTATATAACCCTATCTAAGGTCACTGACCATCCCCTTTCGAATGTACCCTTCCGATCTCTCTACGTGCGTGTTTACAACAGGACTTTAGACCTGGTTTTAGCATTCTTAGTGGACTCTCTTGAAGTCAGGAGGAAGTTTACTACATCATTAGTTTTGCCTGCTACGAATCACTGCTTAAATATCCTTGAATATTCCATGTTTGTGAAATGCATGTAGTTTACCCTTTTCAGTAGTAAATCAGCAAGATCCCCTTTGACAGTGCCGATTGAAAACACACACCTTGAACACAAGCCTCCGGATAGCAGCATATGCCGTTATCTCGTTTTCGTTACTCTCCGATAATAGCTTCATATTGAGTTCGCACACTACGGCTCTTGAGGTACATTCTGCACGGTAACTACAAACTACACTGATTCTTTGGGGCGCGGACGGTGTCAAAATATGACCTCATCACATTCTAGTCTAGAGAGGTCGCCATCATTTCGATTTGAAGAGGAGGAATCGACGAAGACGGAAGGGGTTAGGATATGGGGAAACTGTCATATGCTATATCTATTCATTCTGAAATCCTCTTAATTCAGTAATTCCACTAGCCAGAACATACCAAGTCGATGAATGTTGGGAATAATTTCCCGCCAAGAGTCATTCATGAATTCTGGTCGGAAGCCGTCTAATGCAATCATAAGTGTAGAGCGTCGTGAATATCTAAAAAAAAAAAAAATTGAAGAGAAGAGTACGAAAATATATCAAAATCGATTCAGTTCATTAAAAAAAAAACATGGGTGAATAATAAACTATATTTCAAGCCTTTAAAATTTCATTTGCATTTTGTATGCTGAAATAGACTTAGTGAATGAATAATAAAACAAAACAAATATAAAATATAGCAGTTGATAACAACAAGAGATAAGACCAATGAAACCATAACATATTATTAAAACATTTCATCCGAGTTTTTCGGGGTTTTCTTCGGGTTTTTCAATGAGGATATCTCTAGACGGGCTTAAAACGTGCAACAATTATATCTGAGCGTTGGTCTGGAAGGATTACCTTTCAGCTTTAATGTCACGTGACATTACAGCTGAAAACGACATAATTATTATGAGGGCGGCGCTGTTATCACGCCATAGGTAAAGTCAAAGGTCAATTCGTGTCGTTAAGTTGTGATTGCTATGCACAGCTGCAGTCACAAAGTAGGAAGTTTCTTTGCAAAGGCTTTTATTGTTCCTTGTCGAAAAAACCCAACAAATTATTAGCTATTTCTTTGGATGGTATATGTTATTCGGTTTTAACCTTCACAAAGTCATTGAAAACAAAGTTTCATAATTTACATTAGGTTGCAATCTATATCATTTTGAATATCATCTTCTCATTCGTGCATAATGTACTAATTGATCTATTTCATGCCAAAGTTTTTTTATGACGAGTATAAAACTTGTATACTAACATAGTTGTTTGTACTAGTACTCGATACCATGAATTTCTACTCGTAATCGATATCATGAATTTGTACCCGTACTCGATACCATGACTTTGTACCCGTACTCGATATCATGATTTTGTACTCATACTCGATACCATGAATTGGTATTCGTACTCGATATCATGACTTTGTACCCGTAATCGATATCATGACTTTGTACTCGTACTCGATATCATGAATTGGTATTCGTACTCGATATCATGACTTTGTACCCGTACTCGATATCATGGAGATGTACCCGTACTTGATAGCATGAATTTGTACTCGTACTCGATATCATGGCATTATGAAAATCTAGTTTAGTTACTAGTGCACTACGCACATGCGTGTGTGTGCACCCCACGCGTCCCCTCCCCCATTTAAACCCACACAATACTTAATAATATGTTATTAGCGTCACAACTATATACATATGTACATCTGTTTGACTGAGTTTATTATTTGTCTTTCTAGGCGAACCATATAGGTTTATAAGGTGAGTCAACTACTTACACATGTATGCACGGTGTAGTTAACAAGGACGTCGTGGGTGGTGATATTTGAGCTGAATGCTGATCAAACACTTAACGTTAATTTCAGGACTGATTAACGTAACCAGAAAACCAGTTAGCTTTGTGATTCCTTGCCATACAATTTGCTCAAAATTCAAAAATGATGTAATTATCTTACTAATGAAGAGCAATTGAGTTATAATTTTTCCAAGAATTAAGTGAGAACCAGAAAAGATTTGAAAAATCCCTTGTGGGCATTAATCGTGTCTTTCACTCATAAGTATTTTACGGTATAGAAGTTTTAAACCAAAATCTTTCCAAGATCTAGAAAGAACAGCCTTCTTATGTGAAATATAGACACATTATGCCAATTTGAGACAGAAAATCCCTTAAATATTTGTTCAGATTTACGCAAAATTGTTTATGTACTGTGAAAAACATTTTTGAGAAAATGGCCTCATTTTTCCCATTTGAGATAACCTGTTTGACCCCTTGAAGTTTCACAGGGAGAAACCCTTATATATGAGGTTTAAGTGCACGTTTAAAGCAAGAGTATGATCGTTGAAGCAGATTTCATTACCTGGGTGATGCCAGGTATGTTTCGTTGAAGACCTACGGATATAGCCCCTTCACACAACTAAACTGAACTCTGCATTATCCTCATCCGGTACTCGCGACTGTCTTTATTATAACTATGACTTAAGTCATTCACTTTTTACAGAACTTGAGATGGAACGACTCACAACCTATGACATAAGCCTTCATGCACCATACAGATTTACTCCCCTCTCCCTTCTTCATGTCATCCTGAGGCTCAAGCTGATTAGACAACCCGAAAGTAGAAAGATTGCATGCATATCCTGGCATTTGTCACCCAGGCAGCTTGTCTTGTGGGGGGGGGGGGGAGGTGAGGGGGGAGACAGATGAGCCTCTGTAGGCACTTGCCTAATCAGCCCATTGGATATGTCTATAGTCCGCACGACACCCTAATGTTAACCTTAGCTATGGAACAAGAAGTTGTCTAAGAGCTGAAGCCCTATAGAAACCCCAACAAAACACGGTACCATACTATCTGGTAGCAATACCATATTGGGAGTTCATAGTCTAAAAGATAAAACACACCACCTGTTATTTATTCAACAAAATTTTTACTTATTTTTATCCACATGTAGACCTAAATATATATATATATATATATATATATATATATATATATATATATATATATATATATATATATATATATATATCCACTACCACGTAAATACTTCCAGGGATAAGTCTGTAAAATGTCAGTAACAAGAATGCAAATTTGGTGGTTTCTTTGCCTTCAAGATATTCCAAATCACACTCAAGGGTTTTGGAAGGGCAAAGGGGGAGAATATAAATACAGTGCAGCCACTATGGAATTACAATGTGCGAGTTTTTCGATCGGTAAGACCAGTTGTTTTTGTCTTTGAACCGTGGAATCAGGGCTAACTCAATTCGAAAATAACCAAATGATCGTTATTTTATAGTGTAACATAAACGTGGACTTGTTTTCAGGCATTAGTTCTATATGAAGGACAATAAGTCTATTGGTACCTACCGTATATGGTTACCCTATAGGAATATCTCACAATAGAACAAAATGGAACTTGGTTTGGGGAATTTATGCTTGATTTAACACAAATTTAAACAAAACCTTACTGGTTTGGGTATTTAGAACGACGATACTTTAACCTGTCTCCAATCTACATATACACTCAAATCGACCCAGCTTACAAAAGTTGGTAACATTTAAGTACTTTTTTTTTGCATATTTATCTTGTAATGTCTGTAAGAGTTTTTCAAGTTAAAGATGACTATGACGTCATAAATCCTGATAAATTCTTCATGACTTTCCGTCGATTGTTATAAAACCTGAAATTGTTCACTCCGAGCTTACTCGAAGAGGACCAGGATTAGTATATGAGAAACATATATTACGTAATGATCGGTTGCTTTTTAGGTTGTTTTTCCAGCCGTTTCTTGAATGACTATCGACATGCTTAGTGCTTATTTCATTATATCAAATATGTGAAGGAAAAAAAACAGGACTATCTTTAATAGTATAAGTTGCCATTCTCACTCACATTCCATCTCTTACAATATGGGTAGTTTGAGGGCTTAGCACCCACACCCGTTTGCGAACCCTAGTGACGCCCCTACAAGTTACTCTGTTATAGTTTTAAAAAACAGTATATCTTGCCCAATTGCTGATGTTTGGTTTGAGAAAAAACTTTCTAACTATTTTAAACATTTGCTGTAAAATAGGGTTACTATACACAACAGTAACTTTTGCACACCTGAAGGTGGACATTAATACATGAATATTCAGAAACAACAGTAGTTTTGACAGATTTTAGGATCTCTTTTCGAATTCTGTGGGTTAGCAACTCACCCATTCTTTGCAGGATCTTCGCAAACCATATTACATTCTTGTCCGAGAGTAATTGCAAACGCCCCACTGTAATCAACGCCTGGTAAGAAAAGAAATAAAAGGAATGAAAAGTTATTAATCAAGCAAATTAAATAAATATTGAAGAAGTCTAATTTGCATGATCCATGACGATTGGTCCATCGACATACAACGGGTTACATATTCTCTGACGTCATAGTATAAAAAACCACTCTTAAGTCACGTGACATTAAAGCTAAAAACGACATCATTATTTATTTATCAGCTAAATCGAAGAACACCTTATGCAGTACAACATACCCATATTTTTCAAATTATTATTTTTTTTCTGAATTTGTAGAAATCTAAAAAATGACTTCGACATCGAACCAGGGAAGATAAGGGTAAGTCGAGTGTTTAGTCTCTACTCAACGTAGTTATTCGGATTTTAGTAAGGGATATCTTACTCATTTAAGAAAAGTCACCCATGATAGAGCCTAGACTAGAAAACCAACCAACTTGATCCACCATTTACCCCCAACAGTCCCCTTACATCGAGACTGTAACCGTCTAATCTTGACGATGTTACGTGAAGTGAGTACCAAGTGTCAGTTGATACTATACACATGATCGGGTTGGTGGTGCGCCCTCTATTCTATGATATACTTTTTTAAGAAAAGTCACCCAGGAAAGAACCTGGGCACGAACACTAAACTACCGAACGACTGATCCGCTCTCAACCCCAGTCCCCATTGCATCGAGACTGTGACTGTGTGATCGTCGTCGGGTGTGTATCACCCATTCCCCTCTAAAGGGAACAGATACTACACATGATCTTAGCCGAGAAGGCCGAAAAGCGATCTATTCTATTCTATGAGAACAGAAAGTGACAAAACACGTGCCCGTATTTCAGAGAACTTCACTTCGCATTTTATGAATATATGAAAATAAGAAAATCAGGATTCATTGTTAATGTTCGTGATTTCTAACAAACTAAAAAACAGTAAGCTTATACTTTCAATTGCTTAAATTGGATTTCAATCGTTTCGAATACCAGATCAAATTTCTCGCAGATTATGCCTACACAGTGTAAGAACAATCCCGTGACCTATACAGTGTTCAAACAAACAAACAAACAAACAAACAAACAGTGTTCAAACAAAAGTTCATCACTTCACTTCTCAGCGTATTCATAAAAAGGAAAAAAAGAGGTAGAAATGAAAGGAACAATAACGTTAAGAAATTAACGTTTTTTGTTTTTGTTTTTATACTTACTTCGATTGCTTAGAGATAAGCCGAGAGCTAAGGCAATGGCAAGGATCACCATGAATATGATTGCCTGAAAAAATGGAAGAGAATGAAATATTATCGATAAGAATTCTCCATTCTTCCAAGTGAGCTTCATATATCGAATTAGGGATAATTATTAATTATGATTATTGTATATTGGAACAGAATTGTGACGTCATGATGAGAGTATATGTAGGCTACTGCTGTATTTGCAGTAGTGCGCATATTTCGAAATTGTAACAAATATTTTGTTTCTGGGAGAGAGGGGTGGGGGTGATGGTAAGGGCGGCCTTACCATAACACCTGTACCATAATAACTCATGTATGGTAAATGTTCTTACTGCTTCCTTCATAAAGTGCATTTTGCGCTGTATCATTTCTGTGGTCTTTTGCATATTCATGTTCGAGTAATACATATTCATCCTGAGGAGAAAACACTTCGAACTGTCGCAAAACCGATAACTGACTATTTTTGCGCGTAGCAATGTCATATTACAATGTGATATGTGACTATATAATAACATTGGGGCTTCTCACGGTAAGGAATTCCATCATCGAACATGAGAAAAAGTACATCTATCTGATGGATGATATATTAAGTAATAAATTCAAAATAGGGAGTTACACAAGAAGGAAATGATTGATGAGATGGTGTTAATACACGTTAACTATACTGCTTAGGTTATATGTAACAAATAGTAACAAAAACTGCAGATAAGATGGAATTAGGTAAAACATATACTAAACACCTCAGTTAGTTAGTAGTAGAAGCTGTATAACGAGACAGATGGCTCATATTATTTACTTGCAAGTACCTTTACATTATTACGCAAATAACGATATCTGTTTGATTCTGTTAGCTTAAAATATACATAATAATAATACATAATTTTTATATAGCGCCAAACAAACTATGAAATAATTCTCGTAAGCGCTTGGTTTTGTTTCATTCACTGTCAGATGTAGACACCTTATGAAAGGGTTTCAATATAGGTTCCCCTTCAAAGGTTCACTATACTAGAACAGAAATATCTCGCCACTGTTAGATTTCAATAACTGATGTGTACCTAAAAGTACATCTGTCTTTACATCATAGCATCGAGGGCTGAAGCTGGTATAATTACATAATATCACCTTAATATCTCGCATTCTTTTCACCAGTGGCGTAGGAAGGTACTTTTGAGTGGGGGGGGGGGTGGCTGAAGACTGATGGCCGGCCTGGGGGAGAGGTCTAATGGGAGGGGGTGTCCCCCTCCCTTTTTGGAACTTTTTGCATTTCCAGGTAGCCTCAGATGCAATTTGGTGCAATATAGCACACTTCAACGCCCACTCCATTTTGTAAACTTAATTTTGTATTTTCACCAGGCCTTAGATGCAATTTGGTGCTCCAAATGAGATTTTTTTTTTCTCATTTGGAAATGAAAAAGGGGTTTTCTGACTTGCGAAGCGGGGGGACGGAATGATACTTCCGCCCCTCCACATTTTTCACTGGGGGGGCTGGCGCCCCCAGCCCCCCCCCCCCCGGTTCCTACGCCCTTGCTTTTCACCTTTGATTGGAATTTGGAGAGGAGTGAGGATCCTCTCATATCAAAGATTTCACTGCTTACCTTAATGAATGTAGTCACAATGGACAAATGCAGAATGTGATTGAAACAACCATGTGCACTATATAATAACGAGACACAACCAGGTGTGTTGTTACCGAGTTTGAAACCTCAGCATAGTGAAGGTTATACAAGCTATGCATGCCTATACGCAAAGCAATTTTGAGTTTACTGCATTTTAATTGGTGGATGCGGGTGACGTAACTAACACCAAAATAACAATGATACCCTTAAACATAACATGACTGGGAAAACACGTAACAAAGACTTTTCACACATTGACAATGGTATCTATACCGCAGCTATAGGTGGAGAATATATATAGTTGAAATGTTATGCTGACACTTTTCAAGTTTAAAATGTCCTGATTCACAACAAGATATCAACAATGCACTTCGCTATATAGACAGTGGGAAGTTGAATTTTACATTATGACGAAATATATGAAATGGTGTGAATGATATATGGTTGGATGTGAATGTGGTTAGTAAACAATTTCAGTTAAAGATTGTATGGAAAATAAAACCCTTTTGATTTCATGAAATGACGTTTGATTTCACGATATGACATTTGGCCGGGTTTGCATGGGTATGACATTTGCTTTCATGATATGACATTTGCTTTCATGATATGACATTTGCTTTATGATATGACGCTTGATTTTATGATAAGACGATTGGTTTTATTTATATGAAATTGTTTAATGATATCACATTTGGTTTCATGGTATGCGGTTTGGTTTTATGATAAGACCCTCAAAAACTGACGATAAATATTTATATCTCAACAGTGAATCCAACTGTCACTAACAACGAGGGAGAGAGGAGGGGTTCAATCCGTGTAAAACTATGAAATAAATACACCATGGTTACTCAGTTACCTTCCTCATGGCCCCTCCCAACTCTCTCATGGCCCCTCCCAACTCCATCATACCCCTCTCTCATACAAACCCTAATGATTTTGCACTGTACTTGCAACTGTTAATTCGAGTTCATATCTACTCTACAATGAAGGAATGCATGCAGGAAAAGGTTTTGCCAACAAAACTTCAATGGTTAGGTATTTATGACATATACATGCCTGGGACCATTTATTATTACAACAAGAACACAACTAGGACTACAGTGGTATCCACTAAACTATACCCACATGTCACAGCCTATACAGTATCAAGGCTGACCGTACACCAAACAATATAAAAATAGACAAACACATAAACATGCCTATTGTGAATGTCAAGAGCCATAGGACACTATCTCAATAAAGGACTAACAACAGGTCCTCAAACGAAGCTCTGAGCTCTTAAGGCCTCGCTACGTACACGCTATACAAGCATGTGGCATGCAAAAAGACCAGGATTATTTGAGAATTTTGATCTCGTTCTGGTTAAGTCTACAGTATACTTGTTAAATGGCTAAATTGTACTTTATTGCAGAGACGAGTTAAGATGCCAAGGCAGAATACAGTATATGCGATCATTCATTTCTGTTTTGCCTTGCGACGTTTCTGAAGGAAAAAATCTGTTTCTTATAGCGGCCACCTTACCCACATTTCCGACACGTCCCCCCCCCCTTCCCCAGTCACATTACGAAGTTTCAGAACATTAATCTATGAGATGAGCAAGTATGGATTTGGTTAGAAAATGTCATGGTCGCATCAATTTTCCGGGATACTTATAAGGTTCTGTGATATTACTGCATATTCATGTTTGCATATTCATACATTTATATGAATATATTACGTCTTCGGGTCCAATTGGCAAGCCGTTACACTGACATCATGTAAACTAACGTTACCGATCTGTCGATGGTATACCTAAATAAACATTAGTCACGTGGTATGGGTACGACTATTGTACAGGTACAATGCATGAAGGAAATAACAGGACAAAAGTATAGATGAACAGAGGTGAAAGGAATTGTGGGAAGTAAGCAAAAACAAATTGTGTTTGAAGTAGTGAGTGGGGCAGGCAGGTTTGGCTATTAAACCAATGGGGGAGGAGCAATGAGATTCACCACTTACCAGAATCAAGATTAATTTACCCCTTCCGCGGCATGGACCGAGACCCTATAGAGTGAAATGAAACAGGGGAATGGGAGGGGGACGTTAATACACCGATAAATAAAAGAATGACCTACACAGTAGTGTGACGTTTCACCTGCAGTTACAAACATGGATATTCCCATTTTACCATCAAAGAAGAAAGTCCAATCCTTGCAAATTTGTAACACAAGAAAGGAAAAAAACAAGCTTTTATTCAGCTCATTTTTAACAAGCATTATTAAAGTGAGTAGTGCAAGCAATTTATGGACACAATATACTCCAACTACCGCTTATAATGTACGGTACATGCACTAATGGGCCTAAAACGTCATACGTATATAGTGACTGCAATCAACGATACACCTGTACTTAGTAGATTTACTAACTTGACGGAAAGGATCGTGAGCATTTATCACACGGAAAACGTTTTGTATGTTGTTTCAAATAGATTTATATGGGTTACCTATCTTGACAACCGCCTCACTATTTTTTACCACTTCAAAAGTAGGTTATACTGGTTATAGTATTATTTGCATGTACAATTTACGACATATATATAATACGGCAACCTTTATTATATTTTACCACACGTCTTGACTTTGTTACAATGTTAAAACATGTACATTTGCAGCACTATATTATAGAATACACAGTATACGACTATATTACACCGAGTTCCCTCAAGTACATAATATTTTTGTGACAGTTCCGACAAATGCATGTCGAATCCAATCTTTCATAACCTGGTTTTTACTGTAGCTGTTGTGGATTTCCTTTCCTGTTTCATAAGTGAGTGCATCGTACAAGCAGGTTACTACGACTGAACACATACTAATTAGTAGAAGCACTAATGCAAAGTATTAACATTGTCAGTTATAAACTGTAAATCTCGTGAACAGTACCACTAATAAAAGAATAGAACAAATTCTTGGCAAATGGGGAGATGAAAAACAAAAACATGTCAGACTATTTCAATGTTCAATACCAAAGATGATTTCTTCCTAGCTGTATTACTATAGTGTATCATGTTTGGATATGATGATGCCTGTATGTGACAGTGGGGTTGTGTGGGGTTGTGTGGGGTTGTGTGGGGTAATGTGGGGTGGGGTGGGGTGGTGTGGGGTAATGTGGGGTTGTGTGGGGTGGTGTGGGTAGGTGTGGGGTGGTTTGGGGTCGTCGTGTACCTTATACACTTTATACGTTTATTAGGCCATATTGAATGATAAACGGTTACTTTATTGATTTTAGCAATAAATGATAGACAATCTTGGCACCATAACTTTCGAAGAAAAAATTGGAAATTGGGAAAGGGTGGGGAAAATAAAGGGCATGTTTCTCGAAAGCACAAATCGGCAATACAGAATCATTTAGTTATCACTGTATAAGATATGAATCCTCATGAAGCAATGAGTATGTCTGTGAAAGAAGGAAGCCAAACACCGGCATATTGATAGTAGGTCTACAGACCGCGGTGTTTACGGTTTCGTCAGTTGCAATCAGTGGTATATCTATATATTATGATCAGCTTGTTTCTGTTCCCTTTCTACACGTTTCAGCGGCATGGATGTCATAAAGAGTATGAAAGACAGATATGTACTTGACACTAGTTGCAGTACCTCTATAACACGGAATCTAGTACAGCTATACTACACTCACAGTTCGATCGATAAAAAAACTTTAATATTATATAATACAGACACCATTTTAGTGGATATCACTATTTAGAATGTGTTAGATATTAGTACCAACAAGAAAAGTTAAACAAAAGACTATGGTGTTGCAATATAATAAATGGTGTCAGATCGATTGAGATTTTGTTATGAACATCGCGGTGTCAGTGTTTAACACCGTCAACGTCATTAGGCACGGTATATCGCTGTCTTTGAATGTTCAAATTATTCCCATGTCGGTGTCTGCATCAATCAATGTGTTGTTTATATAGCCGTTGCATGCACCAGCGAATAAACTTGCATTATTTTACACACAGTTTAATATTATGACGGTGTTGACAATGAGCACCATTATTAACACCAATAACACCATTTGTTTTAACTAACCAATAGTTAACAAGGTATGAGCATGATATAGGTTTCATAAACAACACAAAACACTTGTTTTACCGCCATTTCACCATTAATCTCCATCAGAGAGTTACGTGGTAATTTATCAATGACATCAGGGTTGGTAATATCATGTGAGCGAAGATTTAAATGCCCCTTTTGGAATTGTGACAACTAATAAAATATAGCCTACTTTTGAATTATAATTAGGAGATATTGGAGGTAAACAAAAGGCGGTTGTGGGTTAGACAGTAAGAATAAATTTTCGAAGATGAAAATGAAAATTAAATATAAATATATATCATGATAAGCTTGTTTACAATTTCAGATCGATAACATAGGTGACTGGTGAAAAATTAAATAATAGCATGAATATAAACAAGATTCGGTTAATAAAGAAACGCGTGGTTGATTTATGTGATTTTCTTTCTGAGTGTTAGCAAAGAAAAGTCACAGAGAGAAGCCAATGATATGTGATACATCGCATGGAATAATGATCTATACTTTTGTAAGTGGAAGGCCCGGTAGCGGATCCGAAATGACAAGTTATTCAATTTTGAGTTTTATTCTGGAACTATGGATACGTTTATCATCGAAATACTGGAATACCACATATTCATTTGAACATAACTCACAGTTAGATGATATAGAAGTAACTGAACTGGGAACTCCAGTTCTTTGAAACAATTCGACCACTACCAATGATATAAAACCTTGACATTCACTCGGATCCGCTATTATTTACCGATTTTTTGGTAAAATTGACGCCATGATAACACATGTTCATAGTTTATTTTCTTTATGTAGTTCCCTTGTTAGAGATCCCGAAAGAATGAAATGCAAGCATGCATGTAAAATAAATTACCATTTTCCTTACATAGATTTTCCTCCGGTCACTACCGGGATCATCGGCCAACCGCGATTTTGATGTCGTTTTCATACGGTGTGGGTGTGTGTCCACCTCATCGTCAAAGTCCTAAGCATTGGAGAAAAAATGTAGATGAATAAAGAAAGATATTTGGAAATTAGATTCATAAATGGCGATTAAAAGAGCTATACAGTAAATCAAATTTTGGAAATTATTTTTGGAAAGAAAAGAAGTTGTAATATACCGAAAAATTATTTATTACAACGGGATGAATAATATTAAGGGAGATGGGACAACAACCCCCCCCCGCCCCACCCCACCCCACCCCCTCCCCCGTGACGCAAAAGTTAGATGAAACACCTTCATGAGTTGAAAACAACCACGCGTACTATCTACAAGTCATTGCACAAAGTGTGCAACACCTTTTGACACTAATATGTAACGTGATAAGACACAATTGAGGTTAACGGCATTCATCATTTTAAGGACCACCTTCAAATGATTGCTCGACCGCTTACCCCCCCCCCTCCCCTTCCCCGAACCAACCCACTGTTTTTTTTTTAATATATATGCTTAATAATTAGTTGTAAATATTTTGACATAATAATGTTTCCAGAAAACGAATTCTGTATGGATTTGGGATCTACTTGTGGAATTGTTTTTATGATTAAATGAATCGATTTTTTCTATATTCATTTTATATAAAACACCAACAAGTTTCTGTTTTCATCTATAAGGATGCATAAGATGTGGGTAATAAAATGAAGGTGCAACAGCTTTGATGTGACAAGTAAGCAATATGACATTTGTCATTCGCTCTGTGGACATATTAACACATATACAATATTGACTCCCTGGTTTGCCAAACACATCTCACTCATTATGTTAACATGTTGTGACGTACGCGAATACCTCTCTGCAGTACAAAGCGAACATCATTTCAACACGTGACACAATACCTGCATTCCAGTGTAACCTACTTATCGAAAGCATAGCATTTCGCATAGCTTCACAGTTGTTTATGCACTTACGCAACTTTATGTTTAAAATAATCCGACTATAAAAAAAATTGAGGAATCATAACCGGGAGTTGTTTTTCTCTTCATTCAATTCTGCGAATCTCGTGTGTTTTTGGTCTTGCTCCACTCGACTGGTACATGACATCGCCTTAGTATGTGTCGCAATAATAACAATATAAATCATCGCTTCACACCTGCTCATAAGGTGTTTGTGAATGTACATGTTTTTGTCATTTTTATATAAATAATCCTCTCGCACTTGACTTCACAAACCTTGACGTACCAAGCCTGAAGATATTTGTTTGTGTATGTGTGTGCATGTGTATGTGTGTTGTTTAAACTGAACTCTGTGAATTTCATACGATTCTCGTCTATGCTCATTCCATCACATCTTATAAAGAATAACTTGAGTGGAAATATTCGCCACTTATATGAAGGACACAAAACTAAATTGGTTTTATTTGCCATGAGATGTTTATTGGAATTCACAGAATTGTTTGAAAATGAATTATTTGGCTTAATGCGGCAATCATCGCCTGAGTTATGCTACAGCTTTAAGTATACTAATATCCACCGTAAATGAATTTTATATAAGTTGTAAATCCTATTATAACATTTTTGCTGATGTATCATTGAACTGTCATGCATTGCGTATGTTTGCACTGATTACTTTGCATTTGGAATTTCATCAAAAAATGCAATTCATTTTTTATTTTTTTGGATAAATGAAAAACGACACTATTTCAGCTGAATTCCGTCATGTAATTATTTACCATGCTTTGATACAAGCATTTACAAAATATCACCAAATATATAACAAATTCATATCTTTGTCGTATGAAAATGTTATGACGATGTGATATTGCCCCAAAAAATGCACACAACATTTTTCAGGAAATTTTCTTTATAAAACCAACCTCAAACCACGGGAAAATCTCGTTTTCTTTTGTTTTGTTTTGGCTTTGTAATTTCTATGGTCCATACAGAGGAAGTCATACCATGTGCGCTATTAGACTTGAACTTGATCTATTGTTCGATAAGGAGGTTCAGTCATATTCTCCGGAAACACATTCCATATAACGCTAAGTCACTCATTGCTATATATAGGCAACGGAAATGTAGCAATTGGGAACTTACCTTTAGAAACAATCCGAGCATGATATCAGCAAAATTGATTCATTCCAGGATAAACATAATCTTCTTAGATTAATGAAAACAAATAATGTATGTCCATTGTCCAACAAAGCTACCCATTAGGGGGAGAAGGAGGGGGTACTCCCCCCCCCCCCTAAAGCTCATCAACGTTAGACACTCTCTAAATTATTTTAGTAAGACTACTTTTCAATCCAATCCTACAAAAATATCTTCTAGCATTTTTGGGCATAACAAGTTATTTTAATTTTTTGTTGACTAAGATCAATGCGAAAACGGCTTTAATGTAGCCTAGACTACACTGTGCCAATGCTCGAAACCTTAATATGTATAGCTATATTAACTATATACTATATACCTAGATAAGGTGCTACATAATAGTAAAACATGTAAAACCATGTCCGTCTGAACTGAATAGTTCATACTGTACGTCACATACATAAACTCCGGCGGTGTGCTTGAAAACTGATACCAACATACCGTCATATATCGGTAATACCGGTACTTTCGGAGAATGACATTTCGCGGAATTGGTACACACGTTCCAATGAATAAACTTACAATAGTAAACATATATAGGCTCATGGATATAAAACCTAGATGACTGCCTAAGCAGGCCACATGTTTTAATTACTTATCCTTCTCTTTCTTTTTAAAAGTTTCTTTCTTTTCCCTTTGGGTGACCATAGCCTACTATAGGCCTAATACGTTACTAATTACAAACGGATAATTATTAAGTTAGTAACTTAGAGTGACTTGTTGACCAATCAAATCAAGTTGGAATAGAAAATATTGAAAAATAAAAATTTAGTCAATTAGTTAGGAATAAGTTTAAAAAATCTCGAGATATTCTCGAATGCATATTAGAATGAAACCCGTCAAGAATTTGTTAATTCAGCAGTACACACTAACTACGCCTGTTGATCTACTTTGACTGTAACAGACTATCTATTCTACGTTTGATTAAATCACCCCTATAACCGCAAGAAAAAAAATCAGAAGTTACCAAATTGAATCGAAAAGGGAATGCTACCGCGGAAGAAGGAAATGGTGGGTTGAATGTACTAAAAGATAGAGTGAAGATGACATTAAGATGGATATACTTGAAACGTAAAGTCTCCAAAAATCTTTTGTTTTTGATGTGTGGATAAACTAAGACAGGGGAGTAGAGAGGAGGGCTCAATTTTTTTTTTGGAGGAGAAAAGTATACAATAACAATAATGCGAAGTTCAATATGATCATTCAATGTGACACCAAATTTACGATCGTTCAAACATATAACTGTACCCGCCCCCCCCCCCCGCCTCCCACACACACCTCCCCTCCCTTCTCCTTAATTGCATCGGGTGGTTGACGGGGGAGTACAGTACAGCACTCTATATTACTGTAAAGTACACAGTACCGCATAGTATTGTACAGTACAGTGCAGTACAGTAAGTACAGTACTGCACTTACTGCACTGTACTGCACTACTGTACAATGTACTGTACCGTACTGTAAAGTATACTGTACAGTATATAGTAAAGTAAAGGTACTGTATTGTACAGTACAATACAGTACTATACAGGAAGTATAGTACTGCACTGTACTGTACTACACTGTACTGTACCGTACTGTAAAGTACTGTACAGTACAGTACAGTACAGTAAGTATAATACAGTACTGTACAATATAGTATAGTATAGTACAGTACTGTACTGTACAGTACTGTACAATATAGTATAGTACAGTACTGTACTGTACAGTACAGTAAGTATAATACAGTACTGTACAGTACAATACAGTACAGTACAGTAAGTATAATACAGTACTGTAAAATATAGTATAGTATAGTACAGTACTGTACTGTACAGTACAGTAAGTATAATACAGTACTGTACAGTACAATACAGTACAATACCGTGTATAGAGATGGTGTTCTCTCTATAGGTGGTGTTATTGCACTAGTACTAAACTAATATAATCATTTTGTTATTATTGACATGTACATTTTATTGTCCTTACATTTTTATTTTTATTTGACTGTTCAACGTATATATCCAATTCCATTATCGATGCAAGTTCGATCTCAGCTTGTTCACTGACTTCCATCTTTTGTTTTCACTTTCAATAAATGTTCCATTTTGCGTCACCCTGTATCTGTTAAGCCCGCTCATCTTATCATTATCAATTACAACAGTTCCAATCACTGAGTTACAAGCAGTCATTCCCCGATAACGTGGATTCAGTACCACTAAAGAGCCTGAGCAACGTCAAAACCATAGACCAGCATAAATGAGCAGCAATTTATCAAACCACACGCTTATTGAAAGACGACTTAACTACAAAACTAACAAGAATTCATACCTAACGAACCATGAAACGGCTTAAAATGTTGTTAGTGTTACTGGTATACCCACTGCACACACGCACACACACATACAGTATATGTTTATACTCGAGTGTACAGATACTGTGGAACGCTGTGAAAACCAATGAATTACAGTTTACATACAAAATCCATTTCTTTTGGTAGTGTATAGGTCTGTCTATAAATAAGATTTAGTGCTATTGTATATATACAGATGTACTGAAGTCTGTACACTTCCACGCTATGAACAGCAGTCAGCCTCGTTTGTTGTGTTATAAATATAATTCCTGTCATTTAGTTAAGGCCTAACCTGTGGTGTTAACCTATATTGTATTTCGAGATAGGTAAGAATGCTCCAGAGATTTTATAGCCATACTTTGTTCAAACCAACTGAATTTTGCTGATAAAATAGTGTGTCTAATTGATACAAGTCGGACTGCGGCGTATCGATTAACTTGGAGGCCCGCCGGGGTACTAAGGATTAGATGGGCCACTTAAAACGGTGAACAATTACGAGACAGCACAATGGATAGCACAATGAGATTCGGTTCCCCCATCTTCATAATATTGTACATGTCTTTTTAGGTTCGAGGTCACTAAGGGTCCTGTGGTCCCCCCCCCCCCCCGTCTCAGTTTCCTGGCGTAACGCCACTAATCCAGGTTAGAACACTGCAGTATCACTTCTGTGGTTAAACATCTGGCATATTTCATATACCCTGATAACACTTTCTTTTCAACAGTCTTATACGTTCATATAGCCTGCCAAAGACTATGGTCAGTTTATTAGCTTCGAACAGATTCGGTTTGTAAAGGCATATAATGCCATGTGAACATTACAAATCAATAATAATAAGTCCTAATTGAAGTGGATATTGAAACGAGCCTGAAGAGGCTTAATTGTCAAAAACAAGTGGGAACACTTATACAAAATAAATGTAATTAAAAATTGCCTCCAAATTTATAGCGTGGTGCTAAACAATATATATTTGGACAAATTTGGTTATAAGTTAGTTCTTTCCTGCCGCTCTGACCATCCATCGTTATTATTTTCAAACATTCACGAAGGTTGAACCTGATTATAATATATGTCTGAGAAGAAAATCTACTTCGAGGATGGCAGTGGAATGTCGGTTACACTTTACACAATGAGTGACCACTATTTAACAGTTTAGCAGATTTGGGAACAATATCGACTTACATTTATCGAAGACATTTTCCAAATAAGGGATAACCAGCTACTATAGAGTTTATTTGGCAATATCCTATTGCGGATACCACTACCTTTTTAGATGAAGGAAGGGTGACCAAGAGCAATCGGCTAGATTTGCTAAAGTACCATTGCAGTAACAATCGTTCATTAATCAAATTTATTGGTATATCCGGAAAAAATCATATTTTGCGCGATGGAAAAATTCATGGCAAGACTGTAATGAAGAACTTCCTGGTCGTCTCGCATTGTATGGATCTGCTAAGAACGGTGTACATTTCACTTGTCCAAAACATTACCGGTGATGTGTTCTGCTATACTTTATAATAGACAGGTGGGGTGGGGAGGGGATAGGACCGCTAAAAACGGCGGGAGTAGCACCTTATAGTTCTAGTTTTTGTACCATATGAGTGGCATGTGCACTGCGAACACGTATCTCATAGACAGAAGCTTAATCCGAGCGGCGATTGGGTAGGTGGGGTGGGGTGAGGGCGCTGATTAAAGAGCTGACTTATCATTCAATCAACCCCCCACTCACCTCTTCCCATTCCCAGTCCCGCCACAAGTATACAACCCCACACTCTCCCCTTCCCATCCCCAGTCCCGCCACAAGTATACAACCCCTCACTCACCCCTTCCCATCCCCGACACAAGTATACAACCCCCACTCACCCCTTCCCATCCCCGATACAAGTATACAACCCCCACTTACCCCCTTCCCATCCCGCCACAAGTATACAACGGAACAATATGTACACCGGAACAGCAACAAGAAAAGAGTTCCATTAGCAAAATATCTTCATGAAAAACGTTGGCCCATGAAAGTTTCCAAATTAACTCCATCCCACCCTACCCCCTCCTCTAACATAAACCGACCATCCCTCTAACTTATGTAGTATCTCATATAGATACAGGCCTACAACAAGTAATTCATGCGGTTGTAACAGACAAGCAACCTGATTAAGTTCTAACATGTACTAAATACCAACTTGTTACCAAATACTAGATACAAATGTACCTGTTACAGTTAAACGAAATACCTCGTACCCAAGCAGACTGCCTATAATCCAGCTTTTTCATTATTCCTTGGGAAAGAAATGAACAATAATTGGTCATTTCTTTGTATTCATTACATACAGTAATCAGAATCACTATATTAGTGTAAGGCCGTTGATGTCTAATATATTTATAAATGGAGGACGTGGAGGGGTGGGGGCGGGGAGGGGGTGAGGTTGTGTCAAAGCCTTATTCCAAACTGTAATAGATCGTACAATTATCATCTGAGTTACATACAGAGTTTCTCATTTACAATATTAATTCAATACGCACTATACACAACCATTGATTGATATCAGTGCGTTCCCTTATATTATTAAATGATTACGTATACATACATGCACTAACCAACTCTGTATCGCTTACACTGTAGCTATACATGAAATATTATTAAATCATTACGTATACATACATGCACTAACCAACTCTGTATCGCTTACACTGTAGCTATACATGAAATATTATTAAATCATTACGTATACATACATGCACTAACCAACTCTGTTTCCCTTATACTGTAGCTATACATGCAATGACTACATTATTCTCTCGCTGATATATAATAACTTCAGACTTTGCCACTATTTGTCCTAGTCTATATAATTAAACCAAATATGCGATTCGGTCTCCACGAGCTAAAAACTTCCACGAATAATGGAGACTATTTATTGTAAAGACACGCGGTTTTTGTTGTTGCTGATAACAAAGGCATATGGACGCATTGAAGTATTATTTCCACGTATATTACTATATAACAACATGTAATACTTAAACGTATAGAATATTGAGCTAACAAACAAAACAACGTATGCTTGTACGTATATATATAAGCATGCACGATCGTGATATGAATGTTTTTGTGTATGCTTTGAGATATCACGGGCTTAACATATAATGAATGCAGTAAACGTTAAGCAGACAATTAATTTAATTTCCTGAATTTCTGAGGCAAATTAAATATGGAAAATAGATATGGTTCGGCATACTTCTGTTGCACAGTGCTTATTGAAAACTACCGTGTGCGTTTCTATTTAATATATACGTAGATGTGTAGAACTGTTTGTTACAAGGGAGCGAGCATCCGTTCGTTAAAACCACATGTGCATTCATTGCATCATGT
Source organism: Apostichopus japonicus (assembly GCF_037975245.1). Taxonomy (NCBI): domain Eukaryota; kingdom Metazoa; phylum Echinodermata; class Holothuroidea; order Aspidochirotida; family Stichopodidae; genus Apostichopus; species Apostichopus japonicus. Next base: position 33,999,787 of record NC_092569.1, read on the forward strand.
AAACAAGATATACAAACAGGAACATATACGTGATATACATAAGAAAAAGGTAGGTTTAAAATGGGAAATTCCCCGCCAGCTCCCTTACCTCTTTGGAGTCTAAATTGATAATTTCTAGCCAGTGACGTTGCTATAGGGTCTTGTGATTTGTGGGAGGAGGAGGGGGGGGGGTGTAGAATCATAGTATTTCAAAATGAGTCATAATTTTCCAACTGGTTGGATTCGTAAAGGAGGGGTTCCCTATCGAAATGTTCGGCAGAATAACACGAGTGGGTTGTCAAGATTCTGTACCTTAAATATGCTATATGCCGGGTATTTAGTAATGCTAAGGTGCTAAATCGAACGCCAATTGACCCCATTGAGACAATTGTAAAGATTGCCTTATTTTCAACTTTATTATGGGTTGTCTCAAAGAGTTAGAAACAAGATTTCGGTTAATTGCATGTTCGAATTTCGACAAATTGGTAATATTGTAAGCCTAAAATTAGAAATATTAGAAATAGCCTAATATTATCGACTCAGAAATTAGAATCATCCTGTCAAGAGTGCGATCAGCTTCAATCATTTTAAGAGATGTTGAATTTTCCAACTGTCATGTTTTCACTTTTTGACCACCAATTTTCCAACTACTACCAAGGGCGTAGGAACCGGGGGCTGGGGGGGGGGGGGCGCCAGCCCCCCTCCAGTGAAAAATATTGGGGGTGGAAGTATCATTCCGCCCCCCCCCCCGCTTCGCAAGTCAGAAAACCCCTTTTTAATTTCCAAATTAGAAAAAATCTCATTTGGAGCACCAAATTGCATCTAAGGCCAGGTGAAAATGCAAACTTATTTACAAAATGGAGTGGGTGTTGAAGTGTGCTATATTGCACCAAATGCATCTGAGGCCACCTGGAAATGCAAAATAAAAAAATTCCAAAGGGGAGGGGGACACCCCTCCCCTTAGACCCCTCCCCCAGGCCGGCCATCAGTCTTCAGCCCCCCCCCCCACTAAAAAGTACCTTCCTACGCCACTGACTACTACTGAAGATTCAAGCCAATTATTGGGGTGATACACCCCCCCTTCCCCGCCACCTTCTTCCCGTAGCTACGTCCACGTTATTCAAAGACAGGTGTGGGGAGGGAGGTAATTTTGGAACAGTTATCCTAGAATTATTCCGAGGCCGGTAACTCCTATTAGTCATTCTATAACCTATTCTAGCATGTATAATAGGGACGTTATTTGTTCTTCCAAGAGAGATTGGTACATCCTCGTCTTTTGGACGAAATTCCCTTTGCAGAAATGTTTCTCTCTTCTTGTATCTCCCTTCCGATAATCGCCCTAACAACGCCATGATTTCAAGGATATAGGAGAGTTTGGTTACAAATTTATTTGCCACACACAGTGACACATAGTGAGTGAGCTCTTCAATTGCCAAGCCTAAAAGCGGGCTTTATTGTTCACTTTATGCACAACATATATGCCTATATTTCATAGTTTTATGATATATGTTTACCCCTTCAAATTGTAACTTGCATGTGGTAGCATGTGTGATTTGCATATTCTTTAATCTCATCTGAAACACACAAGTAACACGCATATTTCCCTTTGCATTCCAGTTGTATGAATGTACATTGTAGATCACACCATATTTCGTGTATGAGTAATTTAATCATTGATTTCTAGTAATTTACCAGACAAACAATACACAATGGACATCCGTGTTCTATTGTAAAGGTCTGAATCACAGTTCACATTGGTATAAGTTTATGGGAATAACAACCGGAGTATAGGCCAATAGTAAACACTGTCGTGTACTCACTATAGTAATAAAAGTGTACTATAGGCTGAGTGTTATTTGTACAAGTTACTTGCAGTTATATGTATAGGACTTACTCTAATGCTATATAAGAAAGACTCTGTATGTAAGAACATGTTTGTTGAATGGTAGTCAAATAAAACTACTGTAACTTGATGCATTAGGGAGCGGAAAGTATTTCCAAAATTGTGGGAACCTTATAGCAATTCATATATTTATATAGATATATTTAATTTTTGAGAAAACTGCAAACGCAAAATGACAGTAAAAATGTGTGTACAAGTTATAAACAACTGACATTTTTAAGGGATATGTATAACAACGAATGTAATGTATCCTAGCTCTGTTTAAGCTGCATGGTTTTGCAAATATATTAAGTATTGAAGGCAACCTGTCGTGTACTATACCAGTCAGTTGCTATATGGAAACAACGTAGTTGCTATAGCAACTCCCGGGGGCTATACCATACGGAGCTATACAAATTGTGGTTTGGATTAGGACTTATCCCTGATATTGACAATTTCCTATAATTGTTAGAAATACCATAGGACAGAGTATACCGGCATGCATACTGTGTAACCATGGAAATGATCATTCCTAGTGCGGCGTGACTGAACCGCTTTCATGATATCTTATAGAATTGGACAATTTGATACTACCCACAAGATAAAGGGGCAATTTGGAGTGAAAAAAATGGTAATAATGTTAACATTTAGGTCAGAATTGAATGAACATGATACATATGAATTCGTCTCAAGTTCAGTAGCTAAAGTTCCTTGTGAGAAACAACCCATTTTCAAACGAACATATCCTGCGTGCTTCGGAGCCTAGCTTAACGTTCCAGTGTATTTTTAACTAAACTATATATACAAAGATCACAAGACTTCTAAGGTGTTAATTGTAGAATATAAGCTGGCTTGTAAAAAACTATATAGGAATTTCTAAGAACTTCCTGTATAGGGTAGCTTACAGCAAACAACATGTACACCTAACTACACATCTTTTCCATTTTGGCAGGTTCTATGATAACATAACAACGAACTAGGAAGTTTTGTTGAAGACCAATAAAATATTGTTTTGGTACACAGGATAACACGAGTACATAATGAACCATCAGATTATAGGAACGTTTGCCTGGCGGTGATCTTTCATAACCGGAAGATCATTTGTCATCGTTCACTGCGGGAGCGATGATTTAAATGATCAAATAAACGTCATCGTTGGGGTCAAAGGTCACTACATTCATTTGTAAGTTATTGCCCTGGGATGAGATCAATACGGGGGTCTCTGTACTTTGTAGCGTGTCACTCGTCCTATGCGAGTGGTTGTGGGATTACGCGTATGGCAAGCCATGTGGGACAAAAACTGCATAATATATCCGCGTATTAATTCGAATATATACGCGTTTAAATTATTAGCCAATCATATGGCTTAATTATATCCGCGTATATATTCGAATATATACACGTATTAATTCGAATATATACACGTATTAATTCGAATATATACACGTATTAATTCGAATATATACACGTATTAAATAAAATACATATGGGATTAAATCCAATATATGCACGGATTAATTAGAATATACACGAAAAAAAACATTTCCGCTCTTGCTGTGTACATATACCAACGATCAATGTTTTGGCGGGCTCGCGAGATCGCTTCAAAAAGCGAAACTTTACACATGTAGGCTACAACTGGCACATGTATATTCGAATTAATACGGCTCGGCCACATGGCTTGCCATATACGCGTATACCAGTTACAGTATAGGTGATTGCGTCAATGTCTGTACCATTCTATATACAGGTCATAAGTAACATTTGCACATAATTTGTGGGAAGGTCTTACAATCTATTCATGTATAGTGAGAGATATGTGTGGTCATGTAGAATATGCGACAATATCACTAACAAAGTACAGCAGATATTAACTATTTAACGCAATTTAATACAAGATTGTGTATCTTTCGTGTAATACTAATTTATTGTTTCATTTCCTAAATTTTTTACCACCAGTCTGTTTGGCTAGCTATAACAGCTCCCTGGTGTAAGTGATTAACCACATTTTGTTTCAGAACAGTTGAAAAGGGACTTTTTATTGAACAAGAATATCCTACTTAAATGAAACACTTAACATTTAAGCATGTGGTAATGTGTCTGTACATTTTTGAAATACGTTTGTGAACTTCTGTTTCACCACATTCTGAGAAAATTCCACATCAACGACGTTTTGCAACATGTTTGCAACCATACCTGTTTTCTAGACTATAAGTGCTTTAATTACGTTATTAAAATTCCCTCCCTATAACCAGGGAGTTGTTATGGATCCATAACAACTCCCTGCTATAACAACCAGCCACTTCCAGTATGGAAGCTACAACAGACCGTACATCATTATCCCTAATGAATTGAAATGCCTCAGACCGTTTTTGCTAAGTAGCGCTGTGGGAATTAAAGAGTCTTGTTAGCTATGCTTCCCAATCAACGACACACACTAGATTGACACATACACACAGAACAAGCTGTTGTATAGGGATTATACCGTACTACGAGGCTAATGATGAATATGGTACAGTTATCATAAACTGACGTTTATTTTCACAGTTGTCTGCGCACGGCTCTCCGTATTTATTGAACGATTTGACTGTAGGCTAGCATTATGCGTACGGATTAAACCGTAATATGGTTAGGCTGTCAACGCACGGTAAAGCGATTTATTAATGCCAGACATACCGCAGTCCTGACAATATTTGATTTCGCTAACATAATAAGGGGATCCCCGTCACGTTCGGTTTGGTGAAAGTGTTGTAGCGGAAAGTGCCCGTTTGATTGTGTGGTTTTTATAAGCAAGGAAACATGACCCCACACGGGTTAGTGGGTTACATTGCTCCCCTCCCCCTATATATATATATATATATATATGATGAAGCAACAACGAAAGTTGTTGGTTATTGTACAATTGTATGTAAAGAGGAAGTAACATTCCCTTGTACAGCTGATACAGGTCACATGTATTTCTTAAACCTTTGTTTTAAGGATCATATTACAATAATTCAATATTGAACAACGGTAATCGTGCTTTACTGCTTCCTGTTTCGACATAAATCTTAGAATTAACAATGTAATCGTTCAGAATGATTCCGGCTGAATTATGACTATTTGTACACTAGTGTGTTTTAACACCTCCGTCCAGCCCCCTTAACTCCTCTGATAGCCAGATGCGTATCCAGGGGGGGCGTTGGGGGCGCGCGCCCCCCGGGTAAGGAAAAGAGGAGAGAAAAAAAGAGAAGAAAAAGAGGGAAAAGGAGGGGGAAAAAAGAAAAGGAGGAGAGGAAAGAAGGGAGAAGAAAAAAGAGAGAAAAAGGAAAAAAGGAGGGAGTATAGCCAAGACCTCGGGAAGAGAAAGAGGAACAGTCATAGTTAAAGCGCTGATCCCTATAATATACACAGGGTAGCCAGTGACAGATCAAGGATTACGGAGGGGGTGTGCGCCTCACCCTACCCCTTACATCGACAACTCCATTTTTGACGTTTCCATTTTCCTCTTTCACTAATGTATCTATATAAACACTATATATGGTCTATCATAACGCGTGTGTGTGTATGGACGCCTTAAACAATTGTGCTATATGGAACCAACTGTGGCTGGTCTTGAACTCGACCGAGTCGTCGGGGTACATGACGCATTTCGGGAAGGGGCGACCGCCCCCCCCCCCCGAGCAAATTTTCTTTATGACATCGCTAGTAATTTCAAAATAGACAATGCTTAGATGCAACTTACAAGGCCTGGGAAGTGTCATTTCCAGCGATCTGGGAGGCATTTTCGGCCAACATTTTTCTTGTACGCTTCGCGCCAACTCATGGTGGCGCTTCGCTTAGATAGTTTGCCTACAGGCTTCGCCCCTCCCTTGGCAATTACTCGCTACACGCCTGTTCGAATTTGTAAAGCAAAGAGCAGATATAACATCATATCAGTGAGCATTGAAATGCATGTTCCACGATGAACAGCCTCAAAAACTGTCTATGTGTGTAGTTAAAGGCGTAGGAGCCCAATTGGATTTGGGGGCTGTAATGACTTCCCCGAAAAAAAAGCCAAAATTTTTCAAAATATATCAAAACTCTCTTTTACAGTAGTAATGTCGGCCAAGCTTACAACTTTATTTTAATTACCAAGGAGATAATTTTTAAGCTATTCATTGCTATTTATTTTTCTTTCAGTATAGGTGCCCGAAAAAAGATGGGAAAACTTTGGTTGCGGGTGGGGGGAGGGGGCTGCAGCCACCGCCTCCTACGGGACCTACGCCTATGTGTGTAGTATTCGGTTTCGATATACCTCATATCGGAAATATCTGCTATTTTTCGTTTCCTTCAACCAAGTTTTATAATAGCCATTATAAGAGGTTGCAATATTTCTACACCAATAAATTAACTGTGTATGAATTTTCCAAAATTTCCTCACCAACATTCTTCTTCATACTTTCCTCTACTCGTGCAATTTTGACCTGTCTGTTAGGGGTTCAAGGAGGTTTTTCTATATTGCTTGTCCATAGATTGAATTTTGTGCAACATTATGGGTATGTTTTCAAGTGATTTTATTCACGAGAAATGGGAATTTTCAAATTCTCAACAAATAATGGGCTTAAAACCTTGAAAAGTGGGGCTGACGGATATTGTGGGCCGTGACGTAGAATCACCTACAAAAGCAATGATCCATAGGACATGCAATGAGGTCGAACATGATGTGTGACTGGTGACAATCTTCAAAAAGGTTATGGATGGAAAAAAATTTTGGGAAATACTTGGTTGTCAGGCAAAAGTCTACATCTGGTTGGTCATTTTCAAGCCCGAGAAGTGCTATTTCCGGTGATCTGGGGGGTATCAAAACCAGAAATTTTCTTGTACGCTGCGCGCCAACCGATGGTGGCGCTCCGCTTAGATAGTAATTCGCGCCCCCCGGGTTAGAAAATCCTGGATACGCGCCTGATAGCCCCCCTCCCCCCTCCTAACCCCTTCCCCAATCCCTCAACTTTAGTCCCTCTGCTCTATACTATGATTATGGTTTATTTAGACGTAAAGGTTAATGAAAAGAGTTTCAAATTTGGAAGAAAACTAAAATGCAATAAATTAGCCCACTGCATCGATTGATTAGCACTTTCATGGTATGAGTCTTCGCTGTTATAATCACTTTCTGGGAGTTGAAGCCCGGGGAACTGTTTCATAACGGAACACATGTGCATGTCACGCAATGTAGATAAGGTTTCAATACAAATTGGTGCCAACATGTCGCGCATTACGGTGAGAAAACCACACGATACATTAATGTTCCAACTATAATGTGCTTATGAAAGAATCTACCGTGTAACACAAATAGATGGCATTAATATGTATGTCCACAAGTATATGAGAGCATGTGGTAGTTTCGTAACTCGAGCTAACACACAAAAGATATTTCTCTCTCCTCCTTCTTCTTACGGTTTTTGTATACAGACTGTTTACATTCTGGGGACCATCCTATTTTATGTACAGTACCACATACATGAAATAATCCCCACCACCCCCTCCTCCCCCACAAGGTTCACTAAAGGGTCATAATTATTTCCGGATATGCTAGAAAGTGACATAATGGTCACGCATATCAAAACTTCAACAAATATTTTACTGTCAGAGCACGTGTTCTTCTCGTAGATATTTGATGATATTATTGAACTCCCCCTCCCCCCCCCCCTAGCCTCTATGGATGTGGGAATAATTTCAGAACCAGAAACCAACAGGAACGTACTTATGAAAACCTTTATCAAGTTATATAGCAGTTTAACTACTGATGACCTTTAAGACGACGAAGAATGTCAAGGTGACATTCTTAATCTATCGATTGGATATGCATCTTGATTTCTCTCAGATCAATATTTAAACCTCTTAAATATAATTCTGTTAAATCGTATTTTATTGTAATTGTGATGAAGGGAATGCTATATCAAATCCTTTGTGATATAGGTCTAGTTCAATAAGGTGTATAGGCTTATCTGGTGCTACTTGAAAGGTACAATTGGTTTAACCGTGGTATTTCCTTCTACATTGTGCAGCCTATAACGACCATTATACTACAATATCCAAGACACAGCTATAACTAGGCTATGAAGGCTATATATGGCTAAGACCATTTCGCCAGAGGCCACATAAATATGACAGTGAAGGTAAGCCCTCTTGTCAGGTGTAGGATATAGCTGGTTCATCTCTTCCTGATGGTGTGTCATATATATTCTGTGGTAGGCTGTTAATTACAGTCAAGTGATCATTAACACCTTGTTGGCTTCATGCCTCATTTCTATGACTGGCTTATCACATCCGGGATATCATGCAGAGTGATACGGAAGCGTTTACTTATTAGAGAATGCTCCAAGAGACGGATGCTGTTTAGTCCCCCACCCCCCCCACCCGCCCCCCCAAAGAAAAGAAAGAAAGAACACACAATCTAATCAGGGACCTCGGGAACGAAATCGGGGACAATTATATTGCCCCTGCCCCAACCCCACCTTTTTTTTAAGTATTCGTTTTACGTTCATACTCTATGAAATGAGAATACATTATTTCTCATCCTATAGTTTCCCGGTCGCCGTTAAGTGACCTGGGCTCGTGAGTTGCAGACCGCCCCCCCCCCCTCCTCCCTTACCCTCGGTATGCCTAAATATAATAAATATTTTTCGTTAAGCTTTGCATATGGATACAGAGAAGAAACATCATAGGCCTATAGAACAACTTTAAAGGAGCAGTCCCTAGAGGTTAATTTACTTTTGCCTTGCTGAATGGGTATACATGCCGATCAACTAAGAGATAAATAGCACAACTTCTTCACACTGTTATGATTGAGGATGCGGACAGCTGGAATACGTTAATTAAATGATCATGAGAGCCATCAGTAATTACTGCTCATTAATAATTTGGTAACATCACTGACATACGATAATCTGGCCATCGAAGAACAATCAACCGAGGACATAAATTGATTTACTTTTTCTTTCTGATAGATAATTAAGAATTTAAGATTAATGTTTATTTATGGATTAATTAAAGGTGCACTGTACTTCCACACAACTAATTCTTCATGTCATGTTCTTATTGTAACTGCTTAATTTTCCTTCGATGCCAAAATTTATTCATAGTAGGCCTATATTTAAGTCCCCACAGTTTTCTTGGAGTGGAAAATTAGGATTTGAACGTTTGGCTGCTTGGCGTGGATATGTCCATGGGGTATGTAAACCGTGGAAACGGTAGCGTCAACCCTGATTAAGTAAAACATGGTTCCAATTGTAATCCGTTCTCATCCAAAAGGCTCATCCCGATACAATATAAACCTATACACTGGTCTGTCACCCATTTATCACTCCCACAATACAAGACACCGTCCCGCCTTTATTTATTATCTCTGAAAAGAAAGAATATTGACCGCGGTGGATTTCAATTGCATAAAGGCCCTTGGGCAAACCCTGGTTATCATCACGACGCTCGCCATGGGTTGTATTTGAGTAGAATAGCCGTTGCTGTTACTGCTGTAACATGATTAAGATACACAAGCCTATGTTAATTGTACACGTTTGTTGATTGTTAACATGACATTGTTCACAACTGACATTTTACATCTAAACGGGGTTATTATTTAACCAGGAACTACGACTAAAAGAAAACGTCATAATGTCATGATATTGTTACGGCAAAACCATTGAAACAAACATGTCGAATAACAGAACATCATTTATTTAATGAGAGAATATGGGGGGTAAGCTTGGGGATTAGCTTATCATAATCATAAGATATATTTCCTCAACCCTGGTTAACATATCCCACGTTTTGAAATAGCAGATAAACATCTTATATGACTCAACTTGGCGGTCATGTTGCTCATATTTTGATCGAATTCACACAGCTGGACGATACAAATTCGCTCGCAGGTATTCCGGGCCTACAATTTGACAGGAAAATTGAGAGACTCGCTCCACAAAGGGGTAACCTGCATGCTATGCGCAATAGGAGCCACAGCGGCAGTCCATATCATTCGTGCACCAAGTCCAATGCAGCCGTACTGTTGTGTGTTTACTTCTCGCGTATGGATTGTAACCTTTGACCTTTGGTTGTTATCATTTCTCAATAATTCCTTTTAAATGTAAAATTAGCTAGGAATGTGAGAATTGAAATACACTGAAGTATATTGTGTACGGTCACGTTTATTCAAGACGTTTACTGTATAGGTGTAGTCGTTCTCGTTAAGATCTGACCTTTGTTCCTCTTTTAGAGGAAGTTCTGGTCTATGCAATAAAAAGTTGTGTTCGGAATTAAGAATATTGGTAACTTCGCTGCTAACTTCGTTTTGAAGGTTTCAACAAACGAAGTGTAATATTCAAGGGCAACTTGATTCGGTTCCCCATACCCAAGGCCCTTCATACCTCATAGTTTATTCATCTATTCGATTTCCTACTATTTTACCATCTTCTTACATGGGAGAATGTGCCGCTAAAATTTACGACATCGCTCCCACTCATTAACAGTAGAGAGGAAAGGATGTTAAGGGGGAGAGGGGGGGGGGGTGCTTCACGGAATATGTTCGCTCAAAGAGACTTCGAAAGTCTATTTACATTCAACCAACTCACACTTATCTGTTTTTACACTTTATTGTGTTTACTATTTCATGGCCGCAGGCAATAGTTTTTCCTCCCCATTCGTGTCATATGAAAGGGAGAGGGGAGGGGTGAGGGGAGGGGTAGATGGGAGGGGTTGAGGGGAGAGTTGATGGGGCGGGGGTAGAGCGGAGTAGGATACAGAATATGTATATCATGTACTGCAGTTAACAATTACTTACTAAATACGGTCCCCACCCAAGAGATCTCAACTTCTTCTATCCGCCTCCCGTTTTCTATTCCTTCAATCGATCACGGATCAGATTCACGCTGAATTACCTTGCGTCTATACTAACCACCCTATTGTTAACAATTAAGTTTAAGGCATTCACATTGCGCAGTTGTATCCAGAGGTCCAGTTCTTAGTTACATTTATCAGCAATCTTACCTTTTTCTCGGGTAGGGGTGATGGTGTTCGATCCGATCCCGGCGGGCCCGATTCGATGTCAGATTCCGGTGATAGCAAACTACGTGCATATATGCTTCTATTTGATTCACGGTCATAGTCAGGTACGTCACTCTCGTCGTATCTGCTGGTTGGGGTCAGTCGAGGATTGGTTTCCATGGGAGGGGGGTTCCTATATGTGGGGTTTGGTTGATTGTATGTAGGGGTCGGGCTCGTATAACTCGGTTCATACTCCGGTGGTTGAATACGGGTGTGCTGTGGTGTGGGTGGTTCAGTTGTCAAAACAGGTGGAGACTGCTGCACCGGTGTAGTCGCTCGTGGAGTCGTGGCTCGCGGTGTGGTAGCCCTGGGTGTGGAAGGTGCTGTTGAGTAAGGTGATGCAGGGGTTGTGGTCCTAGGAGGGTACGCTGCCGATGTTGGAGTTTGCGTTGGTGTTGGGCGTGGTTGGTACTTTTGAGGTTGGGGCTGTGAAGCAGATGGTGGCATGGTCCTTACAGGAGGGGTAACATGCTGCATGGTCTGTCTCGGGGGTTGATATGGTTTGGGGGCGCCAGACGACACGGCCACTCTTGGTTTCTTTTTCTGAGGTGCCACCGTTGGCTTCCCTTGTGCAGGAGTTGGCGAGGGGCGAGGTTGGCTTGCACTGGGAGGTCGTGCAGCTGGTGGCCCATACGATTGCGCAGCAGGAGGCCTACTTGTTGACTGAGGAGTCTTGGGCCTACCTTGGGGTTGACTAGCTGATGGGTACGGTCTCGGGTTCCTCAGGTTTCCATGCTGGTTGTTCGGAGGACGAGGCTGTGACGCATTAGGAGGCGTATTGCGAGCGGGTTGAGACTGCGCCGGAGGGCGCTGAGCCGGCTGAGAAGCTGTCGGATAAGGCTGGGGCTTTCGCAGTTCATCCAAGGCACGATTAGGTTGTTTTGCTCTTGGCGGTGTAGCTCCATTTTCTCCATGCGGATACGGACGCGGATTCCGCAACATTTCCAGAGCATTATTTCGAGACATTTTGAACACGGATTTTACTCACTGAACCCACGATAGTCCTTACTACACAATTACACAATACAACAATAGGTTGGTTTAGCAATAGCTACAACGTTGTAAATTACTTGATACAAAATCCATTGAGAAATCGTTTACAGCGAACATAATCAAAAAACACACAATACTGTCTACATCCTCCGTATAGCAAGCACAAACTGAAGATGAGAATATACTAAATTTCGATGCAATTCATTAAAAACATAAACAGTATTATCCATGAAAGTTTCGCCCTTGTAACCCAGTGCACATCACTGACGGTGTGAAACACGGCGATATCTTCATAGCCCTGTATCTTTCCAAAAAACCGTTAGGTAAACTCTATAACACCAAATTCCTTTCAAATGAAGTAGCCCTTTTCACAGTTGAGTACACAACCTTCACAGTGGAGCGTCGCGTCATACGTTATTCATTGAGACGCGCTACTATTGTTAACAATAGCACTTGTGTGTGTTCTCACCAAAGTGACTTGATTGTTCGTGTTGGGGGCTGTTCAAATCAAGGAATCCGAGTAGAGGGCGCGTGTAGAAAATGGATAGGGTTTGTATAAAGTAATGCTTGCCGCATGTGAAAAAGTGAAAACATTGACGGAAACTAGCTTGAGTTCAAAAAAGTTCAGCAATCATGAAATCACCGAATGGAAGAGGATGTTGACCTACTTTTAAATAGGAAGCAACGGACGTGGTATACAGCATTCGTTATAATTCCGTTCCTAAAATAGCGCAAATATGTATTTGACCTCTAAAGATACGCCTTTCAGGCGCGTATCCTGGCTTTTCTAATCCGGTGGCGCGAATAACTATCTAAGCGGAGCACTACCATCGGTTGGCGCGCAGCGTACAAGAAAATTTCTGGTTTTTATTACCCCCCCCCCCCCCCGCCCAGATCACAGGAAATGGCACTTCTCAGGCTTGAAAATGACCAACCAGATGTACATGTTTGCCTGAGAACCTAGTATTTCCCAAAAGTTTTTTCATGCATAACCTTCTTGAAGATTGTCACCAGTCACACATCATGTTCGACCTGATTGCATGTCCTGTGGATCATTGCTTTTGTAGGTGATTCTACGTCGCGGCCCACAATATCCGTCAGCCCCACTTTTCAAGGTTTTATTTAAGCCCATTATTTGTTCAGAACTTTAAAAATCACATTTGTCATGAATTAATTCACTTCAAAGCATACCCATAATGATGCACAAAAATGACAATATTTCATCTACGGACAACCATAGAAAAACCTCCTTCAACCCGGCCCTAACAGACTGGTCAAAATTGCACGAATAGAGAGAAGCATGATAAAGAATGTTGGCCAGGGAATTTTCGAATATTCAGACACAGTTAATTTAATGGTACATGTACAAATAATAAAATCCCTTATAACAGCTACCATAAAACTTCATTAAAGGAAATGATAAAATACCAGCTATTTCCGGAACCGAACACTACACACAAATACATTTTGAAGGCCGTTCATCCTGGAACGCCATTTTCATGCTCACTGATATGATGTGATATCTGTTGTTTGCTTTACAAAATCGAATAATTGAAATGAGACTGAAATAAATAACTTTTATCTGTTTATTGTGAAAGGCCCACATTCTTTTAATTTCGAAAGACGCACAGTTTCAAGTTCATTACCATTAAGGCTTCGATTCTCTGTCTGCCTTTAGTCTGACAGAAAGGTAGCGAACTGCAAACGCCTTGGCTTTGCGTTGACGAACCCGTGAGCGGCTGCCACCAGGTTGAGGTCATGGTGGCGATGGAAAGCTATCAGTGCAATGCCATTCTGTCGTTAAACTTGTTGATCTATAATCTATATATATATATATACATATATATATATATATATACATATAGATATATATATATATTTATATATATATAGATATATAGATATATATATCGATATATATATATATCGATATATATATATCGATATATATATATATATATATATAGATCTATATAGATATAGACATATATATATATATGTATATATATATATATATATATATATATATATATATATATATATATATATATATATATATATATATATATATAGGCCTATGTATATATATACATTAGTGAGTACATTACATTAGTGAGAGAGGAAAAATGGAAACGTCATAAAAAGAGTTGTCGGTGTAAGGGGTAGGGTGAGGCGCACGCTCCTTCCTCGATCCATCACTGGTTACCCTGTGTATATAATAGGGGTAAGCGCTGTAATGATGTCACTGTTCCTTTCTCTTCCCGGTGTCTTGGCGTTTATCTTCTACTCCCTCCTTTTCCCCTCTTTCTCTCTTTCTGTTTCCTTCCTTCCTCTCCTTCCTCCTGTTTTATCGTTCCCTCTTTTTCCCTTTTTTCTTATCTCTTTTTTCTCTTCTCCTTTTCTTACCCGGAGCGACCCCCCCCCTCTCCCTGGATACGAGCCTGACCGTTTACCACTCCTAGTGAGTCCTTTTCCTTATTGGATATTTAGTTATTTTCCAAGAAAATAAACTAAATCGCTGGTGTTTTTTTTTCTTCAAATCATTAATTGCACAGGTCGATTCCCGCTATAACACAGCTGGTTGAGCAACATGACGTGCCTTGAAACAGTGACGTGCATAGGGTTTCAAAGGTCAAACTAATTCCAACATTCCCCAGATTGATTTAGGTAGGGGAATGAACTTTCATGGAGGGGCTGGAAGAGGATCAAAAGTGTTTCGAATGAGGGGTGCGGCTGTGGGGTCGTTGAAGTCGCTCCCTTTTATAGGTTTGGGGGCTCTCCCTCGCCCTTCCCCCCCCCTCGCCCCACCCCTCCCTATCCCAACCTCACCGATTTCATGAAAGCCTCGTGGAGAGTATTCGCGTTTTCTTCTAAATTTCAGACTCCTGTAGTATATGCCCAAAAAAAATGTATTGGATAATCTCGATGCATCAAATGCGACCAGATCCATGGACATCATGAAATATGAATATGTCAATTTTATATTTGTTTATGTTATTTGTAGAAGATTCAGCATGCATTTCATACATGGTATGGTAACTAACAACCATAAACCACCTACCTGCACTAAACAGTGCGTTCATGTGTTTGGCCGATAACAGGAAACCCCCAAAAATGATGGCGCTACGCACTATTTAGTTGAAGGTTGACTTTTAATTCGGTTATTCTTACCACAACAGCTACAGTAACACTATTTGCTATTTGCTTGAAATTTTCGGCGCATCGTCCAGGGTTTAGCTTTTCACACATTATACATAGGATCATTGAAGTCAATGTTAGACGCGACAACAAGTTAGACCAAAGCTCATCCGTAGCAATTGGAAATACAGTAACAAAGATTTGCTTCAGACTATTTATATCCATTTTGAAATTACAAAACAAACAAGTTTAACAAGAGCCCAAGGGCTGTGGTTCCTTGCTTGGGGTATATGACAATACACATAATATTATCAAGCAAGATTGGGCTCAAATAGTCCAAGTAATTGTGGTCCTACATGTTCCCATAAAGTAACAAACAATATAGCCAACACTTTTGTGATCACAAAATGTGATCGGATTTTGATCAAAAGGCACTTTTGAGAGCTAAATATGGCGTCGAAAATGTAAGAAATATAAGAGACCTATACAAGCGTGTCAACAGATATGATAACATTGGTGACCTCAGATGACATGACCTTTAAGTTTGAAAATGTTCCACCACCCCATTCACAACTTGTCCCAAAATATCAACCATCTCACACCTTGGCATTGAGATTTAATTGCATTAAATGTCTGAAAATTAACTTTGAACTTGTATACATAACTTCACACACAAAGGTCACCCGGAGGTCAACCAATTGACATTTTTGATCGGTGAGACCTAAATAGAGCATGACTGTAAAAATCCAAACATTTTTTCTTTGCCCATTTTCTCCCCCCCCCCAAAAAAAAAATACTACTTTTTAACATTAGCTGACCTTTGGTGACGTTGGATCACATGACCGTTAAGTTTGAAAATATTCCCCTATACCATTTGCAACTTGTCCAAAAAAATCAACCTTGTCACACCTTGGCACTGGGAGTTATTGCATTAAATGTCTGAAAATTAACTTTGACCTCATATAACTTCGCACACGAAGGTCACACAGGGGTCAACCCATTGACATTTATGATCAGAAGGTACCTTTAACATCTGAAAATAGCATCAAAACTGTAAAAATCCACAAAACACGAAAAGGTCACAAGAGGTCAAATTGAGGTCAAGGGTCACCTAGATGCGGGTCAACAATTGGATTACATTGAAGCAAGTCCCAACCCTAACGGACAATTTGTTCTCAAGTTATCGCAATTAATTAATTGACCTTTGGTGACCTCGGATCACATGACCGTTAAGTTTGAAAATATTCCCCTATACCATTTGCAACTTGTCTCAAAATATAAACTGTGTAACACCTTGGCACTGGGAGTTATTACACTAAATGTCTGAAAATTAACTTTGACCTCATATAACTTAACATACAAAGGTCACCTTGGGTCAACTTATTGACATTTTTGATTGATGAGACCTAAATTAGAGCATCAAACTATACAAATTCAAACATTTTTTTCTTTGCCCATTTTCTACCCCCAAAATACTAGTTTTTTAACATTAATTGACCTTTGGTGACCTCGGATCACATGACCGTTAAGTTTGAAAATACTCCCCTAGACCATTTGCAACTTGTCCAAAAATATCAACCATGTCACACCTTGGAACTGGGAGTTGTTGCATTAAATGTCTGAAAATTAACTTTGACCTTGTATAACTTCGCACACGAAGGTCACACGGGGGTCAACCAATTGACATTTTTGATCGGAAGGTACCTTTGATATCCAAATCTAGCATCAAAACCAAACATTTTCTTTTTTGTTCGTTTCCTCCCTAAATAAGCACATTTTTTCTAATGTGACCTTTGACCTTTTGACCTTGGTTTCAGATGTAGTTTAATCTTCTGATTACAAAAAACAAAACGACAAGTCTGTACAGCCATTCTAACTCCGACCGAAAAACTTTGACCCCATATAACTTTGCACAAAAAGGTCACACGGGGTCAACCTATTGACATTTATGATCAGAAGGTACCTTTGACATCTGAAAATAGCATCGAAACTGTAAAAATCCCCAAAACACGAAAAGGTCACCAGAGGTCAAATTGAGGTCAAGGGTCACCCAGATGCGGGTCGACAATTGGATTACATTGAGGTAACTCCCAACCCTAACGGACAATTCGTTCTCAAGTTATTGCAAAAATACTAGTTTTTTATCATTAATTGACCTTTGGTGACATCGGATCACATGACCGTTAAGTTTGAAAATGTTCCCCTAACCAGTTCACAACTTGTCCCAAAATATCAAGCTTGTCGCACATTGGCACTGGGAGTTATTGCAGTTTTAATATTTTCGGTTTTTGGACCATAACTGACCTTTGGTGACCTTTGTGGGCACCAAAAACAATAGGGCACACCTTCTCCATATGGCGGATCTATAGTCCAAGTTTGGCCTCAATCCAACATTCCCTTATTGAGATAGAGCGTACCCAAGCAAGTGTCACAGATGCACACAAACACACACACACACACGCCAACCTGACTGCATAGGTTCCTTTTGCTAAAGCAAGGAACCAAAAATGATATTTTCATTTCATTTATTTGTTTTATCAAAACGTTCATATATTTAGCTAGTATATGTTAGTTAAAACTATTATGACGTAAATCGCAAATGGAAGTGAACTAGAAATCTTTGTAGGTTTATCAATTATTAGGAACTAGCTGTATAACACAGTTTCAACAAATACATATGGACAACATATATATATATATATATATATATATATATATATATATATATATATATATATATATATATATATATATATATATATATATATATATATATATATATATATATACATGTATATATATATATATATATATATATATATGTTACCCCGGGGATTCGGGTGACCTAGGTATGAGCCAATATATAGGCCACCTGAGGGGTAGAAAGGAACAAAACTCAGAGCAAAATGAATAGTACAGCAACACAATGTCATATGGTATATCAATGTTTATTTACAACCCTTTAATCTAGAACATAATTGTCCTTTACAGCTCTCTGTTATATCATATCAACCTCAGTGCAACATCATGAATTTATTGATAACAGATAAACCTAATCAACCTACAGATAACACACACTCACGCATAGACCAACAAACATATTCACCAAACTAACTGACGTGACCCACACAGCTGCACACAGAAGTGCTAATATTTATTCTAACATCTTAATCCTCTGTGCACCCCTAGACTAGCAACATTTCCCTGCATGAACTAGGGAGCTAGCTTACTACTTATTATTAAAACAAAGGTTTCAATATAGTTGTACCCACACACTTCCACTGCACAGGCAGTATACAGCCAATAAGAACAATATCTCTACCTGGTATAGGATTGCCATGGTAACCTAAACAGTTCCACCAATCCTGTGCACCCAGACCTCTGTAGGGGGTCTACCCTATGCAGCTTGCTGTGTAGCTACTCTAATCAACCCCTCTTCCAATAGAACAATCCATCTAATTAGTCTATGCAGCACAGGTTATACCTGCTAAGTGATTTGACACCATGGAACCACCTCGTTCCTGGGCGTAGCTGCAGTGGCTTCACCATATCACATAACAATGTACCATACAGGTAACATACAGCTTAAGGCTATATTAAGAACATATAAAACTACTAGCATTGATAAAAAGGTGCACTTCAATATCTTGACATGTCTATTGAATGTTACCATGAATACTAATAAGAATACATCAGTTAGATCCTTTAACTATCAACTGTCAATTTAAATATCAATGTTTATTTACAACCCTTTAATCTAGAACATAATTGTCCTTTACAGCTCTCTGTTATATCATATCAACCTCAGTGCAACATCATGAATTTATTGATAACAGATAAACCTAATCAACCTACAGATAACACACACTCACGCATAGACCAACAAACATATTCACCAAACTAACTGACGTGACCCACACAGCTGCACACAGAAGTGCTAATATTTATTCTAACATCTTAATCCTCTGTGCACCCCTAGACTAGCAACATTTCCCTGCATGAACTAGGGAGCTAGCTTACTACTTATTATTAAAACAAAGGTTTCAATATAGTTGTACCCACACACTTCCACTGCACAGGCAGTATACAGCCAATAAGAACAATATCTCTACCTGGTATAGGATTGCCATGGTAACCTAAACAGTTCCACCAATCCTGTGCACCCAGACCTCTGTAGGGGGTCTACCCTATGCAGCTTGCTGTGTAGCTACTCTAATCAACCCCTCTTCCAATAGAACAATCCATCTAATTAGTCTATGCAGCACAGGTTATACCTGCTAAGTGATTTGACACCATGGAACCACCTCGTTCCTGGGCGTAGCTGCAGTGGCTTCACCATATCACATAACAATGTACCATACAGGTAACATACAGCTTAAGGCTATATTAAGAACATATAAAACTACTAGCATTGATAAAAAGGTGCACTTCAATATCTTGACATGTCTATTGAATGTTACCATGAATACTAATAAGAATACATCAGTTAGATCCTTTAACTATTAAAGATAAGAGTAATAAGTACAATAAAGTAAAAAGAACATACCTGAGGGTAGAAAGGAACAAAACTCAGAGCAAAATGAATAGTACAGCAACACAATGTCATATGGTATATCAATGTGCCACTGACAGGTCATTTCCCCCTAACCTCTGAATGGCTATACCCAGCGACGTAGCCAGGAATTTGAAAGGGGGGGGGGAGCACTTTTTGCGACTGATATGGATTTTCAAAATTGTAGGCACGACTATCTGAGCGGAGCGCCACCATCGGTTTACGCGGAGCGTACAAGAAAATTTTTGGTTTTACAAACCCCCCAGATGGCCGGAAACGGCCCTTCCCGAGTGTTCATTCTGGTTCCATGGCCTCTTGCTAACTTGAGACACCTCATTCAATATCACTTTTAAACCAAAAAAAACAAACGAGTTAAAATAGTACGTAATTCAATACTACATAATGTTCGGTATTTAAAATTAGCAAAGTACATGTACAGAGTAGTCTTACTTTTCAACTGCTGATACTTGTAGATACATATATAGATAGGCCAGAAATGTCTTTGATACAACTATAGCCAGTAATTGTCTTTGATACAACTGTAAATGTTTAAGTTAGCCTAATATTAGAGAAGGCGAGAGCTATCCGACGATTGCCATCTGATGCAAATTTCTCAACTGTTTTCTCAACTGAAATATTATCTGCGTAAACGGGTTCTTAACTAGATGTTAAAAAAACTGACAAGATCGGATTCTAGACTTTTTCGGCGGGTAGAGTGTTGAATGAAACGGCACGCGATAGAAATGGCAGCCTAAATTAGAAGACTAGGTCACCTAATTTAGCCATATTCTTGCTACGTTCATTTCAATAGTTATTCCTGTCTGGACTCTTAAACTCGTCCAGCAAGCTTATGGATTTGAAATATGGGTGTTTTTAAAAAAGATAACTTGGCCAAAAAAAGTGTGTAGGCCCGGGCCTACAGTGCTACATACTGGCTACGCCCCTGATCACGGATATCATATTATCAGCAGATTGTGTTTCCTGTTTGAATTCTTTTACATGTTCTTTACATAATATATCAGAAAGACAAACATAGTGCTCTTTTACAATTTTTCCAGTAGGATGATTCTTGTTTATTGTCCAATGTCTGGACTTTAATACATTTGACGAACTTAACTGATGGACAATATAAACTTTCATATTTTGTAATATAGCCAGATATGCAGTGGCCTAAAAACAAATATCGTTATCGTTAACAGTGTAATAATTATTTAATGGAAGTGCGTATCTCGTACGATTGCTATAGCTTAACTTCATAACATGCTGTTCGTGCACAACTTAGGACGAATCATAGAAAGGATGAGAACGAACGTTGTCGACGTTGTTGTGCATACGGTTCGTGACATTCCATAGAGTGCGGTTAGGTAGGCAATATGTATTTTATTACGCAGTGGCCAACTGTAGGCTTGTAATAGGCTATAGGCTAAATTTAGCTAATTGCATCTGCCAAACTAAGTTAGTAGTTGAATCAGTAGGCGTGAATGTTACTACGATTATAATCGAGTTAACAGAGCTGACGAGTATTCAAGATCAAAAGAGCACTGACAAAATACCATGCTAAAAAACAACAGTTTAAAAAAAAAAAAAATCGACACTGAAAAGGGGGGAGCGGTCGCTCCCCCTGCTCCCCCCCCCCCTGGCTACGTCCCTGGCTGTACCACTATCTGTGAAGGTAACTTAATAAAAAATTATAGGGGCCTCTGTTTTGTTCAAATCATGTTCCTAACATATATATATATATATATATACAGGGGCGTATCCAGGATTTTCTAACCCGGGGGGGGGGGCGCGAATTACTATCTAAGCGGAGCGCCACCATCGGTTGGCGCGCAGCGTACAAGAAATTTTCTGGTTTTGATACCCCCCAGATCACCGGAAATGGCACTTTTCGGGCTTGAAAATGACCAACCAGATGTACACTTTTTGCCTGAGACTCAAGTATTTCCCAATAGCTTTTACCCCCATCCATAACCTTTTTGAAGATTGTCACCAGTCACACATCATGTTCGACCTCATCGCATGTCCTGTGGATCATTGCTTTTGTATGTGAATCCACGTCGCGGCCTACAATACCGGACAGCCCCACTTTTGAAGGTTTTAAGCCCACTATTTGTTCAGAACTTGAAAATTCACATATCTCGTGAATAAACTCACTTCAAAACATACCCAAACTGTTGGAAAAAAATCATCTATGGACAACCAATATAGAAAAACCTCCTTGAACCCCTAACAGACCGGCCAAAATTGCACGATTAGAGGGAAATATGATGAAAAAATGTTGGTTAGGAAATTTTCGAAAATTCAGACACAGTTCATTTATTTGTGTACAAATATTAAAACCTCTTATAACGGCTATTATAAAACTTGCTTGAAGGAAATGAAACAAATAGCAGATATTTCCGAAACCGAACACTAAACACATAGGCGTAGGAGGCGGGTGGCTGCACCCCCCCCCCCCAATATTTTTTCCCTGAAAATTCGGGCAATATGCTGAGAATTTTTCGGGCACCTATACTGAAAGAAAAATAAATTGCAAGACATAGCTACATCTATAGGAAATTAATTAAAAATCATCTCCTTGGTAATTAAAATAAAGTTATAAGCTTGGCCGACTAATTAGCCATTACTAATGTAAAAGAGAGTTTTGACATAATTTGACCTCCATACTTTTTCTCCATCTACATGAGACATTTCGTTGTTTAGATGGGCATCCCGCGGTGTACTGCGCAACTTTCACCGAAGCTTGCTTATATGATATTGACATTAACATGCTGAACGCGCGCGGAGCGCGAGAAAAATATTGGTTATATTTTTGGGCAAGTCGTTACAGCTCCCCAAATCAAATTGGGCTCCCTCGCCTTTGACTACACACACAGACAGTTTTGAAGCTGTTCATCCTGGAACGCCATTTTCATGCTCATTGATATGATTTGATATCTGCTGTTTGCTTAACAAATTCGAACAGGCGCGTAGCGAGGAATTTGCCAAGGGAGGGGCGAAGTCTCTTGGCAAACTATCTAAGCAGGGGCGTCGGAAGCTATTTGGGATTGGTACGGCAGATCAGAGTGTGGCCATCTATCATAATTATCGGGGAGGGGGAACGTTTGGTAGGTCAAACTACACTACGCACCATTATGGGTTGGCGCGTAGCGTAACGGAGATAATTTTGAAAAAATGCCTCCCAGATTGCAGGAAATGGCACTTCCGAGCTTGAAAACAAGACCCCTGCCATGCCAGAGTAGTGAAATTTAGCCTACTTGCCGTCATCATTATTGAAAATTATTGAAAAATATACCTCCCAGATTGCATGAAATAGCAGTTCTCATGTGTCATATGAAAAAACAAGATTCTCCCTTGTCTGTTTTTGTACCCGATTAATCTCCTGAAACACATTTTTGAAGTATGTTTCATCTTGGTTCCTTATATTTTTCTTAGTCCTATTTTTTTTTTAAGCGCCGTGTAAGCGGCGTTCGCTGGACCTGCCGTACCGGTTCCGACGCCCCTGTAGCGTAGCGTCACCATGAGTTGGCGCGAATCGTACAAGAAAATTTTGGCCGAAAATTCCTCCCAGATCGCTGGAAATGACGCTTCCCATGCCCTGCTAGTTGTATATAAGCATTTTCTATTTTGAAATTACTAGCGATATCATAAAAAAAATATGCTCGGGGGGGGGTGGTCGCCCCCTTCCCGAAATCAGCCATGTCCAAACGCGGCACCGAGAGCCCCATGCGGCACCTAAAACTATTCTGGCGGCACCTGAAAAAAAAAACGAAAGGTGCCGTTTGCGGCACTGAGATCTGGTTTGTCAAAGACAAGTTTACTTCATCACTCCTGCCAGTCCTGGGATTCAAAGTTGGCTGCTCGCTGCTTCGGCTGACTAGCGCTTTGATGTCCGACGTCCACGTACGACTAGCTAGAATACGATGTATGTGCATATGCACTGTCAGTGTAATAAGTGTACGCAGTCAGCTCGTCAGTAGCCTACAGTGCAGTGTACGACTGTACGTGTATGCATGTATATATATGAAAACTGTGAATTGGTGGCGCGCTTGCATTACAGATGGTCACACACATCTCACTACTATTTACTGCTTTGGACCCTCAACTTCCAACAACTTCCCCCCTCCCCCCCTGGTAGTCCTGTACAGTGCACCTATAGACACGTTTTCATGATATTTGTTTTACTTTTCTGTCTTGGGACTCTTGGCCCAGGTGTGGATCCAGGAGGGGCGCACGCGGCGCACGCCCCCCCCCCCCCCCCTCTTTTCTATGACCACTGATTGTTTGACCATACTCCGAAAAAGAGCAATTATATATGGAGAATATCCTTTCCAGATGATGGGAAATCGCATCTGAGCGCATCTACAATTCGAATTTTCTTGGGGGAGAAAACCCAACCATGCTTTCTCGCCTCCCGTGCTCGCTCGCACCCGACCCACGTTAGTTGATGCAAAGTGAGACTCACAACTCACAAGGTAGTAAAAAAGTTACCACATTGTGGGCTCGGTTACGTCATAAGTAGAGTTGTGTGACGTCATCACTCACTAATGTTTGCACGCGGCACTCAAAAATAATTCAGTGGAAAATGCGGCACTGAGCTTGTGGGATCTTGGACAAGTATGCCCGAAATGCGTCATGTTCCCCGACGACTCTGTCGAGTTCGAGACCAGCCACAGTTGGTTTCATAGCACAATTGTACAATTGTTTAAGGCGTCCATACACACACACACACGCGTTATGAGAGAACATGTATAGTATATATATAGATACATTAGTGAGAGAGGGAAAATGGAAACGTCAAAAATGGAGTTGTCGGTGTAAGGGGTTGGGTGAGATGCACGCCCCTTCCGAAATCCTCGATCCGTCACTGGCTACCCTGTGTTTATAATAGGGATCAGCGTTTTAATGATGTCACTGTTCCTCGTTCTCTTCCCGGTGTCTTGGCGTTTTTCTTTTACTCCCTACTTTTCTCCCTTTTCTCTCTTTTTTCTCTCCTCTTTTCCTTACCCGGGGGGCGCGCGCCCCCAACGCCCCCCTGGATACGCGCCTGATATATATATATATATATATATATATATATATATATAAATGAAAATCGTAATGAGTTGGAAAATCAAGAACAGTGAAAAAACTTTCAGCCTCTACCGGGATTCGAACCACGGGCCTCTCGCTCTGTACGCGGACACCCTAACCACTAGGTTATGGACGCTGATATATATATATATATATATATATATATATATATATATATATATATATATATATATATATATATATATATATATATATATATATATATAGCTTAACTATGGCCAACATGGTTGATTGCGTCTAAATTATGTATTGTTTGCTAAACCGTTTGTATTACTCCATTGTCTCATATTATGGAGGCAGTCTTCTATTGTGTTATAGTACTATGGTAGGCCTATTATATGCTAGAAGTATAGCAACTTACTTTATATGGCATAAAGAATTCAGTGGTTTCACACTTCACCCAGGGAGTTTAAATGGCAACTCCATGTTCCACCGATTTTGTTAAGATATACGACGTCAAAACTTGGATCCCCACGTATACATTGGCATACATTTCAGAGACCTATCATTCCTCTTATTATCGTTATTATTGTGTGTTTGAGTTTAATGTCGATACGAAAGTACATGAAAGTACATTTTTAAGAAAAGTCACCAAGGAAAGAACCGGGCAAGAAAAACCCAAAACCGAACCGACTGATTCACTCTCAACACCAGCGCCTTGTCTAGAGACTGTGGCTGTGTGCTCATCGTCAGGTGTGTATCACGATTCCCCATAGAAGGGTAACATAAATGCTACGCATGTAGTTAGCAAAGAGGTTATTCACCAAAAAACGGAGCACGTACCTTCTGTGCCCCTGATTGTTTCAAAGTGAATAATTATTATAACCATGGAGCACCGGAACATTTTTTTTATTCCTTGTGCTATTTTTGTGGGCTGTTTCTTAAAAGATAGCCTAGGTTGCCCTAATGAAAATCTGAAAAGGGCTAACTCTCAAATGTTCACACAGCCCCTACCCCAGGGGGAGGGGAAAATATTAAGAATTCATCTATGAAAGAATATCTGAAAATGTTGACGCAAAAGAAGAAAACCTGAATGGCGATCGATGATTATATAGAGGCATATTATATTTATATATTATAATTATAATTATATATTATATTTATATATTACAATTATAATATCACTACACTGTAATTATGTTTTCAAGTTCTCAGACCTGATAAACAAATGAACTAACGCCATGCAGTGTGTAAGACCTGGTAAGAATACCACTTGTGTGAAATTACGTAATGATCTTCGACCAATGGATTAAGCTACAGTTGATGGAAACTGGAATTTTTAAAACTAAGAAAAGGCTCCACCACCATATATATATTTATATATATATGTGTATATATATATATATATATATATATATATATATATATATATATATATATATATACATGAGCCTTTTCTTAGTTTTAAATTTTCATCAAGTTTGATATTCTACCAGCCATATTCCTATTCCATTTTCTCTAATATCAACCACCTTAATCATCCTCCCATGGGTTTCATGCTGAGATGTTTATAAAGGACATTAAACCTTGAAATGCTTTGGTGTTGAACTGGCCATTTTACTTAAATCGCTCGGTTCCATTTCGAACGGTCTAGCTGAAGGTGTGTCTGGATGTGATGCAGTCTGTGTTAATCTAAGAAGGGACAGTGCCTCTGTAAACACATGCCAGCCTTTTGTAAGAAGAATTTGAATTGATTAAATGCATGCTTACTTTGTGAAATGTTAACAGATTGGATCTTTTTTGCTTCAAAATTATATTTTGGGACTAAATGATGACAGAGACCAAAAAAGGTGTGCAAAGTACTTCGAACTTTGAAACTTTGAACCGTTTTACAGAGTTGATAAAAGTGTCTCCCACCATTGACGTACTAAGCATAATAATGCAGCTTTGTCAAGAGAGTAATTGGGGGCAAGAGTGTACTATTTTTTTTTTTTTTTCATGGGTTCAAATATTCTAATGATGATAGTGAAGAGGAAGATATAACACAAGATTTGACAATTGATTTTGATATAGATTAATTGTACAGAAATAGAGACTACAGCACTGTGGGCTCATGGATCTAACTTTGAAGGCAGAACAAAATGGTACTTTGTATTCTTAAAGAAAGGGACAAGATGAGACCACCTGGATATCTTCTTTGAAAGCTTTAAGTACCATTGTCAAATACTGTATAAAAGTTAGCATCCCTTCAATGAATTCAAACAAATATATTTTTAATCTTTTTGATAACCAGAATAAATCTGAAATTCAATGTTGATCTTGTTTTGAATGATCATTTCAGAATGCAAGAATCGAGATAGAATGCATAGCGTCATTTGGCCATGCTGTTCGACCGATGAGCAAGCTGTGATTGGACGGTTGTCTATCTTGAAACTGATGACAATTGCCATGACAACTTCATCACCTCATTATAAAAGTAGAATTGCGAAATTTGCTGCTGACATAATGAAGAAAATCATACAGATTCAATATATGTAAACACGAAATGGATTTTTGACTTTATAGGCAACAGTTTATACTGAAAGAAAAAGAGTGGCTTCCATTCTTTGTTTAATTGGATGCTTGGAAAGAAGACGGCGCATCCAGCCGAAGATGCAGCGATCGATACAGGGGCGTAGCGAAGGGGTTTTTGTTGGGGGGCTGTGGAGAATTTGATTTGCCGACGGATCTGGAAGTGGTGACTGAAATGGGGGAGGGGTCTAAGGGGAGGGGGTGTCCCCCTCCCCTTTGGCAATTTTTTAGTTTTGAAACGTCCTTAGATGCAATCTGGTGCATATTTTAAGTCAAATTTGATTTGCCGACGGATCTGGAAGTGGTGACTGAAATGGGGGAGGGGTCTAAGGGGAGGGGGTGTCCCCCTCCCCTTTGGAAAATTTTTAGTTTTGAAACGTCCTTAGATGCAATCTGGTGTATATTTTAAGTCAAATTTGATTTGCCGACGGATCTGGAAGTGGTGACTGAAATGGGGGAGGGGTCTAAGAGGAAGGGGTGTCCCCCTCCCTTTTGGCAATTTTTTAGTTTTGAAACGTCCTTAGATGCAATCTGGTGCATATTTTAAGTCAAATTTGATTTGCCGACGGATCTGGAAGTGGTGACTGAAATGGGGGAGGGGTCTAAGGGGAGGTGGTGTCCCCCTCCCCTTTGGAAAATTTTTAGTTTTGAAACGTCCTTAGATGCAATCTGGTGTATATTTTAAGTCAAATTTGATTTGCCGACGGATCTGGAAGTGGTGACTGAAATGGGGGAGGGGTCTAAGAGGAAGGGGTGTCCCCCTCCCTTTTGGCAATTTTTTAGTTTTGAAACGTCCTTAGATGCAATCTGGTGCATATTTTAAGTCAAATTTGATTTGCCGACGGATCTGGAAGTGGTGACTGAAATGGGGGAGGGGTCTAAGGGGAGGTGGTGTCCCCCTCCCCTTTGGAAAATTTTTAGTTTTGAAACGTCCTTAGATGCAATCTGGTGTATATTTTAAGTCAAATTTGATTTGCCGACGGATCTGGAAGTGGTGACTGAAATGGGGGAGGGGTCTAAGAGGAAGGGGTGTCCCCCTCCCTTTTGGCAATTTTTTAGTTTTGAAACGTCCTTAGATGCAATCTGGTGCATATTTTAAGTCAAATTTGATTTGCCGACGGATCTGGAAGTGGTGACTGAAATGGGGGAGGGGTCTAAGGGGAGGTGGTGTCCCCCTCCCCTTTGGAAAATTTTTAGTTTTGAAACGTCCTTAGATGCAATCTGGTGTATATTTTAAGTCAAATTTGATTTGCCGACGGATCTGGAAGTGGTGACTGAAATGGGGGAGGGGTCTAAGAGGAAGGGGTGTCCCCCTCCCTTTTGGCAATTTTTTAGTTTTGAAACGTCCTTAGATGCAATCTGGTGCATATTTTAAGTTAAATTTGATTTGCCGACGGATCTGGAAGTGGTGACTGAAATGGGGGAGGGGTCTAAAGGGAGGGGGTGTCCCCCTCCCCTTTGGCAATTTTTTAGTTTTGAAACGTCCTTAGATGCAATCTGGTGCATATTTTAAGTCAAATTTGATTTGCCGACGGATCTGGAAGTGGTGACTGAAATGGGGGAGGGGTCTAAGGGGAGGGGGTCTCCCCCTCCCCTTTGGCAATTTTTTAGTTTTGAAACGTCCTTAGATGCAATCTGGTGCATATTTTAAGTCAAATTTGGCACGGAAGAAGCTCCCGTTCTCCTTTTTCTATTCAGCTTTCCTTCTTTCTTCCCCTTCCGCTCTCTTCACCTTTTCTCCTTTTGCCGACAGACCCAAAATTTGCCGACAGCGACCAAATTATTGGGGGGGTGTGACACCCCCCCCCACACCCCCCCCCCCGCTCGCTACGCCCCTGGATCGATATGTAAATGAAATAATGAAACTTTGCTTCACGATGTTTGATTACAATGCAGACAAAACAGCATAAAGTACTTTGTGAGGTCAATTGCTAAGGACTTTTGAAAAGTGGTTTTTTCAATTGAAGATTACAAGTTACGCTGCTAGTGGGCATGCTGTATGAATAAAAAAAGATGATTTGGAAAGTTCAGATTTTAAAATTACCACTTTGCTATTTACATTTGGACTATACTGTTAAGAAAGTATCTTGGAGGTAAAATCAGAGTTGTTAGCAAGTGTCACATGGATGGGTCAAGTCACTAGTGGGTCCAGAGTACTCACTGACAGAATGGGTGGGCAAATGATTTGTTTCCAGACTGTGCCCTGGGTGTTATATTTTTGCAAAATTTATAGCAAATTTAAAATAATTATGTCCAAATTATTATTATGGTATTTGCCGTACCTACCTCGCCAAATTGGTAAGTGGATAGCACGAAACCTGCATATGTCAATTTTAATTCAACATATGTCGATCTCTTCCACATATGTATGTATTGTATGTATTTTAGATCCTCCTGCAAGCAGGAACTCGGGAAGAAGCCTCATTGGCTTATCAAAGCCGCAAGCTGACCGAAGTCAGTCTCTTACATTCATATTTAACGTCCATGATTATGAATTGTCAATTGTCAACAACTCTGTAAGTGGACGACATACATTAATCTTGGAGTGAATCGAACTGGGGTCCATATGATTGGAAGGCAACGGCGTTAACCATTGAGCTAACACTCCTTGGTGTTGATTCCTTGCTGATATGTTGATTCCTTCCAATCGCATCACTAGAAAACAACATGTGACACTTGTCGTCCAATGAGAGCATGAAAAACTGATATGTGTCAATTGACTTAGACTTATGTCAATTTAATTTGACGTATGTCGAGTTCGTCCAATCAGAGCACCAACATCTGTCAGTGTAATTCAACATATGTCGATTTCTATGGCAAGTTTAGAGAAGGACAGGAGCGTGACGAGTGTTACCTCGAACGCCTAGCGTTATTCTTACAGGCTAATAACATATACGCGATGACAGAGCCGTGTGTACGTTCCTCACTGTGGTAGGTCCGGTAGCCTATGCGTTGTTAAAATCGCTATCGTCACCGACGGGCTACAATCCAGGCTTCGCAGTACTACGAGGATCGACCCCGTGGGGCTACGATCCATTCTTCGTCGTACTACGAGGATCGACCCCGTCAGGCTACAATCCAGTCTCCGCTGTACTATAAGGATCGACCCGGTCGGGCTAAAATCAAGTCTTCGTCGTACTATGAGGATCGACCCCATCGGGCTACAATCCAGGTTTAGCCGTATTTTGAGGATCGACCGCAAACTTGGCATATATTCCCAATGATGATGGTTTTATTGTGTTTTAACTAGTGTCATACGTTGCTACTCTATCTAATTGGATGATAGTAGAGTTAATCAAGGGATACTCGTCAGTTCCATATACAATAATAAGTTTGATAATCAAACATCATTGACCCGTTTGTGACGCCCAGTTTGATATCCCAAGAAGATAAGCATGGCTAAACCTCATATTTGGTGTGTAGTGATATCATATTGAGGGAAAGAAGCCTATTGTTTTTGGTAGAGGTCAAAGTTCATTTTGGGTCACCAGTGGTCAAATTTTGAAAACCTTGCTAACTCGATATTACAAGAAGAGAAGCGTGGGGAAAACCTCATTTTGGTTTGTAGAAGTAACACATTGTTTACAAGAAGCGTATTGTTTTTGGTGGAGGTCAAATGTTATTTTGGGGTCATCAGCCGTCAAATTGTGAAAACCTTGTAAACATGATATTGCAAGAAGAGAACCTTGGACAGATCTAATATTTGGTTTGTAGATGTACCATACCAAATTTACGGAGCCTATTATTGCTTTTGGTGGAGGTCATAGGTCATTTGAAGTCAACAAACGCCAACCATTTACTTCATTCCCCTCTTACCTATCTCTCTACACTAACACACCTTACTAAACAAAATATCGCAAGGGTAGCTTGGACAGATCGCATATTTGGTATGTAATTGTACCACATTGAGTACAAGAAGCCTTATGTTGTGGGCGGAGGTCAATGGTCGTTTGAGTTCACCATGGGTCAAATTATGAAACCATGATTTACACAATTTTTCAACAAGGACAGATGTCATATTTAGTATGTTGATGTATCTATCACATTTAGCACAAGAAGCCTGTTGTTGAGGTCAATGGTCATTTCAGGACAGCCTGTGTCATTGTGAATATATTGTCTGTCACATCACACTGATTTTCACTGTATTACTAAGATCAAGTATATGTTGTACTCAGCTTACTATACATTACTTCAGATACATGAAGAAAACTGCTCATGTTACATCATCGAAACCACAATGCATTATTTGCATTCTGGTTATTACAGCTAGTCATTTTTAATGGTTTATTAAGCACTCGAGGCTTATAATAAAAGATTTTCTAGTGCGCAGAAAAAAAACGTTCATCATAATATTTTCCACCGCCACTCATAAACCAGTACTGTTCGGTTTTAACCTTCTTAAACATTTAACTCAAATTCACAGCAATTAATTGAAAAGCCTCCTCTCGTAGAGTCAAAGTATAGGCCAACTTGGATATACGAGGATGATTATTAACTGTGATTTCAACTGTTAATTAGGCCTAATATGAACCGAAGTTGTTGGGAATATTTGCGGCACACAACGTTCATTCATAATTTGATTCTATACATGCTGGCAAGAAACCTTCACCCATGCAGGACTAACATGTAATTTGTAAACATCAACATGTTTGTTTTCCTATGTTTAATTACACTATGTTGTTTTGAATTTAGATTAGCTGTTTCAATTCAATATTTTTTTCTTAAGTTCTTTATTCCAGTATAAATTATATAAAATGTATACCTAGGACCAATTATATATATGAAAACCAATAATTAATTAATTAAAATGATTACAATAGAGACAGATTAAATAAAAGATATTGTGTGAACAGTCCAATTTTCCTCAATGAAACAACATTAGTAACTGATATAAGCGGTTCGGTGAACTGTGTTGAAAGCACTTGGATTTATGTTAAGTTATGAATGAATTTATATAAATTACCTTAAGGGATGTGAAGTTCACAATATGCCAATGACTGTAATGTATTCGATTTCAAATGCAACACAATTTTGAAGTATTTATTTGTATCTTACAACAACAACAAGTACCCTAGCTGAAACAAATTTATCATTATACGTCTGACATCACATCTGCTTGCTTCAAGTTCACTTTTGGTCTCGGTATCAATCTGATGTTAACTGAAAACGTTGCCTAGGGAATGAATTCAAACTTCAACTGGAAGCTTAGATTGTATTCCTCTTTCATCAGTCCAAAATATACTTTCTCCATGGAATAGCCTTTTTATAAGTTTGGTTATCTATCGCCGACTGGTATCAGGGAAAATAAAATCCGTTGCCATAACAACCTCAAAAAGTCAATAAACAAACTCTGATTATGGTCTTTTTATTTCATCAATATGGAATATTTTACGAAAGATTGTGACGATCATTAATCGCCCCATTTACTAGAAATTAATTAAGAACTTCCATTTTATATTACAGTTTTGAGTTTTCTATAGAAGACGTGCGACTTTTTATACAACACTCAATCACAATAGGTATATGAATACACAATTGTCTTTGCCACCGCTTGCTAACTGTATGGTTCTGAAAGGACACTTAATTGTGTAGACTTTCCGTGTATAGGTATAAGCAGGTAACAACTCCCATGGTATGGGTTACGCGATATCTCGACCATTTGATAATTTTATGTTATGGGTTACGTCTGACATCACATCTGCTTGCTTCAAGTTCACTTTTGGTCTCCAGTATCAATCTGATGTTAACTGAAAACGTTGCCTAGGAAATGAATTCAAACTTCAACTGGAAGCTTACATTGTATTCCTCTTCAAATATACTTTCTCCATGGATTAGCCTTTTTATAAGTTTGGTTATCTATCGCCGACTGGTATCAGGGAAAATAAACTCCGTTGCCATAACAACCTCAAAAAAGTCAATAAACAAACTCTGAGTATGGTCTGTTTTTTTGTTTTTTTCATCAATATGGAATATTTTATGAAAGATTGTGACGATCATTAATAGCCCCTTTTACTAGAAATTAATTAAGAACTTCCATTTTATATTACAGTTTTGAGTTTTCTATAGAAGACTTGCGACTTTTTATACAACACTCAATCACAATAGGTATATGAATACATAATTGTCATTGCCACCGCTTTCTAACTGTTTACATACGTATATGCTTTCAAGTGATCATGAAAAGTTCTGAAACTTGGTTCTGAAAGGACACTTGTGTAGACTTTCCGTGTATAGGTATAATCAGGTAACAACTCCCATGGTATGGGTTACGCGATATCTCGATCATTTGATAATTTTCGTCAAAATGTCATGTTAGTAGAATTGTCATCAAAAATCTTGTTTTGTCAAGTTAAGTTTATCTAACGCAACAACTCATAAATGTTAAATGTGATTCCAAGATATCATGTTAATGATGTTTTGCATAAACTAAAGCAATGACTTTGTACATGTAACAGGTAACGTGCAAGAAGCAACTCGAGGAAATGGAAATTTTCGTCAAGATGTCACTTGTTCCTCACTCGGCAAATATCGCATATGTTGACACGCTGTCGAGGTATACTAACATAGTGCTTCTATACATCTCGTCTGCATGTGCCGCCAATGCCACCGTAATAAAAGAAAATAAAACATTGCTTTTTAATATACAATAATGCATACACTTTTCTTTGCAAAATATATCTATTCTTTGCACAAAAAGAGGGGGGGTGGGGTTGGCTCGCACAAGATTTCGCTGAAGTCCGTTTTGGGGTCAGATCTAAGAAGGGCAGACCAATTACCATGGGCGTATAGGAGCCCAATTT
The DNA here is from genome assembly GCF_037975245.1 of Apostichopus japonicus. Classification (NCBI taxonomy): domain Eukaryota; kingdom Metazoa; phylum Echinodermata; class Holothuroidea; order Aspidochirotida; family Stichopodidae; genus Apostichopus; species Apostichopus japonicus. The sequence goes on from NC_092569.1 coordinate 34,033,793, forward strand.
GGTTTGGGTTCAACAAACGCCAAACATTTACTTCACTCCTCTCTTACCTATCTCTCTACACCAACACACCTTCCTAAACATAATATCGCAAGGGTAGCTTGGAGGGTGGCATATTTGGTATGTAATTGTACCACATTGAGTACAAGAAGCCTTATGTTGTGGGCGGAGGTCAATGGTCGTTTGAGTTCACCATGGGTCAAATTGTGAAATCATGATTTACACAATTTTTCAACAAGGACAAATGTCATATTTAGTATGTTGATGTATCTATCACATTAAGCACAAGAAGCCTGTTGTTGAGGTCAATGGTCATTTCAGGACAGCCTGTGTCATTGTGAATGTATTGTCTGTCACATCACACTGATTTTCACTGTATTACTGAGATCAAGTATATGTTGTACTCCCTTACTATACATTACGTCAGATGCATGAAGAAACTGCTCATGTTACATCATCGAAACCACAATGCATTATTTGCATTCTGGTTATTACAGCTAGTCATTTTCAATGGTTTCTTAAACACCCGAGGCTTATAATAAAAGATTTTCTAGTGCGCAGAAAAAAACGTTTATCATAATATTTTCCACCGCCACTCATAAAACAGTACTGTTCGGTTTTAACCTTTTTAAACATTTAACTCAAATTCACAGCAATTTAAATGAAAAGCCTCCTCTCGTAGAGTCAAAGTATAGGCCAACTTGGATATACGAGGAAGATTATTAACTGTGATTTCAACTGTTAATTAGGTCTAAATATGAACCGAAGTTGTTGGGAATATTTTCGGCACACAACGTTCATTCATAATTTGATTCTATACATACTGGCACACTGAAAACTTAAATTGGTTCACCGACTAACAAAACGTTAGTCCATCTGGTGCCTCTCCCGACTAACATAGCCTTAGTCAGTTGCTATACCGACTAATTTATTCCTTAGTCAGTTGGATTTCTTAGTCGGTCATCTTAGTCCGTCAGCTTAGTCCATCAACAATTTCTTAGTTGGTAAATGTATATTAGTCAGTTACATTAGTTGGTGACATTAGTCGGTCTTTACCGACTAATTTATATGAGCCACCGACTAGTTTATAGCAGGTTTTACATTAGTCAGGATGGTGCCTCTCCCGACTAACCTTTCTTAGTCGGTATCGACTGACTAGTTGCACTGACTAGATTCACTGAAAGAATTAAACCCGACTAGTTTCACTGACTAGCATCACTGAAAGAAAAGAGAGCAGAAGAAACACAAATAATGTGTACGTTGGCAGTATTTATTTCTGATCAAACTTCTGATGTCTACAAAAGGCTGACTTTCGACAGATAGAGAAGAAATCACTGTAAATAAAATCTGAAAATCTGATTTTTTTTTCCAACAAAGTTAAGACAAGTTAATGGATCAAACATGAATCGCAAAAGTATAGCACTGCACAATAATGCAAAGTTGAATCTTGGGCAAGGGTTCCTCATGACTTTCGTTTTAAAGTGGTACCCCAAATCGACACCAGTTAAGTCTTCACGAACAAAGAGTGTTTCTCTTAACTACAAATGGCCTCCCACTTGTCTTCAGGAAGCCAAAATCTGCACCATTATTGACCTGTGGACAGAAAATATGATATACGTGTAAGCACAGATACAGATATAGCACATGATAACTCACATTATCATAAACATACATTTACATTAAAAGTTTATAACATATTGGGAGGTATACATTTAAATCTAGGTCCCTCAAATTATAAGCCAGGAATAGCAGCTTTACCAAATTATTATTAGCTTTGCACAGCATAACACCAAGTTATTTCTCAAAGCTTAATAATTATGTTAATCATGTTAATAATGATCCCAATAGACCGGGATCCCAGAGGGTTTGGTTAGCTGGGAAGGTAACCAATTGCCTTGTACATCACAATGTTCACAGTGCATTCCTGTATATGAAACCAGACGACTGGCAAACCGACTGTGGTGGGTGTGGCTGGGAGAGCAATTTTAAAGTCACCTGATAGCTAACCTAGATCAGTTTTCATGGTAACACATCAAAGTAAGTACAATATGTCAGGTATGGCCCCAAGAGCAACAAATGGCCATTGTCAGTAATTATTGGTGGTGGGGTACCCCTGCCAGTGATCTATAATTGACTCCTCAAGGCTGACCTAGGTCAGCTCATGAGGTAACCAGTTGAAACCTACGGGAAAATGTTGCTTAGGGCTTCAGATACAACTGATGGGCATTGCCAGTAATTTTTATTGGTGGGGTACCCCTGCCAGTAGACCCCCAAAATGCCCATCCCCCATTGACCTAGATGAGCTCATGATGTAACCAGTTGAAAACTACTGGAAAATGGTATCACTTCATATGTAAGGGATGGGAATTTCCAGTAATTTATATTGGGGGGGGGGGGGTACCCCTGCCAGTAGACCCCCAAAATGCCCATTCCCTCATTGACTTAGGTCAGCTCATGAGATAACCAGTTGAAAAATTACTGGAAAATGATAGGTATCACTTCATATGTAAGGGATGGGCATTTCCAGTCATTTACATTGGTGGGGTAACCCTGTCAGTAGACCCCCAAAATGCCCATCCCCCATTGACCTAGATTAGCTCATGAGGTAACCAGTTGAAAACTACTGTAAAATGATTGGCAGGACTCTATATATATGTAAGGGATGGGCATTTCCAGTAATTTATATTAGTGGGGTACCCCTGCCAGTAGACCCCCAAAAAGCCCCCCCCCCCCCTCCCCTCATTGATCTAGGTCAGCTCATGATTTAACCAGTTGAAAACTACTGGAAAATTATTGACAGGATTCTATATGTAAGGGATGGGCGGACTCTGGCAGTGGTGGCCCACCAATATAAAATACTGGAAATGCCCATCCTTACATATGAAGTGATACCTATCAGTTTCCTGTAGCTTTCAACGGGTCAAATCATGAGCTCACCTAGGTCAATGAGGGGATGGGCATATTGGGGGTCTACTAGCAGGGGTACCCCACCAATAAAAATTACTGGCAATGCCCATCCCTTGTATCTGAAGTCCTAACCAACATTTTCCAGTAGGTTTCAAGTGGTTACCTCATGAGCTGACCTAGGTCAGCCGTGAGGGGTCAATTATAGATCACTGGCAGGGGTACCCCACCACCAATAATTACTGGCAATGGCCATTTGTTGCTCTTGGGGCCATACCTGACACATTGTTCTTACTTTGATGTGGTTACCATGAAAGCTGCTCTAGGTTAGCTATTAGGTGACTTTAAAATTGCTCTCCCAGCCACATCCACCACAGTCGGTTTGCCAGTCATCAGGTTTCATATACAGGAATGCATTGTGAACATTGTGATGTACCAGGCAATTGGTTACCTTCCCAGCTAACCAAACCCTCTCGACTACCCCTCTACAGATCAGTGAAAATTTGACCAAACTTATGAAGCTTGCACGTAAATGATATACTAGACTGTTTTTTTATTTAAAACAGGTTATGAAAAGTATCTTAAATATCATTAAACAGTTGGGTACAATAGTTAAACTCACTCTTCCATCTTTTTTCTCTATGGTACTTGTTCCTTTGCTTTTTGGAGTCTTGGATAAACTCTTTTGTTCTGCGAAGGGTACCAATATATCATCTTAAAACATGTCTTTAAGCCATATATAACACAGTTCTCCTCTTCTGTTGTTGCCTCCACACTGGTGTCGTACATCACAGGAAAGCTCACCCATGACTTAGATATTTGGCTTTTCAATTCCTGCTGGAAGAAAGAAACAGCAAAGTATTCATCATTTGAAAAAAAAAAATAATAAAGTTGTCACCACAAAGTTATGTGACATTTGCTTCCACTATAGTCTCTAAAAACAATCCCAAAGTTTGAAGCAGACTGTATAAAGCTGAAAATTTGAACGAGAGTGTCATCACCATTGCAACCAGAATCAAATGCCCAGAATACAGAGATAATAAGACATGGGCTAAATCTTTGTTTGTTTTTATGATCTTTAAAAATATAAAATTTTAGAAACAGAAATGCACTGAGCCAACTTATTTATAGGCCTAATCGTTTTTAGTTGTTATTTTGCTTGCTCACATAACAAGCCTGTTTAGACCTAGGCTAGAGGAGAATCAGTATTTTGTTACACTAAGTTTGTCTTCGGTCGTTTTGATATAGTCTTACTAGTAGTACTAAAGTATATAATGGACCGGCGAAGACTAGAGAATACCCAGAGTTTTAGCAACTGCGTTAAACTGTATCATCTGATCTATTATTTACGCCAATGAGTTTCATTCAATCTAGGATCAAAAAGAGAAAACTAATTAATCTTAACCTTTACACTTTGCTACTAAACAGATATGCTTGAATTACAAATAAATGTCAAAAAAACATCATAATCTAAGAATCGATGCATATACATATACATAAACAGAATAATTTGAATTCGCGCAAGTGAACCCTGCACTACATTGGACAGAAAAAAAAACGTGCAATTAGACCAAACTAAACATACTAAATTTTCCGTTACTTCTACATAAAATATCAATACAAATACAACAACTTACTCTTTTGGCAGTATACTAAAAGCACATGTTATAATAACTTCAGACTATCAAGCTTGCCTGAGAAAAAACGGTTAATACTTCTTACAGTAAGCAAGTCGACCGTGAAGGAATGTCGCAATTGTTTCCTGGGCGTGACCGGAAATTAAATACTAAAAAATGATAAATGAAAAGGTTAAATAGAACTGAAGCGTGCATCCTGACTGCTCGCAACATATAATACCGTTGACTAGCCAACATAATTTGTTCAGCCTACTGTGACTGTACGTTTGAAGGTCTAGCCTTGCTTATTCAATATCACAAAGCCTACCCATTTAGATTCACATGGGAAATTACAGGAAATCTTTACCAAATGAGTGTAGACTTCAAATAAACTATTGAGCCTTATAGTTCCAGCATTTGTTTGGGAATAAATAAGAAGATTATGTGCCACTGTTCAATCTAGCCCAATACACACATAACACATTGTTAATTGGTGTTTAGGATGCACACTTTAGTGTTGAGAATGCACTGCAGTACCCAGTAGAAGCCTATAGGCTACTCACTGTCATTGCACTTGTGTATTGCGAAACGCCAACGTGACAACGGTAGCGTTACACTAACCATAATACAGTACTAGTGCCAGTGGCCTAACAATTAACTTTAATTTTACCTTCAAGTTAAAGGAATAACAGGTAGGCCGATGATGCAGTTAATACCTCCATTCTTCTAAAGACCTTCTTGGGTGATTTACGGTTGAAAGTTGCTTAGAGTGATCGTATGAAACTATGCCAAGCCCAGCAAGCTGCCGTTGCCTCTCGGTTTCCAAATTGAAGTGAATCGAATTGGGTTAAAATACATTAGTCCGTCGACACCGACTAAGCTACGATTATGGCGTAAATCGGGTGTCCGTATCGTTCTTAGTCCATGGGTTAAAATACCTTAGTCCGTCGCCACCGACTAAGCTGCGATTATATTTTCCTTAGTCAGTGTAAACTAACTAAGAAGCAGCGATGAAACGAAGATTTTTGCTAGTCCGTGTGCATTGACTAACGTTATAGACTAATTTAACGTTAGTCCGTGGCAATATTGACTAATTTATTTTTTCAGTGCAAGAAACCTTCACCCAGGACTAACATGTAATTTGTAAACATCAACATGTATGTTTTCCTATGTTTAATTACACTATGTTGTTTTGAATTTAGATTAGCTGTTTCAATTCAATATTTTTTTCTTAAGTTCTTTATTCCAGTATAAATTATATAAAATGTATACCTAGGACCAATTATAAATATGAAAACTAATAATTAATTAATTAAAATGATTAGAACAGAGACAGATTAAAATAAAAGATATTGTGTGAACAGTCCAATTTTCCTCAATGAAACAACATTAGTAACTGATATAAGCGGTTCGGTGAACTGTGTTGAAAGCACTTGAATTTATATGAAGTTATAAATGAATATAAATAAATTACCTTAAGGGATGTGAAGTTCACAATATGCCAATGACTGTAATGTATTCGATTTCAAATGCAACACAGTTTTGAAGTATTTATTTTGTATCTTAAAACAACAACAACAAGTACCCTGAAACAAATTTATCATTGTACGTCTGACATCACATCTGCTTGCTTCAAGTTCACTTTTGGTCTCGGTATCAATCTGATGTTAACTGAAAACGTTGCCTAGAAAATGAATTCAAACTTCAACTGGAAGCTTAGATTGTATTCCTCTGAGGGTGGCATATTTGGTATGTAATTGTACCACATTGAGTACAAGAAGCCTTATGTTGTGGGCGGAGGTCAATGGTCGTTTGAGTTCACCATGGGTCAAATTGTGAAACCATGATTTACACAATTTTTCAACAAGGACAAATGTCATATTTAGTATGTTGATGTATCTATCACATTAAGCACAAGAAGCCTGTTGTTGAGGTCAATGGTCATTTCAGGACAGCCTGTGTCATTGTGAATGTATTGTTTGTCACATCACACTGATTTTCACTGTATTACTAAGATCAAGTATATGTTGTACACCCTTACTATACATTACGTCAGATACATGAAGAAAACTGCTCATGTTACATCATCGAAACCCATATGCATTATTTGAATTGGTTATTACAGCTAGTCATTTTCAATGGTTTTTTAAACACTCGAGGCTTATAATAAAAGATTTTCTAGTGCGCAGAAAAAAACGTTCATCATAATATTTTCCACCGCCACTCATAAAACAGTACTGTTCGGTTTTAACCTTTTTAAACATTTAGCTCAAATTCACAGCAATTTAAATGAAAAGCCTCCTCTCGTAGAGTCAAAGTATAGGCCAACTTGGATATACGAGGAAGATTATTAACTGTGATTTCAACTGTTAATTAGGTCTAAATATGAACCGAAGTTGTTGGGAATATTTTCGGCACACAACGTTCATTCATAATTTGAATCTATACATACTGACAAGAAACCTTCACCCAGGACTAACATGTAATTTGTAAACATCAACATGTTTGTTTTCCTATGTTTAATTACAATATGTTGTTTTGAATTTAGATTAGCTGTTTCAATTCAATATTTTTTTTCTTAAGTTCTTTATTCCAGTATAAATTATATAAAATGTATACCTTGGACCAATTATACATAGCCTATGAAAACCAAATAATACATTAATTAAAATGATTAGAACAAAGACAGATTAAAATAAAAGATATTGTGTGAACAGTCCAATTTTCCTCAATGAAACAACATTAGTAACTGATATAAGCGGTTCGGTGAACTGTGTTGAAAGCACTTGAATTTATGTTAAGTTATAAATGAATATAAATAAATTACCTTAAGGGATGTGAAGTTCACAATATGCCAATGACTGTGATGTATTCGATTTCAAATGCAACACAATTTTGAAGTATTTATTATGTTTCTTACAACAACAACAACAACAAGTACCCTGAAACAAATTTATCATTGTACGTCTGACATCATATATATATATATATATATATATATATATATATATATATATATATATATATATATATATATATATATATATATATATATATATATATATATATATATATATATATATATATATATATATATATATATATATATAGACATGTCTGATGGCGTGTGTTGGAAAGTTAAGAATATCCACAAGAAAAAAATGGAAAAAAATGATACTTTCATTTCCAACTTTATTACTTAGAACGTTAAATAGGTAACAAAATATTTCGAGCGTTTACACGGCTCTTCTTCTGAAGAAGAGCCGTGTAAACGCTCGAAATATTTTGTTACCTATTTAACGTTCTAAGTAATAAAGTTGGAAATGAAAGTATCATTTTTTTCCATTTTTTTCTTGTGGATATATATATATATATATATATATATATATATATATATATATATATATATATATATATATTTATATATATATATATATATATATATATATATATATATATATATCCACTAGTCTCAACATAAATTACAGAAAGGGGCAAAAGGTTTCATCAGTCCAAAAATATACTTTCTCCATGGAATAGCCTTTTTATAAGTTTGGTTATCTATCGCCGACTGGTATCAGGGAAAATAAAATCCGTTGCCATAACAACCTCAAAAAAGTCAATAAACAAACTCTGATTATGGTCTTTTTTTGTTTTGTTTTTTCATGGAATATTTTATCAATCTGATGTTAACTGAAAACGTTGCCTAGGAAATGAATTCAAACTTCAACTGGAAGCTTAGATTGTATTCCTCTTTCATCAATAAAAAAAACTCTGATTATGGTCTGTTTTTTTGTTTTTTTCATCAATATATGGAATATTTTATAAAAGTTTGTGACGATCATTAATGGCCCCTTTTACTAGAAATTAATTAAGAACTTCCATTTTATATTACAGTTTTCTATAGAAGACTTGCGACTTTTTACACAACAATCACGCATAATAGGTATATGAATACATAATTGTCATTGCCACCGCTTTCTAACTGTTTACATACGTATATGCTTTATAGTGATCATGAAAAGAACGTTGGTTCTGAAAGGACACTTGTGTAGACTTTCCGTGTATAGGTATAATCAGGTAACAACTCCCATGGTATGGGTTACGCGATATCTCGAACCATTTGATAATTTTCATCAAAATGTCATGTTAGTAGAATTGTCATCCAAAATCTTGTTTTGTCAAGTTTAGTTTATCTAACGCAACAACTCATAAATGTTAAATGTGATTCCAAGATATCATGTTAATGATGTTTTGCATAAACTATATCAATGACTTTGTACATGTACACAGGTAACGTGCAAGAAGCAACTCGAGGAAATGGAAATTTTCGTCAAGATGTCACTTGTTCCTCACTCGGCAAATATCGCATATGTTGACACGCTGTCGAGGTATACTAACATAGTGCTTCTATACATCTCGTCTACATGTGCCGTCAATGCCACCGTCATAAAAGAAAATAAATCATTGCTTTTTAATATACAATAATGAATGGACCTTCTCTTTGCAAAATATATATATTCTTTGCACACACAAAAAAAAAGGAGGGGGGGGGGGTGTTGGCGAGCACAAAATTTCGCCGAAGTCCGTTTTGGGGTCAGATCTAAGGAAGGGAGACCAATAACCATGGGCGTATAGGAGCCCAATTGGTTTGGGTGATGTAACGATTTGCCCGAAAAATGTAAGCAAACTTGAAGGGCGTACTGGTGAAACCCCCCTCACCTTTTGAGAATGTGTTACTAAATTAAAAGGTGCTAAACTTAGATGCATACTGGTGCTACCATTGGAAGGAAACTTATGTATACAAGATTTTCACTTTCCAGGTTAGTCTCCCAATATATTTCTGTATAATATTTTCACTAGTTGGCGTCAAAGGTGTGTGTGTGGGGGGGGGGGGGGTCGGCTATGCGGGCATGCCACCCCCTATGCCCATAACTCCACAACATCAATGCCAGATAAGTCGGGCACGTTTAGAACGTTATAGACGTTTAGTTATAAACGTTAGTTATAAACGTTTAGAACGTTATAGTCTATTACTACCTTAGGCTGAGTTTTTATACGGACTTACTAACTCTCATCAAACAAGATATCGCATATATTTTTGGCAGTGCCCGAAACAAATATCAGAATATTGCCCGAATTTTCACAGGAATATCTTTTTGCTGGGGGGGGGGGGGGGGGGGGGCTTCCCCTCGCCTCCTACGCCTATGGCAATAACTTCTCTTTCAGAAATGTGTTTAGGAAGGGGGCTTAGATACAAAATGGTGCTATCATTTCTACAATTTCAACAAACTTTTGCTAGTGTACACGAATTATTGTGTGTGTGCAAATTTTTAGCTCTCCATTTCTTACACTCATCTTAATATCTCCGTCAATGTCATCAAATTTATCATTTCCGATGCCATATGAATATTCAAATTGATATCGAACCAATCATCTTACCGATTGGATCGTATTGTCAGTTACAGTAGTTAACCCTTATATAGTGTAGTCAATTGGTCCGTTTGTCAAATCCACACAACCTCATATCCATCTCAAGGTAATAATTTATTATAACTTCGTGACGATGACGTTAAAAAAAGATTTCGCTGTCGCCTTGGAAAACGAAATGTTCCCTTCAAGGGTAATTGACTCATGCTCAGGTTTTTTGAGGTAATCATACCTACTGGCTAAACAAGAGTACAGTACTGTACCCTCTCTATGCCCCTACCTAAATCAGTCGGAAGAATTTTGGAATCCTCTTAATGTGAAGTTTTTCATCTTACCGCCCCCCTCTCCCCAGTACAAACAGTTGTTGCGCCCCTACTGTTAGCCGTAGAACAATAAAGGGCTGATCGGGGTCTGACAGATATCACGTGCAAATTCAAGTTTTAATGATACACTAATATTGTTGTGATATATAAATGGCATTACTGCCATGCTCATTGGTTACCAGAAGTCTCCCTTTACGAACTATATATGCGGATACACATGTGTTTTGCTAAAAACGCCATTTAGTATTTTTTTTTAGTATTTGGTCACTTTTCAAGAGAATCGTGGTATCCGAGGCGTAGGAAGAAAGTTCAATCGAGGGATGGTAGGAAGGGGTTGGGGTGTGTGTGGGGGGGGGGGAGTAGAAACCTCGAAGAGCAGCAACAACCAATCATTTTCACAAGACTTGTTTTACAAAGAAGAGAATTAATGCTTCAAATCTAACTAGCTGTGATCAATATATCTGCGCATTGAAGGCATTAACAGCCAATTGAGACTAAGCAATTTTCATTGCATATTCAAATTGTCTGGGGTATCGTCTGTAAAACAATCGACCGCTCATCAGCTTCCAGACTTACATCGTGATCAACTAATTGATATGATGTGAACACGGAATTGTGTACAACCAGCTCCATATTCACAATGTTGAACTTGAATATGCATGAAACATTACATACGTCATCCACCATCATGACCAATTAAAAGTCATTATATGGGTGACTTTATTGGACGCTTTATGAAGATGGTAATAAATACTGGCAAACGGTCAGTAATTCTTCATTAGTATCACAGGACGGCAAGACATACATGATACGTACCTACTTACCACAGAAAAAGACACATTTGATAAACTTAGATTGTTTTTCCCTTTCCGCCTCTGGATTTGTTCAAAATGGAGAAAGGAGGATTAAAGCAGTGTCGATCACCTTTATTTATTCATCTTCTGATTGCTGTCATTCTGCTTCTTGGAGGAAGGTCTCAAGGTAGGCTTAATTTTACCAAAATGTACCTTTTTAACAATGATATACATTAAGTGCCCAACAACAGAAATAGTGTTCTGGGAACAACCATGTCGACATAATTGTATACCTAATTTATAGCCTACAAGTGATTACCTCAGAAATGCATAACGTCACATTTATATCTTTTCTTCTTCTGGGGATGGACCTCCAGATCTCCCACATGACGGAGTTCCCTTCAACGATCCCAAGGTCATACCAGTTATCTTCGTATAAGAGCTAAGGTGAAATGTTATATGCTATACTTCCAGCACAATTGGACTGCAGGACTATAAGCCAGCGTTGCCAGTCCCCCCCCCCCTCCCGCCCCCTCCAAAAACACACATTTATGTTGTTCAATCCGACTTAAGGTAGCTATAGGCCAAGGCTTGGGTCAACACATTTACTCGTTTCACTCGATATTGCTCATCTAAGAGTCCCCCAAACGAATTGCGAACAAACATAATTCCTACACACATATATAGGCTAGGGGCAGTTGTCAAACAAATAGCAACAACTTTGTATTTGTTATTTGTTCCCCCGACTTTAATTAAACTTTGGACGGTTGCCTCCCAGAATAATTGGCAGCCCCTGGTATAGGCAATATTATTTGTGTTACAATTCTATTAGGCTAGGCCTATAACCAATAAAGATTCTGGAAACTGTTTATTTCATGACTTTTTCATCCTCCTAGGAGGCATATAAGAGCCACAATGAAGATGGGAGATAGCATAGCTCCTTTGATGGAGCCTGGGGTTATTTTCTTCCCCAGACCCCACCCCCAAACCAAAATAAGCCTTATATAAGCTTCAAATGGTGCATAACGAGGTGTATTTGCAATTAGACTCGGGATTTATGTCTATGTAGATACATATATATCAATGGAGGTACCTCCATGATATATCTAAAAGGTATTTCCCCGACTGATTAAATTAATAATGTTGGCTGAACTTTTGTTCAATAGGCTGGAGTCTTATGAAGGATTTTAAACAGGGAGGCGGACTATATACTTTAGGGTCACTGAAGTCGAATCCTATATGAATGCGGGTCTGGGGTCCTTCCACAGACAAAAGACCAATATCTCTTAAATACCAAATGGTGTATTCTGAGGCATAGGCCTAATTAGATTATAATGTAGGTCTAAATAGGTAGATTTAAAGGGCGACCTAAATCTTCACGGGAGGGTCATATATGAGAATGAAGTATTTTATAAAGGATCGAGGGGTGCTGCCATACGTGGTGTTATTGAAGCAGACTCTCATGTATCAGTAGGTGGAGGGTTAGGTGCCTCCTTCAGAAAACCCCCCAAATAATGAAAAAAGTCCCCTCCTGGTGAATGCCTCTGTACAGAAGAAAAGTATAGAACAGAAATAAAGAATGAAATAACAAAACAGCTACATGCCTATAGCACTATATAAATGCAGCAAAATAGTATGACTAATTACGTCTAAATGCTTGAAAATGACACCACAAAATAAACGAAGTGGCTGTCTGATGACTTCGATACAAACTCACAATGTAAAGAATTGTTAAGCTATCAAAGTTAGAGTTCAAAAAAGAAGGAACATTTTATTGTATTAATTAATCATTCGGGGCCAACGCGTTTATTCTATACTTATATAGACCTAAATTATAATCTAAATATGCTTCGGAATTCAACATTTGATGTTCAATAAGTTATTTTCTTTTATTGAGGTGGACCGCCAGACTACCTTCATAGGAGCAGAAATATGTCAATCTCTTTTCATAACTTGCTCATTGGTTAAGAAAAAAATCTTCAAGTTTCCCACTGAAAGGTGTTATAACAAATGTTCGAACAAGTTATGAAAAAGAGTCATTTTTTTTTGGAAAATCCTGGTCGCCAGTGTAATATCCTACAGTATGGAACATATACAGCGTACATGGGTATACGTTGGTAAAGATACAAAAAAGAGAGAACTCAATTATTAAAGCAAGCAGGTATTTTGTTGAACTGCCTAGAACTACATTACAAGAGCAAGTGAACAACTGATATAGAGAGGAAGTAATTTCATATAAGAACAAACATGGCATGTATTTGGTGGGACATGTTTTTTTTATTCATTCCCTATGTTCTTGACATTTAAATTTTATTTCTGTGATCTATTTACATACATATGATTTGTATAGTGTTATTGTGCTTGCACTTTAATTTCAAAGTTATAAGCTACGATTGTCTTTGCTTATTCCTGGCACCTTGCCAACTTCAGCTTGGCGTCATATAATATTTCTTATTGTTATTGGAGTAGAACGCGTGGTAATAAATGTACGGAAGCGTAGAAGGGACATATTGAGGAGATATGCAACAACTCACCAATACAAAAGGAAGTTGACAATTGACGTTTTTTTCGGGATGTATGGAGATGATACCAAATCGTTCAAAATCTGAAAATGTATCTTTGTCGAGATACATCTCGCCAAAACGTCAAATTTCCGTTTTTTGTCAGTTTGCATCATATTCCTTCTTAATACAAGGTTATCTTCTTCTGCCAACGGAATATCCCTTTAAATTAACAGGGAAACTATGAATTATTTATCATAAATAATACTTCATCAAAGGTAAATATCGCTTCATTCGAAATTCGTATATAATTTAAATCACCACAGTCATACGAAATGCAATAGCAAGTTGTTCAAGGGCAGAGTTAGAGCACATTGTCAGTCAAGGATCCCATCTCAAAATCTTGTCCCTAACTCATGATATGGTCGATTGAATGGGACTAATTTCGACTGGTCAAACCCCTCATTCTTCCCTGGGATGGATCACAGTGGGTAGTCTGTGATGTCATTACTGCAAATGTTTATCAAAACCTTGATTTTTCTATTATAATCTTCTTGCTCATTTATCTTTGATATAGTTGGAATGTTCGCTTAGCTGTCAAGGTTCTCTGCCATTTTAGAATTTCAACGAAATGCAACTGTTTTTTTTTTTAGTAGAAATAATACTTTTCTCTGTAGATATACGTAAGTTAAAAATTATCCAGAAAAGCAAAAAAACATTTTCCGTTGGATTGACATGATCATATCATTCACTTTGTTGTTGCCAGATGTATTCAGAAAGTTAAACTTAATTTTGTAAATATTCATATCGTCAGTTAATAAATCCTATGAGGGTATGGGTTTTCCCTAAATGTCAAGAAAATGTCAAGAATTTGTATTAAGCAGAAAACTTCAGCCAGTGGAAGATATTCCTCTAATTATTCCTGTATGACAAGATAAGTAAAGTTTTGAAGCTTCTCAATATATATATAAAAGAAGTAAATGTACACATAAGATCTGTTTACAGAGGGGTAGGAGGGGGGCACTGGGGGCACTACCCCCACATTTTTCCAAAAAGCAAATGGGTCCTAATAATGGGCAAATAAAAATGGGCAACTGGGCAAATAAAATGTGCCCCTTTGATGAAGAACTGTATTTTGGAATATCTTAAGCCTTTGTTAATTTTAATATTTTATATTAAATATTTATATTTAGTCTGTACATGCTATTCTAAAACGGCATCCCATATCTTTTTGTAGCACGGTTAACAATAAACAATCTCAATAAATAAAAAAAATCAATGTTGCAGCTCATTCTACTAGGATATTATTATATACTTATGATGCCAAATCCTACTTCTGTGTCTAGAGTTTTGAGGCTATTGATGCATGCCTTGCTGTACTACAAAGGAGATTCACTGGAATTACTGCAGGGTCATATACAATACTAACCCATATGGAGGAAATTATAATTCTAAATGCAGCAAATGGCATAGCTTTTAAGATATCAGATCAGCTTGTGAAAACAAACACCAGTGACATTGATTTTCCGCAGTTTGATGTACAGCTTAGGTTGTTTAGGGGTACTATTCTTCAGCAATTTCCTGATGTGAAAAGAATTACATCAATGAGCACAATCATTTCTGCTATAGCAGAAACACCCAAATGTCCAACCCTTACTTTCAGAACTTGCAAAACTCATTCATTTATATTTGTTGGCTGATTCCCGATTGCCCGTATGTGAACACATGCTTTTAGAAAATCATTACTCGAGATAGGAATACACTAGAGAGAGCTTCCCATAGCTTTATTTTGCACATAAGACAGCCTGCATCAATAAACAACCTTTTTCCGAGGGGGTCACATGGACCTTTTTTTTTTGGGTCTTCAAAGATTTGTTTACATTCAAAAAAACGGTCGTTTTGACCTTTTTTTCAAAAAATCGTGAGAACAGTGAAAACTTTCAAGTCAACTGACCTTATCTCATACAACTAGCTAAGACATACAAGGAATTAATTCAGGAGCCTCACAGGCATATGTAGAGAGATGGCTCTATATTTGGGGAAAATATGTCAAAAAATAACGTTTTTCGGTCTATGTTAAGGCCAAAAAACGGTCAACTTTCCGAAAATATTTCTCCCGAATGCCTCACCCTACAGAAAAGATTTTTAGCTCTCCAGAAGCGCCACACTGAACTTCAATTCTACATAGAAACAATTTAGCAATAGCACCTCCACTTTGTGAGTAATCCCTAGCAATTCAACTCGAGCATTTCTACGGTATAGAATTTCGGTCAACCACAGTTGATATGCTTCGTGTAGTTAGGGTCAATGCAATCACTCACGTAATTGAAACGGTAACTATTTAGCACATATTATCATGGCTAAATACTTCTAAGAGGTGTTAGACCTTCTTTTATGGGCAATTTGACCATCCAGCCGTTGGAGAAGAAGATTCTGACGATGAAATTCTGATATGGTAAGCCGCACAGTTGCACACTGTATGTATAGTAAAGGCTTCATAATTGACGCACCCCCGTAAATGACGCACCTTCAATTATTACTAGCAACGATACAGCAGGCCACCTAAACTTTTTGCAGTCAAGCATAATTACAAATTTCATCAGTTTGAATCCATTTCAGCTATTTGCTGACCAAATTGTGGTATTTATTAAGCTTTTAACACCCTCCACCCAGTTTTACACGTTTTTTGGACATTTGGAAATCTTACTCCCAAAAAATAACCAAAATTACTTCAATATGATACAACTACTCTCTGGGACCTGAGCTTAGAGGTTCAGATCATAGCAAACAGCATTCAAAGTTAATGGATGTATACTTAGGCCTACACTACAGTTAGCTTATCGACGAATATGTCAATTTAGGGGTATGAAAGAACTTGACACAGCAGACATTTTGTGGTCAAATTCTTCTCAATTGTACGTTGCGAAGGCACAGAACAATAAATATTTTGAGATCATTACATTTGTGAGGAACTACACATATGAAAAATGCATGCAGTTGAGTGATTTGGATTTTATGTTGACAGACATCGTCAATCCAATCCTTAAGTGCGTCAATTATGAGCCCACCATGCTACTATGTATTGTGTATACATGTACTGTCGTAGCGCAATTGGTATAGCCTATATGACTTACCGTTACGCGTGGCTAACATTGTATTACATAATACAGTACTTTGGAGAAAGGGGGAAAATCAGTCATATTCCTCACATTCAAACATCAAATTATATTTTACTCATGAAATAACATGTCTTGAACTCATCAAACTATCAAAAGTCCAGCAGATTTCATCAAAATAATTTCAAATGGGCAAAAAAAGTACATTGTTGGCATCATAACCTCATTTGCATATTTACATATCTAATTAGCTCAATTATAAAAAAAAAAATATATAAAAATTAAAACCTCATTTCAATACCTATCTGTCAATACGTGGGTCCCTATTGACAAAATGAACAGATTTTAAGTAATTACAATGTGTAAATATTTTTCCCAAGGGGGACAATTATATGATCACAATGAGGAATCAAGGAGTTAAGTACCGCTTCAGCTGAAAGATTGTTCTCCACACAGCGTCTTCTAAAGAATTATCTGAGAAGCACAATGTCACAAAAGAGATACAACAGTCTGATGTTATTGAATGTACCCCAAATCTAAGACCAATGACTTGGATTTAACCGAGGTTGTTAAAGATTTTTATTCAACGAATGAACACAGAAGGATTTTTTTTTGGGAAAGTTCTAAATTATGGATGGAGAGAAGTACAGATGTAGGTTGATAGAGTCATGTGCACCATAACAGTATTGATAGCATACTAACACATCATATATATTTAAGTTATATGGCCATTGGCCGGCATGTGTATCGGTTTATAGCATAACGAATGGTGGTTATGGAATGAGAAAGTGCCCCTCTGATGGTGTTCCTCCCCTCACTTTTTGGAAGCTCAATTCCTACCCCCCTGTATGCTTACTGGTCTGTCTATTGCAGCAATATGGTGGTCCACTACCTGGTTATTTCTCGGACTGAAAACGTCATTTAACAATTAACATTATTTGCTTTAGTTCTCCATTGTCATAGCATACAAGAAATTCATTTTTATTTGAAGTTTTCTTTACTTTGATTCAATAATTTAAAACGATTACATGAATTATACACACTTTAGAAAAGAATTAGAACAATTTCCCGCTTTTAAAATAAAATAAAACTTGTTGATAAATTTATCGTAACTATTCCTGTAATGTTTCATGTGATTCTTGTTCAACAGCTGCTCGTTACAATCCTGGTCCATGCCCAGGGGCAGCACCGAAACCAAATGACCATGTTACAAAAGAAGGTAAGTTCAACAACGAAGCAGTAAACTAAATCTATACACTAACCGTTACAGTTTAGGAAAAATCCACTAGAGTGACGTGCGCAGGATTTGGAAGTTGATGGGGGGGGGGGGGGATTCCCTTACCGATTTAGGAAGAGCTTGACGTTTTATTGAAGGCCGTCCCCTCAGCCCGGAGGCGTCGTCTTATTCTTTCTCGAACAAAAATGTCATAATCCTCGACTGAGGTGAGGGCATGGTGACCTCATCAGTGGCGTAACACATAAAATTATATCCCTCCCCTAATAAAATCAAGGGAAATAAGCCCCCCCCCAGTCCCACCCATCCCCCACTGAAAGATAGAATAATACACAAATGTGTTAATTTAATTTACATACACATATATAGTATGTAAGTATGTTACAATTGAAGCGTTTGAAAAATTTCAAAATTTGCGAACTATAACACTATAAAGGAGAGGGGTTTAACTCCTTAGACCATCCTCAGACGACATAACATCTGAAAGTGATTGGGCATTCCCGTTGCTGCCCCCCCCCCCTCTCCTTGCGCATTACACTGATCTTTTCAAATTTCTCGGGACCTTCAGCCAGTTTTTGCGGTCAAGTTAAATGATATTAGTATCATATTTTGTTCACATTATCTGTACCAATGTTACATCCAATGCCAGCTAGCTATCACGTAAGCTAACAACATATAGTGCTTTATGCGTTTACATTTGATGTTGCATGCAGGACTTTGATAGAGACTGTATAGTCATTGACATTAATACCGGTAAGATTGTGAAAGGACTTTTTATTTGAGGCGGTTCGAGGGATATTTAATCGATTTGATGTCGTCTTTATGGAAAAGCAATGTCAAATACTGTATGGTGTGCCCATTATGAACTTCTAATTTTTAACCAGTGATATAAGAAACAGCCAACAACAACAAAATGTGATATTTATTTTATTAAGTTTCCATAACATTATGTCAAATATCACAAGCATCACAAACATCTAATAAGATATTGTTTTGTTGAATTCATTCTATTTGCAGGGTTAGACTCATTTTATGAAACAATTTATTTTATTATAATGACACTATAAGATAATAAAAATAAAATATATTCTGTTTTATATACAATCACATTGTTCTTCATCACTAACTACTATTTTTTTTTACTAAATTGGTAAAATATCAAGATCTATTAGAAGTATGCAGTGTGATGGTAGCCATTTTGTGTGGCACTGTATGCATATCTGTTGTTGGTCAATTTTGTGATTTCAGACATGGTTATGAGCAAAAGGAAAGGCAACTTTTGGAACAAGTTGGTTATGGTGTCGTCACGTCATGTAGATATTAGGTATTTGTATTTGTATATTTATTTGTTTCATCACTTTTTACAATGTGACGGGAAGTCTTCTATGCAAGGGAAGAAGGTAGGATTCATGCTTACAAGTTCACCTGAGCCTCTTTCTTTGAGACCATTGCCACATTGTCTTTTATTGATTTTTGTTACACTTTTTGGATCTGAAATGTGTTAATAACATTGCCAAACAACAAATTTCCGACATTACATCTCAAGGATGTACAGTAGAGAGAGCAAAATCAGAGCATTGGAAACTGAAGGAAGACTGTTTATTGCTGTAAAACTTTAAAGCTGGCCCCACTTGCCCTGACTGAACCCCCCTCCCCTGCCCGACTCTACTGTCGTAACCTAATTTTCAGTAGTTGTGACGACCCATACAGTACTCTTACAACGCACCCCTGCACACTGAATGACTAATGAGCACAGACAACAACTGTTTTATGTTAACAAACTGTGCTCCTTTAAATATGTCACATGACAAACTATTTCCCCTTGAATAGTTACAACAATTATTAAAACTGCGCAGCTTGAGTCGTGAACTGACACAAAATGCTCACTGCCAGTCAGAGAAATGTTAAGTCTGTGTACATGTTCAGTTATTGGGATTGAAACAGACATGACTTTAAAATGGGTAAAGTTACCATAATTTGATAGAGTAGAGATCTGTGAAAACTATATGGTTAGCCTGTATTGTTAGACCTATAATATTATAGATACAGAGATATATGCATTGGTTCACTGTGATCACCATACCACCCTGACTTCACGCAAAGACAGTAGATTGCCCTCTTGTTTAGTTGGTGTACGGTGACTCCCTGTGTTCCCTTAAGTCGCGTACTGTGATATACACTGTAGTCGCTGTCCTCGTTAGTCAAACTGTAACCACTATTTCAATCCCAATTATAATCTACAAAGCCTTAACGGAAACAGCAAAAATTGCCATGTGATCGAGTAAACATCAGTTTTGTATCTTCAGACACTTTGTGGGTTATTGCACCTGTTCAGGGGAATTATACGGTAAACTTCAACACATGCCGTAAGTAAGGGAACTTTTTCCTTGTTTCGAGCAGTTAGTCTCTATATTTCTGAGAACGGTCAAACCATCCATGAAAATCTGAAGCTGAAGAATAGAAAAATCAGCGAGAGCTTAATCAAAGCTATCCTATCAGAGAACAGTTATGCCCTAACCATCCCTAGTTTACCGTATTATACCATAATACTTGGAATTCTTGGTAGAATTTGTCAATACGCTGGCACGGTAGACAAGCCATGAGACGTATGATTTTATCGGAATTGATCTCTAAAAGGATCTGTCTGAAGTACTTCGAATTTGAGTACACTTAGATAGTACAGCATGATTGTATATCACTAAATTATCGTACCTGATGTAAAGAGTCAGCAAAACGAGATATTTGTTTTGGGTTTTCTTGTTTTAACGATAGCCAGCGAATCAGTGCAGACCACCCCAATGGAAACCACTACTGGTGATGATCCTTCTATCGTGGTGAGAATTATATACTTAATTACATACAATTTTGAAGTAAGAGAATATTGTGTTTGAGGAGTAAGATTTAAGATTCAAATTTTGATGATGGTATGAGCAATTATGATATTGCCTGGCTGTACAATACTGTATATTGGGTGTTAATTATCACTTCCAGTGTAGACGAGAGATCTCACAGAAACAGCAAAGAAATAAGCTTGGAATACTGTAAATGAAAAGAAGAAAAAACTGAAATTGGTATATTTTTTCCCCTTTGTCATCCAATAGTAAAGATACCCTTGAAACTATTTGGTTACGATGTCACTCTTTGTAGGAGAGAAGGTTTGATGTTGTGATTGGCATTTAAAGTACATTCCATGAATCTTGGAAACATCAACACTATCAGTAGAGCCAATTAGAACATTCTGTTTGTAATAGCTTAGAACCGTCAGAGATTTGCAATGAATTCGACACAAAGTATCAATGCTTCCAGCTAGATGTATGAATTACCACCAAACAAAATGTCTGTCCATTGGAGTGTATATAAGATGAGGAACCACCTTTCCATGTGACGTTAATGTTTCTTCCTCATTCAGCATATTGTTCTGTAGGTCTTTGTTAGCTATTTTAATACTCCAATAAAAGTATAAAGAAAAAGCTGAATGATCGTGTACTGCTGTCAAAGGTCATATATTATCCATAATAAGTTAAGATATGTCACTTCATGGATTGCTTGCTTGCTATTAAGTAACTTGTTATGTTATTATTAGATGAAAGACTGCTTGGATGTCTTCAATGCTGGTGATACAACCGATGGCATCTACACAATCAAACCAACTAACTGGAATGGGGATTCATTTGATGTCTTCTGTAATATGACTGATGGCGGAGGTTGGACGGTAAGTCTAGTATGACATCCTATAGTATAGACGATATATTGTATATGTATAATATGACTGATGGAGGAGGATGGACGGTAAGTCTAGTATGACATCCTATAGTATAGACGATTAATTGTACATGTATAATATGACTGATGGAGGAGGATGGACGGTAAGTCTAGTATGACATCCTATAGTATAGACGATATATTGTATATGTATAATATGACTGACGGAGGAGGATGGACGGTAAGTCTAGTATGACATCCTATAGTATAGACGATATATTGTATAATATGACTGACGGAGGAGGATGGACGGTAAGTCTATGATGACATCCTATAGTATATACGATATATCGTGTCTGTATAATATGACTGACGGAGGAGGATGGACGGTAAGTCTAGTATAAGGTGACCAGATTTCCCTGATTTTCGGGGACAGCAGTCCCCGAATACAGTGTGCTGTCCCCGATGAACAAGTGTCCCCGAAAATGTCCCCGATTCGTCAAAGTGTTCAGGAATTTCGAAAATATCCCACATTATTAGTAAAATAATTGTAAAAACCAAATTTAGTCAAGTGTGCAGTCACAGAATGGAACTAACCAGTATTTCAGGTGGGTCAGTGTAAAGTGGAATATGCTAGATCGATCTAGCCTAGCACACTTTCGTAAAGTAAGTAAATTTCATCTAAGAAAAAGCTACATTTTTGAAAATAAAATTGATTTAAAAAGTGCTCCTAACTATCACCATTTTACATCTAAGCACCTTAGGCACTTCCCTCCCCTTAGACCCCTCCCCCAGTCAGGCAAATATGGTCACCGACATCCTAGAGTATAGACGATATATTGTATATATGTAAAATATGACTGACAGAGGAGGATACACTGTAATTAGTATGATATCCTATGTTTCATGAATACGTCTACGTTTGCCTCAAAATTTAGTAATTCTGTGCACATTGTCAGATTCGAAGCACCAGAGGTGTGCTCTGTACAATAGTTATACACACATTCTCATTGACAGTTCCTTTAATATTACGCAATCACACTGGTCAGCAGAATCACTTTGGTAGATTGGTATGGAACTAGTTTGTGACGCAAGGGTGATGGGTTCTGTTCCTACCTATACATTTGCAATGGCAGTGAATTTGTGAGAAACAAATAAACCTTTTAGCATCCTCTGGAACTAGAAACAAGTGCCAACTCAATAAACTTATGGTTACTCTAATGAAACCATGCAGATGGTAGCAGTACATTGATATTCTTCCCATTGGTCTTTGCATCTTCCTTTGAATCTTAATTTTCTTTACTAATTTTGAACCTATAGTTCCAGTCCACTTTAGGTTATTACAGTGTTGATTACAGTATCTATGAATTGGGAAACGTCAGAGTTCAATTTAAGTCAGTTCTTGTACAACGTCACACATTCTGATTTACTTAGTCTAATATAGTGGTCTTTTCATGTCAGTGAAAAATACAACAATGTGTGGAATCTGAGGCCTAATTGTTAGCATGATATCCTAAGAAAGGCTTCATGTACTAGATTCCATAAACATACAGCTAACTACCTCATGGAAAACGTCAATGCATTTTTGCATCCTGGTTTTAAGGTGGGGTCTCACCTTGACCAAACCTACCGAGTATTGACTGAAAAGTAGATGATGAAATTAAGACTTATGGGTCACAAAATCAGTTTTGGTGGGTTTGCTGGTTTTTTGTAGACATTAGAAGATTTATCTTAAGTTTTGTGTCTTTTACTAAACATCAAGTCCATAGACCAAACTAGCTTTCTGAGCATCTATTCTGGAGGGGGGGGGGGGGGGGGTCAAACTACACGTTGATTTCTGAGCATCCATTCTGAGGGGGATTGGGGTATGGTGGGTGCTGGCTCAGTCCTCATGGATGATCCTGGCATGTGGGTCTCAAAGGTTGTCGAGTACTGTTTCGGATAATAACCAGTCTGTAGACACTATGTGGGAATCCCATGCCACTGACAGAAGGGTAAATTACAGGTGAGGATGTAGGACTTCAGTTTGGAACATTGTCAATTACTGCTTTTCATTCAGAGGTCAGCCTTTGCTTATGTAATAGAAGGAATACAGTCCACTTCTCAGTGAAAATGTTATTGAAATAAATTTATTCTTATTTATTATTAAAATTATTCTTTTTGTTTTTACATTATACAGGTATTCCAACGTCGTGTTGATGGTTCCGTTGACTTCTATCGTAACTGGCAGAGCTATAAAGTAGGCTTTGGTGAGCTGGACCATGAGTTTTGGTTGGGAAATGATAAGTTGTATGACCTCACCAATCAAGGTGACTATCAACTGCGGATCGATATGGTGAACAAAGATGGAGCTCCATACTACGCAAAGTTTGTCTTGTTCCGGATCAACGATGAAAGTGACAATTACAGACTGTCTGGACTGGGAACTTACAGTGGAACTGCAGGTTTGTCCAAATTATAGGTTTCTCTCTGTGTTTGTTGTATACAACTTCACTGTACTATTAAATGTCATGTTCTGTTTTTTTTTCTTTGGATGTCGTTTATTTTTCTGGTTCCTTGCTGGAAGCAAAGGAACCTATGAAGTCAAGTTTGTGTGAGTGTGTGTTTGTATGTAATGAGAAGGTGTGTTGTAATGAGGTGTCCCCTATTGGGTTTGACGCTGAACTTATGAATATTAATGAGGTTATAGAGCCAAACCTAAAAATCTTTACATTGCATTAACTCCACAACATTAAGTTGGATTGTAGCCAAATTTGGTTTAGAATTGTTAGTTCATTGCTGGCTGGTACATGAAGGCCTAAATTTTGGGGCGATCTAAAATTCCTAGCCCTTATTTGGGGCCAGGTATTCCCAAATTTTGTTTTCACCTCAAATGCATTTTGGGACACATTCTTTGGGCCCGAATTTGAGGGGCCATTTTTTTTTCATTTGGGCCCACATTTGTGATCTGTTAAGACATCACATAAATCAAGCTTAATTAGGCCTACTGACAGTGAAAATGCTAATACATCACATGCAGTTCATGAACCGAGCAAAATGACAGTTAGTGCAGCAATGAAAAGACATAGAAACCATGTTTGTACAGTGACATGCTAAGGTATCACACAAAGACAAGCACAACTTGCTAACAATGATAAGCTGCTCAAGATATAATATGACTCAAATATAACAGTGATATGTGATGTAGACTGTCACAGATTAAGCATACATGTCCTGCTGTGTGGTGGCATGTGATGTAGACTGTCACAGAGATTAAGGAAACAAGTCCTGATATACGGTGATACTGTATGTAATGCAGACTAGCTGTCACAGAGATAAGGCATAAATATCCTGCTGTGTAGTGACATGTGATGTAGACTGTCACAGAGATTAAGCAAACATGTCCTGATATACGGTGATACTGTATGTAATGCAGACTAGCTGTCACAGAGATAAGGCATAAATATCAATGTAGACTGTCACAGAGATTCAGCATAAATATCCTGCTGTGTAGTGATATGTGATGTAGACTGTCACAGAGATTAAGCATCAATGTCCTGCTGTGTAGTGATATGTGATACAGACTGTCACAGAGTTAAGGCATACATGTCCTGCTGCACATGTAGTTATATGTGATGTAGACTGTCACAGAGATTAAGCATCAATGTCCTGCTGTGTAGTGATATGTGATGTAGACTGTTACAGAGATTAAGCATACATGTCCTGCTGTGTAGTGATATGTGATGTAGACTGTTACAGAGATTAAGCATACATGTCCTGTTGTGCAGTGACATGTGATGTAGACTGTCACAGAGATTCAGCATACATGTCCTGTTGTGTAGTGACATGTGATGTAGACTGTCACAGAGATTAAGCATACATGTCCTGCTGCACATGTAGTTATATGTGTAGACTGTCACAGATATTAAGCATTAATATCATGCTGTGTAGTGATATGTGATGTAGACGGTCACAGAGATTAAGCATAAGGTCAAAGGTAATTTGAGGTCAATAGCTCCCATTTAACTTAGTAGTGTAAACTTTGCACTTACAGACTTAGAAGTGGAATGTAGATTTCCCAAAATGAGTAACTTTTATTGATTGTAAAGAGGTAAAAAGTCATTGAGGTCAACAGTGATCAGTACTGAAGACTTTGTTCCCAGGCTCACATGGTGTTAACTTGAATGCGTCTCACACATTGTATGTAAGTTGCCCTTGGTGAGTACAAAACCTACTAATGCTGTAAAAGATCAAAGGTCATTAAGGTCAGCATGGGCCAAAATCTTGTAGTACCGCTCAGCTAAGTGGTAAAAATGTGGATGAATCAAATTATATGAATTTAATATTTGGTATATTTTGGAATTGTTCATGCCAACTCGGTGGTGCCAATTTGAATGAATGTAGCATTGACTTGGTTGTTATTAAGTTCATCATGTAAACCTTTCTTAACATGGAGTTTACTTGGCAGGGATTCACCAAACTTTTTTGGTTCGTGGTTCAAATGTTTTTTGTTGTAAAAAGGAGCTTCTGTCAACTATATATTACCCCAAATTTTAGGGCTAGAGTATGTTTTTTTATAGTCTCTGTAGGTGTCAGGTTTATGTTGACTACTATATATATGTACTGTATAGTATTGAGATAAATTGTCCTCCGTAGTTACAGAACATGCTGCAAGAATAATAGTTGTGAAACAGAGGGAGTAACGTTACATTATACAAATTAAACTTTGCTTTATTGGAACTCAATTGTGTTGTGACGGACGTGCAATTTGCAAATGTACGTCCGTCACAAAAAAATGTACGTCCATCACACAAGAACTTTGCGAAAATATCGCATGAAGGTGATCAAATATAAATTTGATTTTACTGCTTATTCTAGTTTAAGGTCTTATTAACATGATACATGTAAGCTTTTAATTATTTAACATTCCATATCCCAGCGATCTACAATAAGATTTATGATCTGAAAAAAAAAATCACTTTTTCTAAGTACGACCGTCACAGGGTGGTTTTTTTAACAATTTTGTGCGGCATATAAGGAGGTAAAAAATGAAAACCCCACAGCATAATATTGGAATGCATATGACACACAATGTCCAAATTAAAAGTTATCTCATATAAATACTCATTGAGATATGAACCACTAAACTATCCGAAATGTACGTCCGAGTTTACGGAACTGCCCAGATTCAATTTAATATATCCAATCATATTTACTAATTGTTTAATGTGTCTATATTGTGATAGGTCCCTTAATTGTGATGGATTGTAGTTTAAGGGAATATTTTTACTTGTTTAATACACAGACACAGATGGAGGTCACCCTGGTGGTCTTGCTTTGAGTTATCATCTTAACTGTACCTTCAGTACCTTTGACAGGGACAATGATAGATCAAGCCGTACTAACTGTGCTGATAGTCGCCATGGTGCCTGGTGGTACTACAGCTGTGGAGTATCTAACCTCAATGGTGACTACATGGCAGCAGATGATGATGGATCAAGCATAGTGTGGCTTGAACTACCTGGAGGTCAATATAACATCAAATACACAGAAATGAAGATAAGACCCGTCTAGATACGGTTCTTTCCAATAAGTACTTGATAAGAGGATCAAAACTAACAAACACACTGGAGTTCAGCTAATATATCATCCATATCAGCAAACAGAAATGTTACAGATAACCCAAATTTCATCCCCCCCCCCAAGCTCCTCAAAACTACTCTAAACAGACACAAACACACCCAGGTGTGTTTTACATTCAGACTGAGGACCCCGTTGTTTCTTCCACTCTTCAAGTTCACATACCCTCACATTCACAATACCCCTTAACAATGAAATTTTTCTGAGGACCTGTTGATTCTTTTCATCTGAGGACTTGTAATTTCTTTGTCTTTAGAAAAGAAAACAAGTACAGACACACATATTCTTATATTTTTTTCAGTTATGAAACAATGATATTAACTATATATATATATATACTATTGTGTGAACAGGTGTCAGTTCAGATACGTTTCTCATTAAAAATAGTTATTACCCATATCATGGCATGGGATAGGATAGATGGAATAATCTGTTGGAATTCAACATGCATTTCTCACAAAAAATTATATCTTTAAAGGCTGTGTTGCTGAATCAAGTGCACAGAAATATTTTCCTAGCCTTTAAGTATAGTTTATCAAAGCGTTAATAGATTGCATAAAACTGTTTTACACAGAATTTATTATCTTGGCTCTCTCTGTATTCCATTTGAATTACTGTTTATCATCATCATCATCATTATCACCATCATCATTATCACCATCATCATCATCATCATCATCATCATCATCATCATCATCATCATCATCATCATCATCATCATCATCATCATCATCATCATCATCATCATCATCATCATCATCATCATCATCATCATCATCATCATCATCATCATCATCATCATCATCATCATCATCATCATCATCATCATCATCATCATCATCATCATCATCATCATCATCAATGAAGATGTTAGGGTAATTGAAAAACTTTTACCATTGTTTAAAATAGTGTTTATGTTTAGAGCTGTTGAATATGCATGTATAATGTTTTCTCTTTGCTATGCGCATACTGTGATTGAGCTTATTTCGATATTTGGTGAAGAACTCTTTGTTAACTTGATTTGGTGACTTTAAGTAAGTCTTGTACAGTTTATTCTTACGTTTAATTGAGACAAGGAGTCCATTTGTAATCCAAGGTTGATTATTCTTTAGCCTTTGCCGTACTCTATGCAGTGGGAAGCAGTCTGAATAAGCCTGGCTAAAACTATTATTGAAGGTATTATATGCAGTGTTTGTGTCATTTGCCAGAAAAACTTCACTCCAATCAGTGCTAGATAAACAGGAGGCAAAATGTCGGATATTATGTTCCGAATAATTGCGAGAGTAAATTGGAGCATAACCAGGAATAGAACTTGACTTCAAAATAGAGTGTAAAAAAAATAGGAAAATGATCACTGATATCAGTTGTGAAAACACCAACATGATTCACCTTAGCACCAGCATTGGTATTATTTAAGTTTGTAAGTATATTATCAATAAGAGAAGAACTGTTAGTAGTGACTCTAGTGGGCTTGCTAATAGTTGGGTGAAAGCCACAGGCAGTGAGGTTACTAAGGAAATAGTTAGCGGCTGGTTTACAAAGATCAATATTAAAGTCTCCAGCAGCAGAAATATCACTTAAAATATCATTATGTAAGATAGGTAAGTAGTTTATGATAACGGATTAAAAATGTATGGTTATGTAAGGTAGGTAAGTAGTTTATGATAACATGGATTAGGAATGTATCATTATGTAAGATAGATAAGTAGTTTATGATTTCATGTATATGATGATTGTGATTATGTAAGATAGCTAACCAGTTTGTAATTACCTCAGTGTGTTGATGATTATTGAGAAGGGAGGTAAACATTTTATGATTACAGTTGATGATGATGTGAAGTTGTTAAAATTATTACATCAGTTGGGTTATGTAAAGGATATAAGACTAGTGATAATATATTTGTTTGTTTAGAATGAGAATTTGCCATATTGTTTCATGTTGGTTTAAAGGTCATATTTGCAGCATTGTGTATCTATATTATACAGAGTCCATCATACTGCTGTCCCTACACAGCCCGGGCTTTAAAGAAGTTGATTGTACTGTGCAGCATGTTTCATTTAAGATATTATAATTATCATTGTCTATTTATGTATTTATCTATGTGTTACTTAGTGCAAGATTCATTGAATAAATGTAGCATGATTATTATCAATACTACTTATGTCCATTTTCTTTGGCCACTTGTTCCGTCCATTTTCAGGAAGCCATCATCAAGGCAGACTGACCCATGACCTAGACCCTTGGGCAAAAACGGTCATATCGCCAGTGTTGTCAAAAGCAATGCTCAAGTCACTAAACTTTCAGGTATATAGAAATAACACAGTGACTTGAGTCAATGAACTGGTGCCAGGAAAATCTCTGATAATTGCTTGTCCTTAGAAAAGAGGTTCTCACTACCACTCTCTAGTATGCCCACTCGCCCAGAACCATAGCCAGAAATAAATAGGTGATGTGCAATCCCCCTCCACTCCTTCCCCGAGTCCCAACAGTGGTACTGCGGGGCACGATCTAGCCTGAGGCAGCAATAGATATTCCCCTCCCCTTCCCCCACTCCCTGTCACAGTCCCACCAGTGGTGCTGCAGGGCGCAATCTAGCCCTGGTGCAGCAATAGAAATTCCCCTCCCCTTCCTCACTCCCTGCCACAGGCTCACCAGTGGAGCTGCAGGGCGTGATCTAGTCCTGATGCAGCAATAGAATTCCCCCACTCCCTGCCACAGTCCCACCAGTGGTACCGCAGGGCACGATTTAGCCTGATGCAGCAATATAAATTCCCCTTCCCCCCCTGCCACAGTCCCACCAGTGGTGCTGCAGGTCGCGATCTAGCCCTGGTGCAGCAATAGGAATTCCCCTTCCCCCACCCCCCCTGCCACAGTCCCACCAGTGGTACCGCAGGGCACGATCTAGCCTGATGCAGCAATAGAATTTCACCCTCCCCTTTCCCGATTCCATGCCACAGTCCCACCAGTGGTGCTGCAGGGCGCGATCTAGCCCTGGTGCAGCAATAGAAATTCCCTTTCCCTCCCCCCTGCCACAGTCCCACCAGTGGTGCTGCAGGGCGCGATCTAGCCTGATGCAGCAATACAAATTCCCCCTCCCCCACACTTGCCTCAGGCACACCAGTGGTGCTGCAGGGCGTGATCTAGTTCTTGTGCAGCAATAGAACTTCCCCCTCCCCTCCCCCACTCCTCGCCACAGTCCCACCAGTGGTGCTGCCGGGCGTGATCTAGCCTGATGCAACAATAGAAATTCCCCCTTCCCCCATTCCCTGCCTAGTGGCGTCACCAGACTTTTCAGTCTGGGGGGCACAGGGGGGGCACCAGCATTTGATGGGGGGCACTTAGGTGGATACGGATCAACGTCCTGGGGAGGGGAGGGGGTGCCCCTCCAGGCGCGGCGGAACGGGAAAATTATTGGGGGGGGGACTAATGTGTAGAGACTATCTAAGCGGAGCGCCACCATCGGTTGGCGCGGAGCGTACAAGAAAATTTTGAGTTTTTCAAACCCCCAGATGGCCGGAAACGGCACTTCCCGAGTGTTTTATGCTGCGAATACCTAGCCCTAAAATATGGGTCTCAAGCCTGCAATTTCTCAGATTGCAA
Source organism: Apostichopus japonicus (assembly GCF_037975245.1). Taxonomy (NCBI): domain Eukaryota; kingdom Metazoa; phylum Echinodermata; class Holothuroidea; order Aspidochirotida; family Stichopodidae; genus Apostichopus; species Apostichopus japonicus. Next base: position 34,064,630 of record NC_092569.1, read on the forward strand.
GCCCCCAAGCCCCCCCGGTTCCGCCGCCACTGCCCCCCCCCTCCCCTTTGGAAAATTTTCGCATACGGAGGATGGGCTAGATGCAAAATGCTGCCACATTTGATGCTAAATTCGATCTGAAGATATCTCCAGAAATTGCTATTTTTGAGGTAATGATTTTAACAAGGCGCAGAATTTTGCGGAGGATATGAACCACATGCCTAACCCTATCAATAGAAGCTACATTTGTTGAATTAATGTGTGCATGACCCCGACTCCTTTCTTGTCCTTCTCGTTTTCGCCCATTATCTATTAAGATGTAACAGGTTCCAGCATCGTTATTGGCTCCTATCAGGGATCTCACCATGCAATCCAAAGTTTGATCACACATCGAGTATGGCTCAGTATGCAGGTGTGAACATTCGCCATTTGTTCCTACAAGCATCTGACCTCAAATGACCTCTGCACCCCTTACACAACAGGGTTAATATATGGGTCCACAAATATAGGCAAGTATGGTGCCTGCGGACCCTCACATTCTCACATTTCGTCAGCTCCTAACCTGTCAACCTCAGACCAAGGCAACATATTGCAGTACCCTCCCTAGCTCGCGAAGCGGACTTGTGTATCCGCTGGTATGGCGTGAGCACTGACACATTCAATGTAAATATCGACACCTGTTGTGATGGCGCGGGTTACGACTTCGATACCCGACGTTCAAGGATAAACTTGTTAATTTTTTCGCAGCTCATTTGAAGAAAATACGAATTACTGTGCTTCTTTGTCCTTATGAAAAACCAACTCAGATGATGGGAGTTGAATATAACAAAATATATATATATTTTTTTACCAACCCAAATCTCAGATGGGGGGCACCCGGGGGGCACTAGGTTTTCCAGGGGGGGGGGGGGCACGTGCCCCCCTGCCCCCCCCCCCTTGGCGACGCCACTGTCCCTGCCACAGTCCCACCAGCGGTGCTGCAGGCTGCGATCTAGCCCTGGTGCAGCAATAGAAATGTTCCCCCAGAAGAGAGTCTTCATTCAACTAAGCCCAATCATGGTTTGGATTTGGCTGAGAATTTGTGTACATTTTCGGCACCGTAGACGCCTAGATATAGCATATTGAGGCTTTCTCTGTGGAGGACCCCTAGATATAGCATACTGAGGCTTTCTCTGTGGAGGACATGGTTTTGTTTGAAATCTCAGTTCGATGGAGTATCATGAGAGAACTCTAAGAACTGAACATTTTGTTAAGAAAACTAATAAATATTCTTATTGTAAGCACTTATCTTCAGGCGGATATCGGTCATACTCACCATAGGGCCCTGGCAAAATGAGTCTACACCAGCTGCACTGACCTAGTTACGACACTTCCGCCCGCCCCCCCCCCCCCTCCTCGCATCCTCCCCCAGGAGAAAGTGTAGATAAATCCCAAGTTCTGAATACAACTTTTTCGTAAATCATATAAGACCCATTGATTATAAATTCCCAACTATGAGTTTTACAGTCAGTTACGAGATCATTATGATGAAGAGACATAATATTCAAAGAACGTGAACATCAGAAAATAACTTTTAGGATGAATGTAGACACAAAATAATTAATTGTGGCATTTGGACCGCTAAACAACTCTGTTATCACCCCAGGTTGTGTTTCTTTACCACAGTCTTTTAATATTTGAGAAAACCAGTAACCTTTCATACATCCGAGGCCTATCAATGAAAGCGGCTGGGATACTTAGTATAACATTATGCAGTAATCTAAGCCTATATACCTCAGGCTAATCATGAAAGAAGAATGACGTAGCACTAGTGACCGATTTATTACCTGTTAAAGTATGGCCAAAACACCCCCCCCCAAAAAAAAAAAAAAAAAAAAAACTAACCTTTTGGGGCGTAATAGGGGTTATCTCTACAAAGGGCATCGTACCATGATCATACAAAGCGTTTAAATTAGGATTATACCATTCTTAAGATTCTTATATATATATATATATATATATATATATATATATATATATATATATATATATATATATATATATATATATATATATATATATATATAAGAACATTTATGGGAACTAAACCTAAAGACCACGGCACCATTCGGTTTAAACATCAGAAACGATCTGCCGTCCCAGATAAACCAAAACAATTCTTTTGAAATTACGACGGAATCGGATTAAAATAATCCGACACGGTTTAAAGTAATCCGTTTTTCCAAAGCTTCTGCTAAATCCAGCAGAAATCAGTCAGTCGCATTGACTTCACTGCCATACCGACACTCTTCTCTATAAAAAAATAAGTTTCAATTCCTCCTTGTCACTTTCGGTGATCATGCACTGAAGAAGAGCTAGTTTTGCTCGAAAGCTCTGCAAAAACCAAACATTGGCTGTTTTACCTGACGAGTCTGTGGAGAAACTAATCCGATCTTCAACATCAAAATCTTGCAGACTCGACCCCTTACCCACCACACTTGTGAAAAACTGCAAGGAGGTCACAGTGTCGATATTGACTATAGGATCATCAACTCTTCTCTCATGAGTGGAAACTTCCCAAGAAGTCTCAAATTCGCAGTTATACGCCCTCTGCTAAAGAAGGCAAATATGGATGAGAACGTGCTGAAGAACTATCGTCCAGTTGCAAACATTCCATACATAGCAAAACTCATAGAACAGGCTGTGAAGAAGCAAATCGAAGCAATCTTGCTCTACATAGACTTTTTCCGAAATTTCAGTCAGCATACAGGGTGAACCACAGTACTGAGACCGCACTAATACGTGTCCATAACGACATAATGGTGGCCCTAGATAAGAAACTGGACGTGTTATTGCTACTTTTGGACTTGAGCGCCGCTTTCGAAACCATTGATCACAATATCCTGCTACATCGTCTTGAGTTCAACTTTGGTCTACTGGTACCGTCTTGGAATGGTTCAGTTCGTACCTAAAAGACAGGAAGCAGTACGTTGCAGTTGCGTCCAACAAATCAGACGAGACCACACCCATTTGCGGCGTCCCGCAAGGAACAACGCTTGGACCAATACTCTTCATCCTCTACACGGCGCCTCTCGAGGAGATCATCATTCGTCACGGATTGGAACCCATGTTATTTGCAGACGACACCCAGCTATACATCGCTTTCAAACGCAAGAGCGACGCTCAATCTAGAATCGAAGCATGTATCGATGAGATAAGAGTCTGGATGAGAGAGAATCTACTGGTACTAAACGACAGCAAGACTGAGGTTATTCATATCTAAATTTAAAGCCGCTAATAAACTAGAATCGCTTCGTGTAGAATCTTCCGAAGTTTCATCGGTACCACTAGTTCACAACTTAGGAGTATATTTCGATCAATCTGGCCTCATGGACGAGAACATCAATCAACTATGCAAATCGGCTTCATTCGGATTATGGAAGGTTAGTCGAATTCGTCGTCATTTAAACCGTACCCTCACAGAACGCTTAGTTCATGTTTTTATTACATCCCGTCTTGACTATTGCAATGTTCTTCTGAACGGTCTTTCTAAAACTGCACTTCATCCTCTACAGACTATCCAAAACGCAGCCGCTCGCATGATCACTCGTTCACGACGTCACGAACATATCACTCCTATCCTCGACGATCTACATTGGCTACCTATACACCAACGCATAACATTCAAAATGTTAATTACTGCATTTAAATGCATACACGGAATGGCACCGTCTTACCTGTCTGAGCTGATCACACCTCGGGTACCCAAACGCGCCCTTCGCTCTAAGCCGTTCACTCTCGTTCCTCGCAACACCAATAACAAGAAGCACTATGGCCCTACAGCATTCTCGGTCTCCGCACCTGATCTTTGGAACGAGCTGCCTCCCGGAATTCGTATGATCACGAACTTCACCTCCTTCAAGTCACACCTGAAAACGTATCTCTTTCAAGAGCACTAGAAAGATGGTTTCTAGGATTATTTTGGTTTTATGTTGTTCTGTCGTGTTGGTTTTTAGGTTCTAACTTCAATTGGAATTATCACTTTTTAGCATTCAAATTGTAGATTTTGTAGTCAATCTGTTTTATCGCTTTACGCTTCACCAGTACTTTTAATAGTTTTTCGATCTCATATTCCTGTATATTTCTGTAGATGGTATATGTATTTACTGTTTTTTTTTTCTATTTAATGTTTTATGGCATCGTATTTTCTTGATTGTTTGTAAAGCGCACAGATGCATCGCGCGTAGTGCGCTATATAAGATTTTATTTACATTACATTACATTAACTCCAATCACTTACCTAATTCAACTATTGTATCTCACTCGAGATTCAGCCTTTCTCTAAACGCAGCATAGTTGTTTAAAGTGTTTCCGTTATTCCTATATATATATATATATATATATATATATATATATATATATATATATATATATATATATATATAGCCCTTTACAAATTTGTGCATAACTTCCTTGATTTGATAAAAATCAAACCAAAATCCTTCCACCTACTGTTTCTCTACAAACTCTTACAAATGACTTTAATGAGTATTTTAACAACAAAATAGCACAAATACGGTCTAATTTTCGGGACATTGACAGAGATTCTGAACAGCTTGATACTGCTTTTCGTGGAGTTGTCTTATCTCAGTTTGAACCTACCAGTATTGATGAGTTAAGGGAGATAATTAATGATACTGGAATTAAATGCTCCCCTAGTGACATACTTCCGAGAGATCTCCTACAAAGTAATATTGATTTTCTTCTTCCTTGCATATGTCATCTCGTTAATTTGTCTCTCATCACTGGCAGCATGGATGGTCTAAAACTTGCAGATATTTCTCCTGTCATCAAAGGGAATGGCTTAGATCATAACAATTTTCAAAATTATAGACCGATCTCCAATCTATCTTTTTTGGGTAAATTGATTGAAAGAGTTGTCCTTAAACGATTGAATACTCACATGCATTCTAATAGCCTCAATATTTCCAGGCAATCTGCTTACAAAAAAATACCATAGTTCTGAAACCCTCCTTTTGAGAGTAACTAATGACATATTGGTTGCCAGTGACAGTGGACATGCTACTGTGCTGGTACTCCTTGACTACTCCTTGTTTTAATATTCATGGTTTTGCAGATGATCACCAGGTTTATAAACACTTCAGGTACCATAATCAAGGATCAGTTCTGGTTGACTCTCTGCAATCCTCCTTTGGTTGTATCCAACGTTGGATACGCAAATATTATTTGCAACTCAACCCTGGCAAGACCCAAATAATTGTATTTGGTCCCCCTCCTATACTAAAACTGATTCACATCAAGGGTGTTATTCTTAACACTGTTGATTGTCTACCTTTTGACCAAATTGTTCGTAACCTTGGTGTTCATTTTGACGATACCATGTCTTTTCGGCATCAAATATGTTCACATAAATCCAGGTGCTTTAAGAATCTTAGAAATATTTCTAAAATGCGGTTTTATCTTACTAAGTCTGAGTTAAGCATTATTGTCCAATCCATGGTTATTTCGCATATTGATTATTGTTACTCACTTTATTTTGGTATCAACCAACATTTATATGATCAACTCCAATCTGTTCAAAATTTTGCTGCAAGATTGATATATGGTAAAAGTAGATATGATCATGTGACTGATCTATTCCATGATCTCCATTGGCTTAAAATCAAGGAGAGGGTGTACTTAATTTTGATAGTGTTTAAGTCTGTTAGAGGACTGGGTCCTAAATATATCCATGATATATTGGTAACCTCTGACCGTAGCAGAAATACGTTATTGATAGAGCCTCGAGTTAAATCCTCGTATGGGTATCGCTCGTTTGCCAAGGCTGGACCTAAATTGTGGAATAAGCTTCCTGACAGCCTTAAAGAAATCCAAAATGCTGCTACTTTTAAGAGGCAATTAAAACACTGCCTATTTGTCAATGGTTCTGATTTCAGCCAGGGGCGTAGCGAAGGGTTTTTTGTTGGGGGGTGTGGAGAATTTGATTTGCCGACGGATCTGGAAGTAGTGACTGAAATGTGGGAGGGGTCTAAGGGGAGGGGTGTCCCCCTCCCCTTTGGAAAATTTTTAGTTTTGAAACGTCCTTAGATGCAATCTGGTGTATATTTTAAGTCAAATTTGATTTGCCGACGGATCTGGAAGTGGTGACTGAAATGGGGGAGGGGTCTAAGGGTAGGGGGTCCACCCCTCCCCTTTGGAAAAGTTAGTTTGAACGTCCTTAGATGCAATCTGGTGTATATTTTAAGTCAAATTTGATTTGCGGACGGATCTGGAAGTGGTGACTGAAATGGGGGAGGGGTCTAAGAGGAAGGGGGTGTCCCCCTCCCTTTTGGAAAATTTTTAGTTTTGAAACGTCCTTAGATGCAATCTGGTGTATATTTTAAGTCAAATTTGATTTGCCGACGGATCTGGAAGTGGTGACTGAAATGGGGGAGGGGTCTAAGGGGAGGTGCTGTACCCCTCCCCTTTGGAAAATTTTTAGTTTTGAAACGTCCTTAGATGCAATCTGGTGTATATTTTAAGTCAAATTTGATTTGCGGACGGATCTGGAAGTGGTGACTGAAATGGGGGAGGGGTCTAAGAGGAAGGGGATGTCCCCCTCCCTTTTGGCAATTTTTTAGTTTTGAAACGTCCTTAGATGCAATCTGGTGTATATTTTAAGTCAAATTTGATTTGCCGACGGATCTGGAAGTGGTGACTGAAATGGGGGAGGGGTCTAAGGGTAGGGGATCCACCCCTCCCCTTTGGAAAAGTTAGTTTGAACGTCCTTAGATGCAATCTGGTGTATATTTTAAGTCAAATTTGATTTGCGGACGGATCTGGAAGTGGTGACTGAAATGGGGGAGGGGTCTAAGAGGAAGGGGGTGTCCCCCTCCCTTTTGGCAAATTTTTAGTTTTGAAACGTCCTTAGATGCAATCTGGTGTATATTTTAAATCAAATTTGATTTGCCGACGGATCTGGAAGTGGTGACTGAAATGGGGGAGGGGTCTAAGGGGAGGTGCTGTACCCCTCCCCTTTGGAAAATTTTTAGTTTTGAAACGTCCTTAGATGCAATCTGGTGTATATTTTAAGTCAAATTTGATTTGCGGACGGATCTGGAAGTGGTGACTGAAATGGGGGTGGGGTCTAAGAGGAAGGGGATGTCCCCCTCCCTTTTGGCAATTTTTTAGTTTTGAAACGTCCTTAGATGCAATCTGGTGTATATTTTAAGTCAAATTTGATTTGCCGACGGATCTGGAAGTGGTGACTGAAATGGGGGAGGGGTCTAAGGGGAGGTGCTGTACCCCTCCCCTTTGGAAAATTTTTAGTTTTGAAACGTCCTTAGATGCAATCTGGTGTATATTTTAAGTCAAATTTGATTTGCGGACGGATCTGGAAGTGGTGACTGAAATGGGGGAGGGGTCTAAGAGGAAGGGGGTGTCCCCCTCCCTTTTGGCAATTTTTTAGTTTTGAAACGTCCTTAGATGCAATCTGGTGCATATTTTAAGTCAAATTTGATTTGCCGACGGATCTGGAAGTGGTGACTGAAATGGGGGAGGGGTCTAAGAGGAAGGGGATG